>NC_057881.1:10270844-10643344 GCF_019740435.1 Gambusia affinis | reverse complement strand
CCCAACAATTGTCTCCAGAAACTTTCTTGCTCAGCTTTTTAAAGTTCGGACAGGTAGGTTTTGCAGCACCTTTTCGTCAACAGTGTTATGATAAAATAGACGGAGCAATAAGAGATGGTCCAGAATGTCTCCTTTGTTTTGACCACACACAAACACCATTAAATGGACTCTCAAAGTTTAGCCAACAACACAAATCACTGACAGGAAAGAGTAATTTGTGTTACTGTGATAACCAACAGTAAAGGACACAAAGTGAATTATATTATAAGCCCAACAAAGGCTAAGCATACACACTCACACACACACACTGACGCGGTCTTTGTCTTGTTTCCACCGTCTTAACTCTCACATGTAATTAGCCTCACTCTCTCTGTCCGTCGCAGATACCGATAGCACACAGGAAGGGGTCAGCGTGCGTGTGTGTGTGTGTGTATATTGGTATGTGTGTGTGTGTGTGGTGGTGGGGGTCAGCGTGTCTCAAGGGACAGGTTATGACAAATAAGATTAATGTGTCGCCTATTTCCAGACTGGTTCACTGGCCTTACTCACACACACACTCACATACACGTCACATAAAACACATACATGCCTCCCTGATAGCTTTTTCTCTCAGGAGAGGGTCCATATGGGGACTGGAGCAGGGTGGGAGGGTGTGTGTGTGTGTGTGTGTGTGTGTGTGTTCATGTCTGTGCACCACACCAGGATGTCACCTCAGTGTCCTTTTCTTTGTTGTCATCTCAGCTGCTCCGTGTTTCAGGATGTAGATCAGAATCCTGTTTCTGCTCCATCGTGGCTTTGAAGAATTTGACACTTTTCTGTCTTAATTGACACTTTTCCTCTTTAAGCAAAGAAATATCGACTTTAATATGTCACATGTGGAGGCCAGATAGAGGTCACATTTCCTTATTTCATCCAAACATTCAAAAACAGTCAATAAGACAGTGTGCGTTCTGATTTTACGCACAAAAAATTATTTAACCATTTTTTTCTTTCAACTTTCTACAGATGTGGGGTTTTTTTCTCTCTTTTTTAATCCAAATAAGACTGGAAACCAAGAATTTGGATAAACAGTTAGGAAATTGACTGGATGTCAAGCCAATGGGAAAGTGGATGAGATGAAAACCAAAGCAAATAAAACTGCATTTTCGGTCACCTAGAAATGCAGAAGTGAACGCTGAAGAAGTAAAACAGGACACAAAAAGGATTTTTCTAACCAAAACCTAAAACTTTCTAGTAGATCAATCTAAAAAATACGGAGCTACAATAAAATGGCTTTCCATTCAGTTTAACTGAGTTTGATCTGTAGACGAATGTAAAAACTTATCTCACCTTTAATTGTAGCAAAAGATGCAATAGGTTTGAATATGAGCACATTTCAGAATCCAGATATTTGTAAATAGTTTTGAAGACTACATATAATTTTCTACTCTGCGTTGGTCTAGTAGACAAAAACTTGTTTTTAGTTTGTATGTTTAAGGTTGCAAAGTGAGCACTGGACCTTTCTGCTACACTAAAACAATTAAAATTAAATAAACATTGCATGCAGTGGCACAGTTGACTCCAGAGATGGAGTATTAAGCTTTAAAACCCTTTTTCTTGCAGACACATTTTAAATTGCTAGTCACACGACTCTCACTGCCTACAGACTGCTGGGGAATTATTTAAACTGCTGGCAGATGTAGATGTATGGGACGCCAGCAACGCGCCTCTTGGTTATTGAAACATTAGACTCAGCGTGAGGCTAATAGAGGAGGAATCTGGGCTGAGCTGTTGATTTGTTTAAGCATTTCTCCCGCTGAAAAATCTGCTGCTAAAGTTTTTTCAGTGTTTCTCCACACAGAAACAGATTCCCGGCGAGTTTCAGGGCCGCATTAATGCTTTCATTTGCAGCCATTCGGTAAAGATGAGAGCGATCGTTCATCAGTATTATGTTGGCGTTTGATCCGCCTCGTGTCAAATGCTGCAATCCGCTGTAACAGTCTGAGGGGAAAAACTCGCATGCAAGATTTTCTTTTTCTGAAAGAAATAAACACCAGGTTCTCCAGACACAATGTGTTAAAATGGATGCTTACATTTTAATATCAAGCAGACACATCCTCCAGTAAGGTCTATGTACTTGTTTAATGTTTATTGCTTGTTAAGAACACGTTTGCACAGAATAAAAAAGCAAGGTTGCTCAGTTAAAACGGATTGTTTTAAAGCTTATTTGTATTTAAAATTTTAAGTTAAATACTCAGCAGGAATAGTCTGATTTAGATGTAATTTAGTAAAAAGAAATTAGTTGAACCAGCTTCATTTAATTGCTTCAATTGGTAGCAAGTAATTCAATTAAGTTTATCCAACTTAATTTATTAAGTTTAACCAACTCAAGTTATGTCTATCCAACTCAATTCATTAAGTTTTTATTTTAATGAACTGATTAAGTTGGTTTAATTTGACTAATTTAAGTCGATCTTATTCAAATCATTTATTTTATTCCAAATAAAACAGGAAACTAATGAAGGATCTCCTTTTTTTACCAGATTTTTTCGGCTCTGTCAGCCTTTATTTGAGAGTTAGACAGGAAAGTGAGTAATGACAGAGGGGGAAGAGATGCAGCAAAGGTCATCAGGCCGGAATCGAACTGAGGTCTCCTGAGTTGCGCTCTACCGCTGCGCCACCGCGGCATGATGCAGGCTCTGTCCCCGATGAGGCTTGCGTCACGACGTCAGGCACGGCGTTAAACTTAATTGTTTCAAATACACTTTTGAGCATAAACTCTAAGACGTTTACTCTAAAAATACACTTTTTGGAGAGCAGCTTTAGCTTTTTCTGTGAAATCCGTAACATCCAGGTTAGTTTGTGATGTCCCTTTGGAATCACGTCTTGGATTCTCTCTTTTATTTAATCGATGTGCAGCTCTCACACATGTTTACATACCATCAAAGCACAATGCCAGGATTCCCTTGAATGCAATATTTGAATGCTAAGATGATGTTAATGGGACTTAATCTTTAAACTGTAACTTTCGACCTTTTTCAGAGACATTGGAGTTGTCTTAAACGACATTTTAACCTTTACCAAAGAGATAAATGTTGTCCATATGAAATTATTTAGCTACAATTCATGGTTTTGATTTCAAAGTTTCAGAGTAAACCCCTAGTGATTGAGGTTTAAGTTTTAAAATCAGTTTCTTGTATTTTGTGCGTTAAAGTGGTTTCAGCTCTTGCATGTGTGTGCAAGCTTTTGTTTCTGCCTGTATGTGAACAACTTTGTCGGGCCCAGGGGTAAAATGTTTTCCCCTAATCACCCGCTGTGTATTTTTCTCCCCAAGATCTGAGCCTGTGCCCCCTGCTGGGGCCATGACTTCATGTGTGTTGTGTCCTCCCAGCATGTGGATGCTGCAGAAATTCAGAGAGGCACACCAAGTGGGAGCTATGAAACGCCCCAAAGGGATCGAAAAGAGTTGCAAAAGGGCTGAAAAGCATATATTTTAGATATCGTTGTAACTTTGTTTAGTATTAACTTGTTAGCAGTTTAAGTTTCGAGAGTTGAGCTGCTGGAAAAGAAGAAGAACAGGAAAAAGTTGTTGGGGCTAGCAGTGGAAAAATGACTAAAAATGGCTCAGAAAAGAGGAATAAGGGCAGATAACACGCTTAGAGCTAAATGAAAATAATTCTGTGAGCTAATTGGATTAATAAGAAGCAAAAGTAATGCTCTGTAATATGGAATATGTGCGTTTCTGTGAGCCTCTGCAAGACCAGCTGATGCAAAGAATAAGCAGCGATATTTGAAGGAGCAGGGAAGGAAAGCATGAGAAACCCTCAGGGGGAGAAGAGAAAAGACGTCCCTCTTCTATCCTGGTCTGAAAGTAATTGGTCCAGGATTAGAAGAGATTATAAATAAAAAACAAGAGAAAAATATACAAAGCTCACCACAGGTCTGGTTTCCATAGCAATGTTGTGCCGTGCAACAGTGCAAAAGCAACAGGGAGAGAAAATAAAACCAGTTGCTGCCATGATCAGCAGAAGGTCACAGTAAGAAAGCAACCGTACACTCGGGGGGACGATGAGGCTCGTTTCAGAAAATTAACCTGTGGCATTCACAGGTTTAGTTGCAGCTTGTTGACAACAAGCAGCTTAATGTGACAGTAGCTGCGTTTGTATCACAAATGTGCACAAATCTTTTGTCTATGTTCTGTTAACGTAAGAAAAAACACAATTTTGTCATTGCGGTGTTTCCATTAAATAGGAAATTAAATTCAAATCACGCGTTAGTAAACGTAGCGTCATTAAAAACAGTGACAGCGATGGACATGAGATTATATCCATGATTCAGCCTCTAGTGCTCCTCGTCTATCAGACATCAGAGGAAACGTTGGTGTTTCAACATGTTTCATGAACTCTCATGAAGCCAGCTGCATAACAAAAGCAAACCATCATCATCCTCCTACTTCCTGTCATCTTCCTCGTCATTTTCACTAGTAGTAACATCCAGGTGCTGATCACGTGACTTGCATGATGTGTAAAATGTGTTTACATTACAGCTTTGCAAAATACATCTATTTTGATTCTACTGGGAAAAAAAACCTCATCCTAGCGCAAAAACTTTGTACTTTTGTACAAAAATATAAGTTTTTTTGGGACTGGCAGGTTTCCATTAATCAAATTTAGTTTTTTAATTTCAATTTGCACAATTCAACGGCGAATGGAAACACAGCTAATGAGAACGAATTCAGAATGACGTCAGGACAAGTACGTTACAAGATCATTTTTAAAACAGAAAATGATGATGGTATTGCTGCTCTGCCACATTCACATCCATTTAAATCCCTTTTACTTCTCACTCTGATGCTCCATTTGGATTCAGCAAGCTGACATAGCTAAAGTGAGATTAAATCTCCTGACATGTTTCCGATATATATGAAAACAGTGAGAACGTTTCGAATGCCTTGCAGCTTTCAGAGTAGGAATCAGGTTTAATTGGTTTGCCTTAATTACAAAAAACAGTCAGCAGTGGGGAAAACTTATTGTGCACAGCAGCAGACAGAAAAAATGTCTACAAGATCTTATTCAAACCAAGAAAAAGAAAAAGTACGACTGATTAGGACAGACATAAAACACTCTGAAGTCATCACAGAAGATGGAAAAGGAAAGAAAATTGTAAAGCCTCAATCATTGTTTCAACATCTGCTGTTAATTAAAAACAGGTTTTCTTCCTACAAAAGCAGCTGATGCTCTGATCGTAGTTTCGCTTAAGGCTTTCCTTCCAGCTCACTTTATACATTACAGCACTTGTACAAAAGCTCTAACTTCTCAGATGTTTTCTTTTTTTACTTTTCCCCTTTCAGTGTCATTCAGCTGCTTTATCTTTGAGCTCGACTTCAACGCTTCAAGCTTTCCTTTCCATCAGTCTTCATTGATCAAACTCCGATATCTCTGTTTCCCCATGTTTCATATCTTGACAACAAGCATTAGATGTTTAAATTTTCTGAACTTTTTTGATAAGTGGATGAGCGTTTTGTTTTTTGTTTTTCGATCCGAGTCAAAGGGAATCTTTGGTTTATAGGTTGAGACATAACTTTATGCAGTTCAGTTCATTAGAGGCCACTTTCTGGTTTTCTTGTGGCCCAACTGGTTGAAGCTTAATATCTCTGGACCGCTAATGATCTTTGTGAGCTTTAATGAGCGAATCTCCGTTGAAATTAGACGCATGCATCCCTGTGGTCACTCTCAGCCCAGATGATCATCACAACGTGTTTAAACACCAGAAAAACACAGCAGCAGATAAATATCCCTGTTGCTCTAAAATTAAAGCTCCTTCACACCTTAGAAGGTTTTTTGCTTTTAAACAATTTGATTCATAATGGATCAATAATGAAGGCATTTCAGCGAAGGCCTCTGCTTCTCTGCAGAGTGAGGTAAAATATTGAAGAATCTGCTTTTAGGAAGATTTGTCTGGGGGAAGGAATTGTTTTTAACCCATTTATTAACTCAAGGATGTGCATATTTTTCCACAAGCACCATTGTCACGACAATGAATTGCAGCTTACAGCAGCTGTGGTGTTTGGCAGAGCGTGGCATTCAAGTGATTTTAATAAAAAAAAAAAACTAAACGTTTTCAGTACTGGAATGAGGTAGCGAACGAGGAGCATGAATGTAGACAAAGTCAACGTGATAGAACAAAAGTCAAGGCGTCAGACGATGAAAGGTTCTGGCAAGGAACCAAAAACATCTGGAGCTCCAATACTGAGACAGACAAGTCATAAGGAGAAACCAGATAAACTGTACAGAGGCAATATAATACATTTACTCTTTCAAAGTAAACATTTGTGGTACCAGGTTGTAGCAAAAACATTTTTATTAATGCAATGAAATATTGTTTATATTAACTCATCATTCAACATCTTGTTAATACAAGGAAAATAATACTAAAGAAAATATATCAAATATTAAGATTGAACTGATTTTTTGTTCATGTTTTCTGTATTTAACAAATATTTTTGTGTTTTCTAAAGTTGTAGGGATCTTTTTTACTGCAGGTTTACTTTAATTAACTGTCTGTCTATGTAATATTGTGATTACATAACCAAAGGATTGTTGGTTCAGATCATTCACTCGGAGAAGCACAAACACACACACACACACACACACACATCTGTTCTTTCTCCCCCTTATTCTGCCAGATGTTCTTGCTAACATTTCAGTGTAAAATCAAGAAAGGGAAATGTTCTTAATTATCTAGCCACCTGGATTGGGTGAGCAGACACACATTTATGTACAATCACTTATTTTATCCCTGCAGAATATCTCGTAAAGAATATTTATTAGCTTTATTTCCTAGGTTCAATCGTGCAGTTGTGTCAGAGTTACCATTCTTTCTCTAATTGTGCAATTTGTAAGGATGTAATGAGGAGAAGAGGGCCAATTCACACTTCCATGCGTGATTTTCAGGTAACAGATGTTGTCCTTCTTTTTAATTATAAACAGCAAATTAAGACATTGTCATCAGTGATGGGAAAACAGGCCAAAGCTGCATACACTCTCACACAGACACAGTTTTTCTGTTATTGCCTGTAGGGGAATGTTGCCGCTTGTTTGGAAAAGCTGTTCAGTATCAGATTTAATTCAAGGGTTGCTGCAGATTTGGGTTTTAAGCCTTTTTGGTTGTGCATAGAAGGTTTTGATTCTCCTACACTGAGCATTTTTAATCACGGTTTGTGACACTTTCCTGCATAAACCATACATTTCCATTTAGTTCAAGGTCAGAGCTGTGGGAAACGCATTCCCAAAGTTTCCAGAAACTTCTTAAAATGTCTTTTAGAGGAAAGTTTTATGAATTGAGAAGACAACGACTGAGCTGTATGGCTACAGTGATGGTTTGAAACTGTCAAGCATGGTGGTGGTAGAGTCATGATGTGGGACTGTTTGCCTAAAGAATGACTCCTCCAAATTCTTCCAAAGCGCAAAGTGGTTGAAACTTGGAAGTAAGTGGATCCTCTAATGGGACAATTATCTCAAACGAGCATCAATCTGGTTTTGAAATCGTTAAATCCGTTTCTAGAATGGTTCTGACCTGAAAACTTTTGAACATTCATGCACTAAAAACCCAAAACTAACCAGTTAAAATAAGGTCTACCATTCCTGATAAAAAGAGTAAGCAAATATCAGGGATTAGGGATCGACCAATCCGGCGTATCGGATTGGTCGATATCCGATATGTCATGATACTACAACTCATTTCCCCGATAACCAATAAGAATACCGATATTGTTTTCCTATTCCTACTTACTGAAACTATATGGTTTTCTCTACTGTGGAGTTAAAATAGTGAATTATCTTTGTTAATTTAACCTTCTATCAAATGCTAAAAAGGCGGCTGAAAATGATTTAACACTTTCAACTTATTATGTTTAATGATAAGATTTATTCATGACATTTGCTCTCTTTAAGACACTCAAACTGTGGAAATTTGACGTGCTGAGCTGCAGGCGTCGTCGTCGCTGGTTTGTCATATAAAAACTACAGCTTTTATATCATTAAATTATTTTTGAAGAAATGGCTAATGCCCGAAATTAAATTTTACAGCTGATAATACAAACCGATAATATCATCCGTCCTTATCAAATATCAAAAATTAAAGGTAGAATGAAAGTAGCAACAACGTTGATGATTTAATTTGGGAGTTTTCCCACTTAGTTTAGTGAACTTTTATGTTCATTCCACACCAAAAATAATAAATCAATAAAATTTTAATTTCTTATACATTTATTCTCATGAGCAGCGTATTTAAACTTCCGACCAGCAATAACGTTCTTTAATCAATTCAGTTTTTTCACATTTCATCATTAAATCTTAATAGTTCAAAATAATTTTAAGATAAATCCTTGCAACGCTGCAACACAAAAAAGCAATAAAGATTCATTGTGATACATTTTCATAACTGTGACCTTATTAGTCTGCAATTTTGTACTTTTAAGCCTTTGCCTTTTAAAACAAAACTTATGATTGGCAATTTCAATTTCTTGTTTTCCCAGAAATAATTAGATCGCCTGTCTGTAAAGAAATTAGATAGATAAGAAGCTAAGAAGACACTAACGCCATTTTGGAAATTGAAACTTTAGCAAGACAAAAGAGAAGAAAAAGACAGAGCGGAGGAAATGGGATAAAAGAAGGAAAGATAACAAGAAAAGGGGGAAAGTTAATCATTGAACTTTGTTTACAGTTTGCTGCAGCATACAGGGAATATCATCTAGTCTTGTAACCAGCAAATATTGCAGTTCCTGAAGAATGGAGCTGTGAGCTGGGAAACTGTTACTGCTGCAAGATTTGCCCCAAACGTTCGGAGGCCTAATATCTCTGTCTATCAAAGGGCAGAAGGAGTCAGCAGATTTCAGCTTTCAGGAAATGAATCAGCGTGAACTTCACCAGGTTTACAGCAAACACCTTCTGGAGAGAGAAAAACTGAAACAACAGAGGCTGACGGCAAACTTTTAATGGAAAAAAGATGCACAAAAACCAAGAGGTTCTGCTTTATCAACACGCTGTTATGGAACAAATCAGGTATGCATTGCATTTGTCTTCTTGGTTGTTCATAAATTATTAAAATTACTCAGATGTTTAAAGTGTCTTCTGTACATAGCACCTTTCAGGCAGTTTCAAAGACATAAACAAAACTCAAAAGGATGCAGGAAATAAACCCAGAATAAGAGATTAAAAGCATAAAATCCATTTGAAAATATGAATAAAACAATAAAGCAAATCCTAATAAAACAGAGTAGAAGAAACATTTACAGAAATTATACATAACAGCATTAAAGGGCCATTGGTGCATGGATGATTTCAGTCAGGAAGTTGATGATCACAGATAAAACTGTCAACATTTTGAATTTTTTTAAATCTTTTTTTTTTTTTCCAACTAAAGACTAACAAAGAAATTCACTAGAAACCACCTGAAGTCATTCATGACTCATTTTTAGCCAAAATATTGCAGATTTTAGTTGGAATTACCTGTTTAAATATTGTTCGTACAACATTTAATCAGTTTCCTACAAATTTTAGGAAACCTTGCTGGTTTCCCATTTAGACCTGGAAAACAATCAAACTGGGTGTCACAGATAATCCAGCAAGTTTCCACTTTTGAGATGAATGAAATGAAATGTCTTCAGTAAAGCAATCACAATGTTTTTTATCAAGAACTAAAGAAAATGGAGCCCGTTTATGTTGCATTTCAGCTTTTGGAGAGGATTTAAAGTCTTTTGTTGGGATTTTATGAATTGGATAAACAGAAACACAGCAGATGGCTCATGGAGGAAGTTGTGGAGAAGTTTAAAGCAGACATTAGTCAGAGAACCAGCTAAATGGTGACCAGTAGGAAACTGGTCAGAGCTGATGGTTTGGTGACAAGAGCAAGCAAACCTGATAGAGGCTCCAAAAGATTTGAAACTGTGGCTGAGATTCACCATTGATTACCACCAATGAGAATCTGTGGCAAGACTTGACTCAAGATTTGTCATGTTGCCATGGAGACCAGATCGCGTTTCAACATGGTCACTCGTTTTGTGTGTGTAAAAAGTTAAGTGGTGTTAAGTGGCAAACCTTTAAAGGTTACAATACAGCATCTTCTTGAACTGCTATGAGATTTCTGAAGGTCAAACAGGTTTGACCTCCAGTCTCAGTGACCTTCACTATGAAAGCGTTTCCCCGACTCCCTAAACCACACGTCAAACTCGAGGCCTGTGGGCCAAATCCGGCCCGCCATATCTTTTTATGTGGCCCTCTAGATTTTAGACTAAAAACTTGCTTAAATATTATTTTATCAATCAAATCAATGTAGTTTTTATCTGTTAACTGCCAAATTATATCAATCGTGTCCCTCCAGTTTCTTGAGGATTACTGTGGAAATTCATGCATTATCAACAAATCCCCGCACTTTTTTTGCGCTAATAATTGGGAGTTTATTGCGGATTGTTCTCAAAAATAATCAAAAATGTTTTTACTTGTAAACAGCTGCCTCAAACTTAAGTGATGTCAGAATATAGTCCATGATCTATAAAGTGAGTAATAAAAAGTTGCATTTACCATCATAAATAAGAGCAAACATTGCAAATATTTCCAAATTAGTCCCACAAACACTTTGATTTTTATTGCAAAAAAAAATACAATATCCTGGAAGGACTGAAAATATATTCAATAATATCATTTAATTTTAATAATTTATTAATATTTTAACAGTTTGTGAACTGGTTTTATCAATACATTCTGGCACAACAGTCCCTTTAAGAGCATTCATGGTCTTAATTTGGCCCAAAACGAAAATTAGTTTGACACCCTCCTCTAAACTTACATTGTTGTCTAAAATACAGAACCACTAATTACTACATAATTGTTTATTATTAATAAAATAATCTGCAAATCTTAACTTAAATAATTAACCTTTGAAAAATGAATGCGCTTTGCAAAATATTTTTCCTTAACACTTATTTATTTGCGGTCTGTTATCACACTGAATAAAACACATAACATCGCTTCACAAACTTGTGCTAATGTTTGTTCGTAGTTTGTTCCACAGTTTAACCTGGTGCCTTGCCTTCAAGACAATACACGGGGCAAACCTGACCCACCTCAACCGGCGGCCCGCCTGTCAGACACTGAGAAGGGTGCAAGCGCTGAAAAAAAAAAACTCGTGATCACGTGATTTGGCGAAACTTGAATCAAATGGATCGAATATGTACAAACCTTATCACGATAAAATCAAATTTAAAGCAAAACCCAGGTACGTTCAACTTAAATTTACCTAAAACGAATGCCGTTTCTTTTTTGACAATAAAAAGTGCTTCGGGAGCAAATTTTTATAATAAAATCTTCCCTCTTTAAAATGACTTGGGACTCCCACCGCTGCCAGCATTCACATACCGTTTGTGTCAATAAACATTTAATCAGAAATAAAGCCTTCCTTCACATTTTATTTGTTTTTTGCTTCCCGTTCTCATTAAGTCTCCCCCCTTTTCCTATTGTGGTTCACAGACCGGCTCTGAATATAAATAGATGAGACCATTGTATCAAAGTTTATCACATTCAAACCTTTGCCACCCCCTATAGAATAACAATCAGGTAAAAGAGGTTCTTCCCTTTTATATGCTGCTCAGATCATGTTTAACCCCAATGACTGAAAATTATCATTATGAAACAAAATCCTTCGTGGAGGCAAAGATTTTCTCTCAGATATTCAAACAGCACCTTCTGAAGCCAACTCTGCTTTCCTTTGCAATTTCATCTGTAAAAGGTTAATGACTGGCTACCGAGCTGCTCATTACTTCTTGTCTGAGGCTGAGCTGAAGGCCGGCGTAATGAGCCGAACCATTTGTAGCTGCCGCTGACCCAGGCTTCTCTGAGAGCTTAAACCTCATTTTGCACTGAAGTTCTGCAGAAAGTGCTCAAGGGATTTTACTTTCACTTTAAATGGATATTTGAAAATCAGTTGAATGTTATTCTTAATTGTGTCGTAGTTTTAAAGGTTCAGAGACAGATTCAATCAAAAACTGCTTAATTACTTTTTTCTGTTTCTTATTTTGTTGTGTATTTATTGTGTTTAGGTTCAGTCCTGCTGACAAACAGATAAAGTAATTCATGCGTTTAAAATACTTTAGTGTACATTGGAGGACACTCCTTTGCCCGCCTACAATTAGCTGTGTTTCTATTGACCATATAATTGCACAAATTGAAATTATAAAAATAAATTTGCTGACTGGAAGTATTTTGTGTTAGAATGAGGCAGTTTTTAAGCTGCATCAAAATTAGAGCATTTCGCAAAATTAAAGTGGAAACACTTTTATCACATCGCGAGTCATGTGATCAGCAACCGGATGTTACTAATCCCAGACGAGACGAGAAGACGACAGAAAGTGGAAAGAGGACGATGGCGCCTTGTGTTTTGTAATGACAATCTTGTGTTTCTCACTTTCGCAATTTAAAAAATTGTGGAGGGATTTTCATTAGTGGAATATCAATAAAGTTTTGAGCACATTTGTAATGGAAACACAGCTACTGTCCTGCAACTTTTGGATGTATTCCTGCTCCACCTGAATCAAACAAATGCTTAACGACAAGGTCTTTACAAAACCTTCAACTGTTTGATTGTAGCAGAGGGATGCATCCAAATGTTCCAATGCAGAGGAGCTTGGAGACTGAAGAAAGTGCTAGCTCTGATTTGAAGACATCATGGCCAACAAACATTTCTATTTTGTCCCCAACTTTCCAAGTGATGTTGCTCCAGAAATCTTGTGGATTATTCAGAAGCAGCTTTGCAAACTTAAGTAGTCTTGTTATACTTTTTATGAGAAAAGGTTTTCTCCTGTGACTCCTCCACACAAGCCATACTTCTGAGTCTTTTTTAATTTTACTGTCGCTAAACATTCAACTACACCCATCCTGCTCTTTGGATTTTTTTCAATTCCTATTGTATCGTTTTATCAACGGTTTATTTTTTAGGACCTTCCACTGTTTAAATGTTTTGTCGTCTTGTACACTATTGAATGGCACACTTCAAATTAATTTGAAATATACATTTAATTCCTCCCTGACTGATGAAAACCAACAGTTGCTTCTCTTAAAGCTGCTCCGATGTCTATCCACCCCAACAAAAAAATGCTTCCTCCATTTGTTTTGAATTGTGGAGGTTGGATAACATCCTGAGATGATCGAAAAAACCCTAAAATATGGGGTTCTTGTAAATTATTCCAGTGTTAAACATTTAGTCTGTTTTTCTGAGAGTGTAAAACATGTGTATGCAGGAGACCAATATGTTTTAGAGATTACAGCATTATTAAAGTTTAATTAAAATGTTGGTCAGATGTGTGTCTTGGTAATTGCTTCACTCTTTTGTCTGAAGATTTTATCTTGCAGTGGGATTTTGAAAGAAATCCATCCTTTATAATGTAAATAATATGAGCTGCATTAAAACGTGAATGTTGAGATTTTATTTTGTAATATAATTGATAGTTTTAACTTTATTGCAATAGACACATTTTCCATTTCAATGTTGCACAGCGTGTATTTCCTTCTTTTTCTCTCCCTTTATCCATCTGTTGTTTCATTGTTCTCCACTACTTTGTCTTTCTCTCATTTCTCAGTCCGCTGATTTAAATATTGGAAAACCAAGCCTAGCAGGCCATGACATGATTATTATTTTTAAGTCCTTCCTTCACTCCTTCTTTCGCTCTGTCTCTCAGTTAAAATTTCTCATTACTATTCCACTGCTTCCTCCATCTCTCCATTACTCTCTTTCATTCAGTCTTTTTCCTTCTGCCAGTTTGAAGAATTTCAGTACCATGAAATTTAGGAAATCATTAACATTTGACCAGCATATGTAAGTGTGTTTGATAGCTAATTTTTTTCTCCATCTTGCAGGGATGTACCGGTTTTAGATTGTAGGCAAATTTCATTTACTTTATCACTTATGAATGTTTAATTTTTAAAATATCAACAAGTAGTGTGCTGATAAAACCCATCTTCTGTTCTTCAATGTTCAGTTTTATTCATACAGTAAAAATCAGGTATTTATATTCATTAAAAAGAATTAGAGGATCAGCATTCACTGATTCACTTATAAATAGATTTTTCTGTTGAATTTTACTCCAAATTAATCTCTTAAATTTTTTTCGTAGTGCATATCTAAAACATTTGAAAGAAAATGCAGCCTATGAAGCTAAAATAGTGAGACGGGACGCTACTTGACACGCTATTGGTTGGCGTTTGCAAAGCAGCCAATCCGGGAGCGGCATTCCTATTCCTTCGTCCTGATTGGCTGAACCCCCATAAACAACGATAAGGAAGGCTGTAAACGTTAGCTTGTAGCTTCTGTTGTCATGCTAATACGTTTCCACTCTCTGTTATTATTTATAACGATATATATTTAGTGTTTGAACTACTAAAATTGTTTGTTTTAAGAGTTTCTAAATGGGCTCTAAAGTTTTCACAGATTTTAGCTAACTTACCCGGATACCGGAGGTCCGCTTTTTGCCTTAAAACATTGTACCCACGTCATAGAGTTTACAGTAAAAGTCCTCCACTGGGAAACTAAGGACATTTTCTTTTACATTTGGATACCATAGGATAGTAGTTTCCAGCTTGTCGGTCATTTTCAAGACACTCACATTTAAGTGGTGTAACTAACCTTTAATTAGGCAAGGGAATCATTTGTGCCCTCATTAAGAACATAATTCAATTGAGGACCACCGAAATGCCAATTAAACTCCACACGCTACGTATGAACAGAAACATAAGTGGCTATGAGTGAGTGTGGATTTAAATGTTCACTAGACAAACACGCAGATGTGACAGGTAATTAATACATATTTGAGTGAGGACATAAGGTAACAAGCTTTCAGTGGCTTAGTTGTAAAAATATCTAGAAATGCACCTCAACTTGTTTATGAATATCCTCTTATTTTAAATGCAAAATTGCCTCTGGTTTAGACTTTACTTAGTAAGAAAAAGCTTCAGCTCACCAAGGTTAAAACAAATAACATCAAAAAAGCGATTAACTGTTTGTAATAACAGTTGGAGCAATAATTACTGTCATAAATCCTCAAGGTTAACATAAATATTAACTTTTTTGTTTTTATACATTTAGTTTAAGAAAAACATGGTTTTACTGCATTTTTAGCATATTGGAAGACTTTTTAATAAAAATAATAGGATGTGTGGTATTCCAACATAAAAACATAATAATGCCATAACTGAAGAGTTGTTTTGAAGGGGGTTTGTTGCTTTTTAAATATTTTTGCACACATTTGGACCTATCTGCAAGAAATAAGCATGTTTTAGGAAGTCAGATTCACTTTAACATGCTGCTGGGCAGTCATGTACAGTCTTGTTCTAACCTTACGCATAATTTTCAGATTTATTTTCAATCAGATGTGGTTTCTTTGGCTTATCTTAGAAAAAATCCTGTGAAACTATCAGGAATTAAACATTTATTTAAAGCACATTTTAAAGAAAGAAATTACATGCATGTGGGCTACGTTTGGGCCCACCCAAAAGGTGAGTTGAGCTTAGATGAAACCTCCAAGTGAGGCCATGTTGGGCTGGCAGATATAATGGTTTACATATTTGGTTTGAGGTTCACAGACAAAAGAAAATCATCCATAAGAAGAAGACATTTGGACGTCTGGCCATCAAACCAGTTCAAAAAGGCCAGACTTTAGTTTACCAGAGACCAAGATTTCTGGAATAATGTTGATCCAATCGGTTGGTCTAAAATGACGTTATTGGAATACAGAAAATACTTATATCAGTAACTGTAAAGCATGGAGATGGAAAACACTTTACTGGACCAAAAGCTTTCCATTATAAACTCTACTGTGTGAGGCTGATGTCAGAGACTGACAAGACGCTGAAAGAAACTGAGGTCATTTCAGAGAAAGAGGGTAATGGCATTGATTTTAAGGGAGAGGCTATTCTAACTTTTCCTTTCTCAGCTAGAATTTTATGTTGATATTTGATGTGTGTAACAAAGGTAGCTTTCACAGTTCAAGTGAAACTGAATCGCTTTCTGTTCCACCAATAAATAGATAAATGTAAAGATTACTAATCTGAGGAATTTAACCTTACTTTGTCACATGTGTCAAATATGAGTGTTGCTGCGGTGTGACTGGTTGCTGTAATGGCTGCTTTTATTGCTGGTAAAAGTGTCTATTTCTATAAGATTGTATCCCTTTGACAGTGCATCAACACGTCACATCAAAAACAACCAAGGTTAACTGAAAAAGTGGAGGATTTCCGTTCTTCCTGCTTTTACCTTGTTGCTCCCTCTGTTGTCGCTCCATGGGAAGGATATGTGGCGCTGTGGGTAATTCTCTTGGGAGATTACAGAGATGTGTGTGTATTGGTGTCTGTGGATTAGTTAATCTCGGTGTTTATTGCTCTGTTTGACTTTTATACAACAGGAGGTATTCCTTCTATCACATTTTCCCTGTGTGTCTGCATACTTCTCTGAGCTTGCTCAAATTTGTCCACTTAGGGCATTTGTAAATGTAATAACTTGCCATCTTTTTGTTTTTTAAGCAGATTTGTGCATATATTTACATTAGCATGTCTATGTGTAGGTGGCTGTGTGCTTGTTCCTGTGAGCTTTACATACCAGTGTGTTTGGGTCTGTGTGTGGGTGTGTGTGTTGTCCAGGGAACGTGTAACTGGATTAGCCGTCATGCTTTTATTTCTGTAATGGAAACATCAGCATCGCCGAGAAAGTAGGGCTGAAGCCAGGCAGAGCGAGCGTCTCATGGCAATGTGGTGAGAGGAAAGCATTTGTGAGGTATTAGTTAAATAAGTTAAATATCTGTTTGTAGAGGTGCAGCTTTAGTCTTCATGATGCTTGAGACCTCTTAGACCACATGAGTCAAACTCAAGGCCTGTGGGCCAAAACCAGCCCGATATATCCTTTCATGTGGCCCACCAGGTGCTAGACTTTACCACTTAGTGTGCTTAAATATTATGTTTTCAATCAATTCTATGCAGTTTTTATCTGTTTACTTACAAATTATATCAATCAGTTCCTCCATCTTTTTGAGGATTATTGTGGAAATTCACTCAAAATCCACAAATCTCTGCATTTGTTCTGCATTTCATCAATATTCCTGCAGATGTTTTAGTAAATAATTTCCAACTGCTGTACAGTAAAAACATGAACATTCATGTTCATGTTCATGTTTATGTGTATGTTTTGTAGAGGGACACTGTTGAGCTGGATGAATGGGAGTTTTGAGAACATCTACAGGTTTGCCTGACAGAAAACATGAAGTAGTGTGACACTGTGTGAAAGCAGGTCACTGGACAATGTGTTTTGTCTCCAGTAGTGTGTGTGAGCATGAACAGATGCCCAGGATCCCACACTGTAAGGGAGATTTGGTTATATATATGTGTGTGCGTGTGGGTGTGTGTGTGTGTGTGTGTGTCCACTCATGGATTTAATTTATTTTAAAATGATGTGCGGCCAGTCAACTCGATAACTCTCCCTGAAGTGATCCATGAAGCAGAGAGAGAGCAGCTGATGTGAGTTCAATTTTGTGTCAGACTTGAAAAGCCAGAATGTGAGTCTTGTTCACTCTAAAAAAAACAATAGCCGAATAAAATCTGACACTTTATACCCAAATATGTTGCACTTTTAGACAGTCCTTTGATTTGTGGCAATATGCATAATTGTTTTCCTGTGCGATTGCATTCAAACTCAAAAAATATGATTTTAAGCTAGAGTTAGACCGAAAATTATTCGTACAACTGGTAGATTTAGATTAAAATTAAATGTTTGGGGTTTAAACATAAACACCATCCCTCAAAACACAGAGAGGTTTTCCTCCTCATAAGTACCTGATATTGTCAATAATAGACCCTTGCAATTAATTAGACTATTAATTGAAACGTAAATTTATTAACAATTAAAAAGTACATTTATTTGGGTGCGTAAGTTCAGTTTGTGTAACAAAGTATATACATTAATTACATACAAATTTATATTTTCAAGCCTTAATTCTTCTAAAATATGATCCTTTTTCCCTTACAGTTAATGGAAACATGACAATTAAGATGAGAATGTTACATCAGATTAATAATTTATTTTTAAAACTTACTTTTAATCTTGAGAAATGTCAATATTGCTTAAATTAATATATTTATATATTCAAATATGTTAGAAAAACACCTCAGTTTCTAACCTGCCAAAGCAGTTTGTCGTATCTTCCTTAAGTAGTGTGATATAATGAATTGCTTTGGTGGTAGAGTAACTATTTCCTGAGTTTAAAAGCCCAACAGCAGCTGAACTTTCAGGGAAATGTTCCTCTCTACTGTCGCCGCATGCTTGCTCAAGAGAAGGGATTGTGAGTGATTTAATGCAAACATAAGGGCTTCCATAGAAAGTCACTTTCTACCAACTGGTTTGAATGGTAAGCTAAATTTCATTGCACTGTAGCTTAATTAGAATTAAACTATGTTGTATGTATTTAGATCTTTGATGGAGTGAACCACTGCAAACGGATTTGAACTCAATAGCATTTCATTTTTCTCTAACTGGGTGTGCAATTTTGTTTGACTTGTAAAGTACTTTACAATAACCTTTCTGCAATTTCTAGCTTTACAAATAAACTGATATGAAATAAATCCCTGAATAATTGCTCAGTGTTTCTGCTTTTCCTTTCTGAGTTTGTAGAAAAGTTTGGATTCATGATGTTTTGAAGGGCAATTTTAACAAAACATACCATATTAATGCCACGAGGTTCTCCAAACTATGTTCTGAAAACATTTGTTTCCTGTCTGGTCTCGAGAAAGTGTAGGAATTTACTGTTATGAAGAACAGATGCGCCATCTTGTGGCACAAACCAGCGTTACGTCTTGACGAATGGTCTACTTTTGTCTGTTCACAGTTTTGCCAGTGACACCGGTTTGTGTGCTCTTTGTTGAAGACTTCTCTCCCTATTCTGATTGTTATTCACTACTTAGATAAGAGGTGAAGAATGTTTTCAACATGTATAGATTTCAGGGGACAAACAGTGAAAGCATAAACATACATTGTGATGATAAAGATATCTAGAAACTAATCATCTCTGAGGACAGAAAGAAAAGTCTGCTTGTTTTAAAGATAAAATACTTACATGCAGGTCTGGAAATAGTTAAGAGACCATTTAAAGTTCATCAGTTTCTCTAATTAGGCCCGAGCAGCAAAGCGCTGCGAAGGCCTATTGTTTTTTTTCTTCTTTTAGGTTTATGTTTGAGTGAAATGAACATTGTTCTTTTATTCTAGGAGCATGTCTCTGAAATTCCAAGCAAATTTTTTTATATTAGCAGAAAATAAGAAATGGTCAACATAATGAAGAAGATGCAGACCTCAAATAATGCAAAAAAAAACAAGTTGATATTTATTTAGAAACAATACTAATGTTTTAACTCAGAAAG
Source organism: Gambusia affinis (assembly GCF_019740435.1). Taxonomy (NCBI): domain Eukaryota; kingdom Metazoa; phylum Chordata; class Actinopteri; order Cyprinodontiformes; family Poeciliidae; genus Gambusia; species Gambusia affinis. The sequence goes on along the minus strand of NC_057881.1, from coordinate 10,623,920 downwards.
AGTTTAGAAATCAACATTTGGTGGAATAACCAGGTTTTCAGTGGTGAACTCTTCATTTTTTCCAGAGCTGAATGTTCACTGCACTGATAGAGCCCTTCTGTATTCACATAAGGGGATTTTTACTGAGAGTTATAAGAAAACAAGTCAATTTGTCAGCATATGAGTGGACACCTTCTAATAAAGTCAGGGGAAAATGTAATCAATTATCAAAATAAAAAAAAAACAATCAGCCCAAAAGCAGGATTCAACCAACACCGTATCTGATGGTTAGCGAGCCTCATCTTCATTTTACCAACCAATCTTCTTCCCGTTGTGGTCAAACTGTCCAATCTTTGTCTCCTTTGAACAGGAATCTTTTCTCCAGAATGTTTTTTTACTTTTTCATCCAAATTCTTGGCTTAAAGGTGTCGATTTTGGAGCGCAGGGTTCTTTATTGGTTGGCGTCCTTAACCTCCAGGTTAATGATAAACCAGTGTTACTGTTCAAGAGTTTCCAATTTTTGATAAACTTGTTCCTGTGTTTCCTGATTATCAGCTTTCCTTCATCTGCAGATGACAGTGTTTTGGTCTTCTTTCACTCCTTGACAACCTGAATAGCTTGTACCACCATCACTGAACTTGACGCTATTTAGAAACGTCTCAAAAAGAGATACGATTGGTCTCCTTTTCAGATCTTCACTGGATTCATTGGACTCTCCTGTTCTACATAGAAGAAAATCCACTGGTAATTAAAAAACAACTTCCATTTTATCAAGTCAGGGTTTAAAAAATCCCAAACAAGACAAGTTTACTGTCCAATTTGACATCTCAGGATAACTGTATTCTTCATGTGCTAGTGTAAATGTACCTGATGTACATTATTTATTTAAAACAACTATTACTTACAGTGTTTTGTGACATTTATCAGCCGTGGGCGGATTATCAAGCAGTGTATTCTAATCTAAAGTAAAATAGAAAACAAGTTAAACAGAAACAAAGCTGCGAGTTATTTTTTTTAACAATGCAAGTCATTAATTCAGTCAGTTATAATCAATAAATTAGATAATTAAAAAGTACCTTTTGAAAGAAGCATATACATATATTTGGCCCACATTTCTGTATTAAATATTTTATTTATTTGGTCCGATGTTATATTTTTATCTTACATGTTGTGTTTTCACTAGTTGTAGGTGAAAGTCGTCATAATTATCAGAAATAACAGCTTAAAAACTACAAAAATTATCTATGCACTCTTTCACTCTTTGGATTGAGAAACTGCAATAAATTTAGTTTTCAAAAATATTCTAATTAATTGAATTGGCCTGTAGTAACAGTGTAAAATAGACTTACTGTGACCCAGCATAAATGTCTGTTGTCATCAAGCAAATAAACAATTAAAATAAATCTGTATTGTCAGTTTTGCTATTGGAAACCTGGATCAAATATGATTTTAGTCCTGAGTTTACTTGGCTTCTCCCAATTGCCTCCCAGTCTGGTGTTTCTTGCATCCTGAGGTCCTTAACGAGGGTTATTGGTTTGACCAGCTTCCTGGGATTGGTTTTAGACCCCAAAAAACATGGATGCAATTAACTAACACCAAACATTAAGGATAAACAGTGGGATGAGAAGAATAACATATAACCTGGATAACTAAGCAAGTTATCTGTCTTAAAAATTTTAATTTAATGTACACATTTATACTCCAGAGTAATTTGTAGTGCAAATCATCAATCTGCTTTCCAAATGTAGAGCTTATCCTAGAACATGAAATAAGCTATAAGATCTGAAAAGACAAGATGCAACCAACAGACAACCTTAAGCTTAAGAATAGATAAGAAAAAAGTGAATAAGGTATCAATCTGGTAAAGGTTGCAACAGGTGAACCTGTTTCCAGAACCTCCTTATGTTCTACGCCGATTATTGAATCCCTGTCAACTACGGTTGTTTATGTAGATTACATCCACTGTAGCGATTCATCCTTCAGCGATCCAAAGGTACAGATCTCCACCCAACATAAAAGCAGATTCCACAATGCGATGTTTTAGTTCCTGAGTGGAGGTTCCTGAATGGAGAAGCACCTGAAGTCATTTTCCAAATGATTTGGGACTCCAGGAGCAGAATCACAGTGAGAGACAATATCCATAAATGAAGATGTGGACCGTTCCAGGAGTGCCAAGATATACATAGTTACTCCAAGAGCGACTCAATGACTCATCCAGGAGGTCACAAAAGAGTTATGATGCAGCAATAAGATTAGACTGACCGTGCATTAATGGGGGAGTTCAAAAGGGTAACATCTTGATGACACTCCACTCTGTAGGCCGGCCGGACAAAAGTAGAACATTTAAAAAGCTAACCCCTAATCCAAAAACATTTCTCACAATACAGTATTTGTTTTGAAACCGTTCCTTACAGTGTATCAAATACAAGGCTGCACCCACATACACAACTAAAGACAGTTTAAAGATACCTAGCAGTCATGTTTTTGGACAGGCAGAGAACCTGTAAACTCCATCGAGGTCTGGTTCTTTCAAGAAGGCAACGGCGCTACTAAGGGTGTTCACACTGCAGCCTGAAGTGACCTAATTCCTGTATCTAATCTTTTTATGACAGTCTGAACTACACAGGTCAGATTTTTTTTTCAAAATGCGACCCAGGTCACTTGGACTGCGTTCACACTGCAGCCTGAAGTGACCCAATTCCAATTTTTTTTGACATAATGCGACCTGTATCTGATCTTTTCATGACAATTTGAACAGCACAAGTCGGATTTTTTTTAAAGCGATCCATATCTGATACGTATCCTATTCAAAGGGTGCATTCATCCGAACTGAACGTCATTGATACTCAATAAATCTCACTATTCTGCGTCCTGATGCACGCGTGCGGAAAGAAAAACAACTGTGACGGATTATATAAGGATTAAGTTGTTAAAATGCTGCTCCGGTCGGACAACAACTTCAAATGTGTAAACTACGCTCCACCGTTAGCGTCCATATTACCTTCCGCAAACACTGAGAACGCTGACGCTATTGCACCCTCTACTGCGCATGCGGGACACTTTCAGGTCGTTGCCCATTCAGACTGCAGAACAGACCGCTAGCATCCATGTTTACTACCACAAACACTGAGCTGTAATTCTTCTTTTTACGGTGGTTGGCAAGACGCTGAGCACACTGTTCTACTGCGCATGCGGGATACTTTCAGGCCTAACTGCAGCACCATGCAGCCCCGCCCTGGGCAATGTTGCCTAAATGATCAAAAACTGACCAAACTACTCATATCACAAAGGTTTAGACAATAATAGCTTCTTCGAAAGGTCATTCTACCATTTTTAAAGTTTTGGTAGCAAATGTACTTTTTCGCGTATGTATAAGTAACCAATTTCCAGTCACTATTTATAAGTTGCCCTTTGTATCTATTAATGTTACGTAACATTTTTCCAGAGGTCATGCTTCGGATCATTATCACTCCATTTGTTCCATTAAAATACTAAAATGAAATTAAATATTTTTATTCCAGAAAGTTAGTGCACACCCGCAACAAGAGAGACCACATGTTGCTGAAGAGACCTTCTCTAGTCTGCAGGTGTTTTAGGCAACAGGTGCGCCAAACTCCGAGTCACGTCTCAGCCAATCAGAATCCAGAGTCCAGATCCGGTGAGAGCATGGCCGCTTTTCAGGCGTATATCTGCTGGCAGAGCCTCCGCACGGCTCAATGTGCCACCACTGCGGTAGCTTTAAACTTATATCCCAGGCTCAGGAAAGTTTTAAGATGAAGTCCATCGTCCTGCTGCTTCTTTCCCTCTCCTGCTGTCCGGGTTCGGTTGGTTCCGCTTCGGCTGTGGAGGACGCGTACGGCGCGGTCGTCAGCGTCGTGTCTCCGGGCCAGCGCTTTCTGACCGGGGAGTCCCTTCGCTCCCTCTTTAATACCCTGCAGAATCGTGTGCAGTGCGGCGAGGTGCCGTGTGGAAAGGTGAGTTTTATTGGGCCGGACCTGGCTGCCAGGTTAGGGTAGATGGAGCCGGGAGCCGAGCTGCTGCTCAGGGGGAGAGAGGTTGAGGTCCAAGAGCTACTAGTTACCCGCTCATTGCCGCAGAAATAAAAAGCATTTTCTAATTAGATGCAAAAATATTGGATGTAATATGTTGACTTGGATAACAACAAAGTGTATCTTAATAAGTAAATGCTTAAATTGTAATTGAAAGCGAAGTTAAGTTGATTAAATTCAAACTTGAAAGTAAAATTTAAACTTATTTTTTGTTTTTTCGTTTGCTTTTTTACTTTTTGTTTTTAAGAAATACTATCAAATAAAAAAACAAATTTTTAGTAATTGCCTGCTACGGACAGTTGAAGCTGTTTCGGGAAAAGCGGCAGGAGAGCCTAATCTAATCTAATCTATCCTTCTATTTTTCTTTCTCTTTTTTTGTGACAATTTTACAGACATAAAACTAAAACAAATCTAAACTTATGGGTCAAGAGGTTGTAAGAAAGTCCATATTTAAATTTATACAGATTGTATATCGACTTTATTCTGTAATCTAACATTTAAAACAGTACATTTATGAACATACAAGTTTTATAAAAATGGAATATATATGAACATGTTTATATTAAACCAATTTAAAATGTAGAACAGGATTATTGTAACGCGGTAGAGGAATTAGGTGTCCAACAGTGGAGAAATGAAAATAAAAAGTACAAATTTAATGATACTGATGTTTATATATATATATATATATATATATATATATATATATATATATATATATATATATATATATATATATGATGTGTGTGTACATCTTTAACTGATTTTTAAATAATTCCAGATTGTCCTGACAATAAAAAAAATTTAATAAAAACCCATTTTATTTATTTAACTCAAACCAGAACTTATGTGCATAGAGAATTAAAATTTAAATTAAGAGAATAAACGGTGATTTTAAATGTTTAAGCCTCAGACACCCTGGTTGCTGTTTTATTATTACCCTGCAGCTCTGGCGTCGGTGCGGCTTCATTTCCTTCAGGGTCCCTTAGTTATTCTAGAAAAAAAATCTATTAAACTGTGCAGCATTTTTTAAAATGTTTTAGTAATTTTGCTGTGTTTGCATACAATATCTGCATAAAAGCTCCAACAAAATAACAGTGATATAATATATTTAGTTTTTTGTTTCGTCATTATGTTACTAATTATGTGTTCTCCTTTAATTTCTTTTCATTTGAAAGGATAAAAAGATGTGGACATTGTCATTAAATTAACTAATTAAAGTGGAAAAGATCTACCTTCGTTCACATCAGTTAAAATGCAAAAACTTTCTTGTTTCCAAAAAATATATATATTAATAATTCTTTAAAACATTCTTGAATTTAACCAGAAAATTATCACATTTTAAACGGGTATGTTTAAGCAATATGCTTTTTCTTATCATGTTGATTTTACAGCTCCAGACAAATTTTAATTAGCAGTAGCAATGGGCATAATAACATTAAAAATGCAATTGACAGAAAATATATTATTTTTATTTAGCTCTTCTTGTATTTATATCATAAATATGCTTTATAATGATATTTTCATTTAGTTTGATTTTTGAAGAGCGTCTCATGACCCCACAATTGTTGATTTGTGACCACCGGATGGGTCCCGACCCCATCTTTGGGAACCACAGTTATCAATAAATGCATTGATTAATGAAAGCTGTTTTTATCGAAAGTAAAAATTCATAATCTTTTGTCTGTAAACAGGGGAATTCATTGTATCAGTAAAATTGTAACATAAATAACAAAAAAGTAAAATCAAAAAGGGGAATGCGATACGTATGGAGCAACATTCTCCAATAAATGTAATGAAATCCATAAATCTTGCACCCAGACTAATGTGTAATGTTTCCCGGCTCTTGGAGAAAAGACACAGTCCTGAATAGTTCTGTTGTTTTTCATTAAAGCGAATTATATTTGTAAAACCAATTGTTAAATTAAGATTTTAAATTTGTTAAAGAAAAACATGCATTGGGTTTTTATTAACAGAACCAAACCTTTTCTCTCTAAAACAAAACAAAAGAAGCAGCTGCATGGCTCAGATTAGCAGAGTTGGATTTGAATAAGAAATAAGAAAACACATTTAATCTCTCATAAAATTCACAACTTACCAGAAATTAGTTAAGCTGCAGCACTAATTCAACAACACTTTGAAATCTATGCTATTGTTTTACGTGACCATTTTTAAATAAAGGCACTCAACTCAGACGTGTCTCTCTTAATCACAATGATCTTTTGTTAGAGCAAACATTTTAAGTGCGCTTATTTCTCTAAACCAAAATAACTCTGCATTTTAACTGTCAAGCACGGCAGTGGAGGGGTCATGACTTGGGCTTGTTCTATTACCTCAGGACCCAAGTGACCTCAGCCTCCTTGCAAATATTTGAAGAACTCAAAAAAAAAAAAAAAGAATTGAGGCGTTGTAATATTCCAGTCAAAGTCCAGACCTCAAACTGGAAAGCAGGTTCCTGGCCTCAATAAACTTAAGTTACGTTGTAACTTGTAGGTCACAATGCCTCCGCAAAGATCGGAGGTGCTGATAAACTCGCAGTAAAAGGCAATTATTTCAAGCTACTGCTGCTGAAGTTTAGATTCTGGTTTCACATTTTTTAGATGATTACAAAGTGTAACAACATGGCTTAGGTCAGAAATGTAACATTTGCACCCAGGAAAGCATTCCTGTTATTATTGCTAATGTTTGGCTTTTACCTAGAAAGTTAAATATTTGTAGTTTTTATACTTTTCATTAAGTGTTGAATCTATTAAATTACTTCCACATTGGCTGCAGAAATGTAATAAAAACATATAAAGTTACACAGTATTTTTTTAACCCTTGTATCTGGATGTTTTTGAGACTGAAGAATGAAACTTAATCTATGTTCTTTTAAAACCTACTGACTAATATTAACACAGCTTCAATGCAAAATGTATTACTGAAATTTTAAAAAACATTCTCTGCTTATAAGAGTTCTTAATCTAACATTTCATAGAAACTTGTTAAGTTATCAGAAGAATAATAAACCTTTTTGTTTCATCATTGAGGCTGAATTGCTCTCCTTTCTTCATATTATACTATTCCACCTGTTTAATGCGATAAACTGCTATAATATCTGATTGAGATAAAATACTTTATCAGTGGGAACAGAGTCCTTGAACTTCTTCGATGGCAGCTGTAACATGCATCAATGTGCAGCATGAAACTGTGAAATATCTCTTGTGTGACTGCAATGGGACAAAAAGGAATAATTACTTATGCAAAACATAACTTTGTATTTATGGCTTTAATAACAACTAAAAATTCAAGTAATATTTTTCTGTATTTGTTGAAAGTTTCTGTCCAGATCCTACATCATTTAACAGCCCCCAATAGTGGCTTAATATTGACTCGAAATGCAAGTCTAACTTACAACATAAAATATATAACCATCATCGTCAGTTTAAAGGATTAGGTCGCCCAAATTGTAGCCTGTAATGAATGTTACTCGTCGCATCGTTTACTGCTGCTCACATCTCAACAGACCTGAGTGAAATTCAGTTTCTGATGCTTGAACTTCTACTAATTTCTACTAAAGAAAAGATGTACGCTAGAAAAATGTCAGGATGAACCAAATTTTGAAGACGCACCTTGAAGATTTTTATATTAAAAGAATTGCGAGAATTCACAATAATGCAATTTTGTCACATAAATCACATGAAATCCCGATATTAATAGAAATCACATTGATGCTTTTGGCTAGAGGGTGGGAAAACCTTAAAACATTTACTGTAAATGAATGCAAGGCACCACAGGTTGTTGTTTAATCTGTTGCACTATTGAAAACCTCTGACTAAAAAAGCTGAACTGATCTCTGTGTGTGTGTTTTTCTTTGTCTCTTTCATTGTTTGAATACTCAGTGTGACCTGGCAGGTTCTGTTCATCAACTCATCGGGAATCACTCTGTCCATGGGAGGGAAGAAAACGGAAACGTTGAGGAAAACGTAACGGTCAGCGTGTCTCAGTTCCCGGCTCTCGCTGCAGGCAGCGTCCTGTACCTCTCCTCGCCGGGCTCGGTCTGTACGGCCGTGGGTCAGGGGAAGTGGGCAGAGGAGACGGACCGCTTCCTGCACAAACACACACACTCTGACTACCGCTCACACACTCACATCGGTGTTGTTGGACTTGAGGGTGTGATTCAGGACCTGCAAAACCACTATGAGCCATCAAATAATAAGGTAAAACCCTTAGATGCTCGTCTTTTGGTGCATAAAAATACAAGAAAATCATTAAGTTACGATGCTAAAATACCAAAAGTTTATGTTTAAAATTAGTCTCTAAATTAGACAATTTGGCTTGTTGTTGCAGTATAAGGTTTAATGAGCTTGAAGAGTAGACTCTTATTTCAAGTTTAATTATTATAAGTTCGGAAACTACTGCCCTGAATAAACAAAATAAATCCATAAGCAATTTGAGAAGCTTGCGTAACAGTCTTTAACATTTTTCAGCTTTTATTGTACATCGAAGGTATCAATAAGTAATTTAAGAAATATTTTATTAGTTAATAGCACCGGCTGACAAGTCAAAGTTTCACAGTGCATGTTTGTCAAAGTCTGTTCTCCTGAAACCATGCACCTCCCGGGTTAGAGGTCAGATCCCAGCTAAGATCTGGTAAAAACCGCCACATTCCAGCTTCAGTCGTACAAAATGCAGCAATTCCAGTTTCATTATATATTTTAGAATTTCATGAGGAAGTTTAATATTTTTGTTTCTCATCTTGGATAGTGAATATGTTTTAACAAACTGCATACTTCTTTCTTTTTTCAGCTTGTTTTTGCTGCAGAATGCTAAGCTGTTAGCGCTGTTCAACACAAACAGTGTTGGGTAGTAACTAGTTATATAAATATATACATTTTACTACGCTGCACTTTTTATTTTTACTTGAGTAATTTTATTATGAAGTATTTCTACTCTTAGTTGAGTAAAATTTCTGGATTCTCATTTTTTAACCAAAACTTCAAAAGACAAAAACACCTGCAGTTTTTGTTTGTTTAATATATTTTATTTTTATTGAAAGAGATTGATTTGGATTTTTTTTTGTCTGATTTTGTCATTTTAGTCTTTTAAATACAAAAATTTCCACTTTGTGTTTTGTTCTGTCTGATTATGTAATTTTTAAATATTAAACGATTCATTTGATCTGTTACTCAGTACTTGAATAAACTTTTTAATCAAATACTTTTATACTTAAGTAATTTCTTGGACCTTTACTTGAGCTAAAATATGTTTAATTAGTGCTACGTTTACTTGAGTAGCGTCTCCAGTTTGTACATTTTTCTGCATTTTTTTCAAGCCAGAAATGATAAATAAAATTATTTTGTATATTAATCCAGAAGTTGCTTTAATATGAAGCAAAACAGAAACCAGCAGATCAGCCAGCAGTAACATTAAAGTAAACTAAGTGACATTCTCCCTCCTTAAGCTGCTGTTTGTGTCATACTTGTTCAATAACTTCAAATTTGAAACGAGGATAAGTCTCTAAACATTCAGTGAGTCGTGTGGATTTTTTATTTTTTTTAATCAACTAAACTTACAGGAAGCTTGGAGACAAATGTTTTATTTATTGTGGATTCTTGCCTTTATGTCCTCAGAGCTGTGTAGCAAATGTTTTATTTATTGTGGACTCTTGCCTTTATGTCCTCAGAGCTGTGTAGCGGCCAGCAGCATCATGGTGGAAGTGGACCCGTTGTTTCCAGACCAGAAACAGGAAGTGGGCGCGGTGTTGGGGCGTGTCCTGTACTATGCCCTGGTTGGTTACTGCTTCACTGGTCAGTCCCTGCCTGAAGAGAACTTCTTCCTGGATTACATCATGACCCGACTTGGTTCAGAAAATTTCACTGTTCATGGTAAATAATCCGACAGTCCGGTCCATACTAAACTAAGGAGAAATAGTTCACCTCTAGATATTTGTGCTTTGTTTTCTGCAGATTTGGAGGCTCTCATGACGAACCTGAACATTGGTTCAGAGGACGACCATGACCATAACGAAGATGCCGATCATCATCGAAGGAAGCAGAGCGGACGTGAAAGTAACAACAGCTGGCAGCATGTAAGTACCTGTACGACATGCATGATGAAACCTAAATCAATAACAATATACAGGTCTGGAAAAAATGAAGAGCCCGCTGCACTGAACCCCATTGAAAACCTCCTGGTTATTCCACCAAATATTGATCTCTGAACTCTTCCTGAGTTAAAACATTAGTATTGTTGTTTCCTAATGAATATTTACTGGTTTTATTTGCATTATTTGAGGTCTGAAAGAAGCGCTGCATCTTTTTCATTATTTTGAGCATTTCTCTTCTTCTTCAAATAAATACTAAACATTTTGCTTGGAATTTCAGAGACTTGTTGTCAGTAGTTCATACGATAATAGAACAATGTTCATTTTACTCAAACACAAACCTATGAAGAGTCAAATCAGAGAAACTGATCATTTTCCAGAGCTGTATATTGCTATAAACGCATGATCAATGTCAATAGATAATCGTCTCATAGAATATTTAATAATTTCGCTGAACTCCGATCTAGTACCGCACGGCATTCTGGGGGATTTAGAGGAAAGGCTTTAGCTGCTCAACCTCACAGCCAGCTAAGTAAGGTTGGATGGAATTTACTAACCGACTCTTTGGTTACCTAGCAACAGCCTGCTAAGTAACTTGTGGTTACCTAGCAACGACTTGTTGAGTAACTGGCGCAGCCTCATAACTGCTTAAAAATTTTAAAAAAACGGTGTGGAGTAAAAACTGGATAAAACAGAAAAGGTCTCACCACCAGATTGGCAGCATTTCAGATATTTAAAACAAAATAACTAATCAGTAATTATTGATATTGACTGATATGAAATGCTTATGATACGTTTTTCAGCCCTAAATTGGTCCAACATAATCTGCTGTGAAAAAAATATCTACTTCTACCCTGTTAGAGGTATCTTTTGGGGTTTTTTCACAAATAAATGTTCAAAATCACTTGAAACTTAAAAATGTTTGTTGATAATTTCAGATAAAATTCTAAACAAACAAGAAATTCAAAAGGGGACAAACACTTTTCCCACTGATTAGTCTAATGCCAAAAAATAGTTTTCAGAAGAATGTTATTTTTGTTCATGCAGCTGTTTAACTGATGAATTCAAATCATCCACTTTTCTCATTAGTAAGCACACACTGCATAATAAGCTATGGTGTTCGGGAAGAAAAACGGCATTATATTGCAAATAATGTTTAAAAATATGCCATTTCAATAAATTTGTTCTTTTTTTTTCAGCACTGTTTCACAGCTGACGAACTGATCCAGATCTACAAACTTACGGAGGAAAGTTCTGGCATGGGTCGATCTGGCGTTGCAAAGCTCAGTCCTGCTCTGGTCCAGCAGATCCTGAGTGGAACGTGCACCAACGTGCCAGAACCAGTGACCCCCGAGGGACTCTCCACCACTGACAGTGAGCGTGACACAATGGCTGCTGCTTTGATTGGGTTGCACTTTATGAGACTTGGATATGTTATTTTAACTGATTCACAAACCTGACCTTTTCTATCTCCTGCAGAATACATTTATGCAACCGTTGCCAATGTAATCATAACCCTCGTTGCCATGCTTGGCATCGTGATGCTGCTGTGTACATCATGTACCAACCTTTTCCAGATGTGTGTCCAGTTCTGCATCAGCATGGCTGTCGGTGCTCTGACTGGAGACGCCCTGCTGCACCTCATACCAATGGTGGGTGAAGAAAAAATTAATTATACAAAGTACATTTGTTCTGTAATTGTTGATTGTGTTGGATAAATTATGCCTTCTCCATTATCAATAAGAATAAAAAAAGCATTAACGTGTCTAAATTTGACCTTCCTTTTGCTGTGCTTTCAGATTCTTGGTATACACGTTCACGCAGAGGACAGTAGTGACGCTCATCGGCATTCAAACGACGATCACGTAGAAACCCCAGACTACACGTACAAAATGCTGACGGTGGTTGGAGGGGTCTATGTATTTTACCTGATGGAAACCATCTTCTCAATGGTCACGAATGAAAATGGACACCATCATGATAAGGGGGTAAGTGGAGACACTGACCCTGAAAATATAACTTTCATATTAGTATAAAAAAGCAATTTTTGTGTCTTCAGGTCAGAGATAAAAGTCACTAATTGACATTAAATCAGACTAAACATTCTGTAGGTTTTAGGCTAGTTCAACATTATTTCTTTGCATTAAAAGCCAAAAAATTGAAATATATTTTTAGAAATTCAAAAGTGTATATACACTGAGACCATTTAGCTTTTAAGGCTGTGAACTTCTGATTGGCTTTGGAGGGATTTGGAGAAAAACAGTGAAGATTTTGGGCCTGAAAACACCAACCAAACCGTGAGGGACAGGAGAGGCAGCATCGCTTTTCAGAAAGAGGAACTGGTGCACTTCACAAAATACATAGCATCATACATAACAAACATTATGGTTAGAAAATGGAGGAAACAAATTAAATCAGCAGCAGAATGTAAAGGTTGGAGCAGAGATGGGTTTTCTTAATGGACAATTCCTCCAATCATATAATTTAAATATAAAACGACTTTAGGACAACAGTCAATATTGTGGAGACACCATAATAAAGCCCTGATTTTACTTCTATAGAAAATTCACCTGCAACGCTGAACAGTTGTATATGTGAGGCAGAACACAAACTGGACGAAATGAGCCAGAATTTCAGAAAACTATTATAAGACACTTGTTGAACGATAGCAGAAACATTTAAGTCACACAGTTTAAAGGACAACCTACCAATTTCTGCAGACCGCAGGGTGTAAACTCCTAAAATTAAAAGAAAATAGAAATAATAATAAAGGAGATAGAAATAATCCTAACTGATCAAAAATAGAAAAAACTTTAGCATGATTTTTACTGCTGAAAGTGAGGGTGAGGAACAGCTTTTTTTTTTTTTTTGTCATTTGCTAGAACTATTAAGAAGCAACTAATAAAAAGAAATAATTGGAACAATTTACTTTCTGTTTAGCCTTTCTGTAGATTGCCATCGGATCAATATTTATTTCTATCCTAAATTTCAAAATGTTTTGCACGTCTTGTAGGACGAATCAAACCCTCACCACTGCGATCATGTTGGGGTTTTGGAGATGTATCAACAGGAAAAGAAACAAAAAGAGAAGTTTCACTCTGCATCCAAGGCAGATCTGGTGAGTAAATGACTCAAATTAATGACATTTAAACATTTTAAGACTATTGTCTGATTGAAATGGATGTTATAGAAGTTGAATTAACCTTCACAAAAAAAAAAAAACCAAATACATCACATACTTGTCTTGTAGTAAATGGCTTCTTTTCTAGATAAAGTGGGTAGAAATGAATTCACCATCCTGTAGTTTTACTTTTAAGACAACCTGATTGAATTGTTTGAATCACATTAAAGGTAATGCAAACATTTCAGATTGATGATGAAGACAAAGAAGAAAGGTCTGATTCAGAGCAGAAAAAGCAGAGAAGAGGTGAGTGAAACATCCCCCAACAAAGAAAAGTGAGTTCATGGAATCGGGATAATCACCATGTTTATTGCACAAACTATAATCTTTCGTATTACAGAAAAGCGCCTGCTGCCTTACATGATAACCATTGGTGACGGGATACACAACTTTGCAGACGGATTAGCGATAGGCGCGGCTTTCTCCATGTCATGGAAGTCCGGTCTGGCCACATCAGTGGCGGTGCTCTGCCATGAACTCCCTCATGAACTCGGTGAGCTGCGTCACTCTGAACATCTGAGTTTATCCTATTTGGGGTTTTTCAGCTAACGACGTAACATTATTGTGTTGCTGTTATTTCTGCAGGGGTTTTTGCCATCCTGCTCCACAGCGGCTTGTCTGTCCAAAAGGCGCTGCTTTTAAACGTAGGCAGCGCCTTGACCTCTTTTATAGGCCTGTATATCTCTCTGTCTGTAGCCACTGACCTTGCTACCCAGCAGTGGATCGGTGCAGTGGCTGCAGGGCTCTTTCTCTATATTGGACTGGCTGATATGGTGAGTGCTGCTACTTGATTACCATTGAATAAAAACAAAAATCCTGCAGAAGCACATTAAAAACAGTCTTTCCTTTCTGTTACTCCCAGCTCCCGACGTTGGTCCATGTCAGCAGCAAGAGGCCGTGGCAGAAGTTTCTGCTGCAGAACGCCGGCATTCTCACCGGCTGGATTATGCTGCTGCTGCTGTCACTTTACGAGGACAAGATTAGTTTTTAATAGTTTTAATTCTATTAAACCAACCTTTCCTGATGGCTCATCTTTTCTCTGGAAACATTGTAAAGACTTTAGGTGAAAAAAAATCTAAATTAATATTTGAGTATTTCCTCAAAGTTGTCTAAATGTAAACTTAAAGCACCCCCAGAAAGTCTTGTCCCTGAGTTAGTTTAGCTCTTTACATCCTTTACTGTAGTCCTTTTGGTACTCTGGATCCTCTGCATATCTTGTCCTACGACTGTAATGGTATTTTGGATCTTGAATGCATCATAACCTCTGATTGCACATGCAGAGACATGCACACAGAACTCTGTAAAGTAATGCCACTGTGTAAACTGAGCTGCTCGCTCTGTTGAAACCTCCCTCACATGCAACATCATGCAATCTGATAAAATACAGATAAGAGTTTTTTATTCAGTATAACACTGAAACTGATTATGGAGGTGCAGAAACCTCCCTTATTTATAGGAGGATTCCACACATTGCAAGGAAATAAAAAAGCGTAGCCATGATGCACATGTTGTGTCAAAAAAGAGCTAAATAATGATGTGCTTCAAATGAAATGAGGTTTTATAAATTTAAAACTTGGAGATCATACACAGGGAAGTTCCAATATGGAGTAAATAAAAACTTGAATCCAAATACCAGATGAAAGGTTGTATGACCAGGTGAACACTCCATTAAAAGTACCAGCAACATGGAACTGACTTTGAAGATGTTTTTTTCAGAGTTTTTATAAAATAAAATGTTATTGAACTCTATGACCGAATACGATTTAAGCTCATTTTTAAAACACAAAATGTTTAAATGAATATAAATGTGCCTTTTGATGTCGTTTTTTTTTTTTTTTGGTTTTTTTTGGGGGGAGGGGGTTTTGTCTTTGCTGCTTAATTTATGTTTATGTAACTTTTCAGTGGCACATTTACTTGCACTTTTCTTTGCTAGATGGCTGTTCACAAAGACACTGACTTTGCTTTGGATTTTCTGTTTTATTGTTTCTGTAACTTTTTTTTTTTTTTTTTTTTTACATAAATAAGTTCATTATTTTTATGAGTGAATGATGAACATATATATGTTTAATGGTAGAATGGCGTATCTTTTTGTATACTGTTTTCTTTGTAATGAACAGAAGTACCACTGGTGCTACACGAATAAACTGATCTGAATTGATGCATGGCTCCATCACTGGAACAATGTATTTGTACACATTAAAAATCGTCTTTCCTTTCTGTTAAAAACAGAAAACTCATTCCTAGCATGTCTCTATGATTCAGGGTATTTTGTTGATTAAAATGTAGGTTTCCATGCTCCTATCAGTCCATATTAGCCAAATGGCAAAGTGATAGTGATTTGTTTGTGATAAGCAGATATAAGAGGCGACAGATTGTCCTGGTCGTCTTATCAGGAAACACCCTGTTGGAATCCCTCAGCTTGGAGCAAAGTATTTCCTTCATGTTGATAAAAACAGTTATCGCAGTTCTTTTAACATTTATGATGAAAGCATAAATAATGTATTAACTGATGTAATCTGGCTTAAAGATTAACACAACACTGCTGAATAAATATCCATGATAAAATAAGAAACTATGTTTTGACAATTACTTAATTTCCCCAACACAGGTTTACTGTAGATTAAACAAATCTGGTTCTTTCTTAAAATCTAAGTAAGCTGCTACAACGCAAATGTTAGTTTGTTCCCTTTTGGCTTTTTTAGATGACCAAATGCAAATGGTGATCTACAAAATGTTAAAAAGCATCTATTATTTTCGCTTCTACTTTATAATTAGCCACGACTGTCTAGTGCTGTGAAAAAGTACTTGTTCCCTTAAATATTTCCTCAGGGATTTACATGTTTCACAGCAACAAGATTAGACAAGAATGGCCTCAGTGAACCCGAGTTTTCAAACAGTCAATTTATTTATCAGGGGAAAAGCTGTGAAAAGCAACCCAGCCTTGTGTAAGGAAGTAATTATCTCTCTTGTTAAATGATGAATTAACTGTGATTAGTTCTGTTGGTTGGAAAGCAACCAAGCTCAGTTTCAGCAGCCACACCCAGTCCTGATTACCACGAGTAGACCCGGTCTGACAACATGAAGTAGGCTACAAGATCTCAAAAAGTAATGCAATTCAAGAATATTGACCAATTTTAATGAGGCCAAGGTTACAACCAATTCAGTAAAATAAATGGAATAACAGCTAAACCTTTGCTGGCCTCATTTATTTACTTCAATCCAGGTCCGACAGCTTTCCCAAGTGAACAACAAGCACCTGGACAAAAATGGCCTCCAAAACCACTGCTGACAAAAAAACAACTCAAAGACTCATTTGCCAGAAAATATCTTAATGATCTCCAAAACCTGTGGGAAAATATTTTGTGAACTGATGAGACAAAAAGTACATTTTTGCAAGAAAATCTTGGTAGAGAATGTGAAACAATTAATTTATGACCCAAAGACAAAAATGCTTTTTGTGTTACGCAACAAGAAAATGATTCAAAAACCTCCAGTGACGTTTTCAAAGCTAGACTCTAAATCCATTGGAAATTACCTGGCACTGTGGTTCATACTTCAATCCCCTCTAAAGTTCCTAAATTAAAACTATTCTCCAAAGAAGAAATACCCCAAACTGAAGTAAAAGACTCGTTGCCACTGTGTGGACATGCTAGATAACAGCTGTTTGATTTGAGTAAATTAGACAAACTACCACGGACACACTCGTTAACCCAACATGTGTTTAAGTTTGAAACTGTTAACAAAACCCAGAATAAATCAGAAAGTGATTTTGGTCCCTGTCTCTGTCCTGTGCTTTGAACAATATATTTCTGACTATTGTCTTTACATTTGAGGAGTGGAAATGACACCACAATTTTTAGGTGCCTGATTTTTGTGTGACTTGCTCCAGATTTGCTGTGCAAAGTAAACGTTATCTCAACTAATCTGCTGGATTTCCAAGTTGCATGAACATCTTCACTCAGGACAGAGTCCGGGTACAACTCACTGCATAGGCAGACAGGAGGATGTTTATCGCTCAGAGAAAGATTACGTGTTCATATAATGAGTGTGTGCTGCACGCATGACATCAAGGATGACCAGCGTCTGACTTTAACTGAGGCAAAATAGCCTGTTAAATCTAAATAACCAGGTTGCAAACTAGACAGATTATACAGATTAAAGCAGCAGCTGCTGACTGAGGCAAACCGAATCTTCTCGAGGTCAGCTTTTAAATCTGGTGTGTATAATTAGGCTTTATGGGATTTTATGGTTCAAGGGAGCCTTTTGAGCTATTGTGGTGATAAAACAGTAAAAGGAATACCCTCTAAAGCTGGACCTTTGAGCTTCTCAAACATCGTATCCACGTCTTTTCAGACATCTGTGTGCGAAAAGAAGAGAAAAACACAGAAAGTATTGTAGTACAGCGACTGAAGCTGTGATGAAAGGAGCCAATTAAAAGCAAGAAATGTTATAAACTATAGATGACAATGGCATCAATATGTAAGATTTATCTCGCCTATATATAATTTATTTTTTGTAAGTAAGACGTTTGTGTTGTTTTTATGATTTAAAGCCCTTTAGGAAAAATTTTACTGTTTTTAAAATTGTTTAGAAATAAAGATACATTTATACATACATGCATTGCCTTTGAGCTGTAAGTGCTAACGTCACACATGTAGAGCGTGCTCAGTGTTTTACCAACCGCCATAAAAAAACAAAAAAATAAGAGCTCGGTGTTTGCAAAAGTAAACATGGATGCTAACGGTGGAGCTTAGCTTACGATTTCAAAGTTGTTGTCCAGCCGGAGCCAGCATTTTAACAACTTAATCCTCATTGTCGTCCGCCATGGTTGTTGTTTTTCTTCCCGCTGGCGCGTATCGGGACGCAGAATAGTGACGTTTGTCGAGTATCAATGACGTTCAGGTCGGATGAAAGCGACCGGGCCGTTCGGATGCGGATCGGATATTCAAGAAGCCTGGGTCGCATTTGAAAAAAATCCGACCTGTGTTGTTCAGATTGTCATGAAAATATCAAATACTGGCAAAATAATCGGAATTGGGTCACTTTGGGCTGCAGTGTAAATGCAAGCTTAGCTTTCGAAGGAAGAAAAACTATACTCTGATCCAAAAAGAGTGCAAACTACTCACGCTGTATTTCAACGTGATGTAAAAAATTTTTGCTGACAAATAAAGGAGGTAATGTCACGAAACATTAACTCCATTATTCATTTACTGTACTCAATTGGTTTACAGTTTGCGGTGTAACCATTTGGCAATAAATCTTACCAATAAACACCAGTCCAAATACTACTCTTTATTTTGTTATGAATACATTTATTGGTTTAAAATCTACCGTAACTGTTGAGTAGAAACGTAATTATATTGAAGAACGTCTCTATCAAAAGATAAATTCAACTTTTCGTAACAACACAATGAGGAAAGATTCTTAAACGAGAAAACATTCCCAAACCAGATCTGGTGAAGGTAACCTTGATATGAGAATGTAATATCCCGTTACACAAACTTTTTTCTGAAACTGATACAATCTCAAGCCATAATTTTAAACCATAAAAGATTCAATGCCATCTCATCATCATCTCTATAACTCTTTTACAATTGAGCATGACTATGCCATGTGTGTGATGAATGGAGCAATGATGGCCTGATCTTGCTGGTGAGATTTAAGAATTAATCATCAACCTTAGAAATAACAGCAATAAACCACAAACTGGAAACATACGTGATGTGGAATCCAAATCTGATGCAAAATTGGATTTAATCTCCCAACCAAAAATAACTTGATGTAGGAAATTATTTTTATTGTCGTATCTAAAATAATCGCATGTAGAAATCCAGTTTTCTTTTATTGAAAGCTTTATTTTCTTCAAATTGTGTTTCACAGGACTCACTGAAGAGGAAGTAGCTGGTCTACTTCATTGAAATTAAAATCTGAAAAAGAATTTTAATGTCCTCCTCATCTACTTGACAAATGGAATATTTTATCCAACTGTTTTCTGTTAAGGTGTTGAAAAATGCTTTACTCTAAGCTTCTCAAGTTTCTCTCTTTCTCCTAAAGAACTTTTTACCTATACAAGTTTAATGAATGGATGGTCCAAAGTCAGTAAAGTTTCTGGATGCTTGTTTCTTTGAGTCCTTCTTTCTTTATAATTAAAAATGAAGCAAAGAAGAAAACAATGCTCATAAAAAACAAAAACAAAATTACTATTTTTCATTTAATTTCCGTTTCAAGAACATCTTAATATTTCAGTTAACATCTTAAAATCCTTTAAAAAATGTTTAAGTGTATACCTAACTTTGCCTGTGGTTCAAATTTGGATAATTTTCGACTTGCAGTCAGCTGCCAAACAGAATAATTTATTCAAAGATTACTAAACACTTTTTCTTCTTTTTGCTTTACATTATAGTTTTGTAATGAAGATTATTTGTTTTAGAATAAACTTATTTCAGTTGATTAGCATTGAAGGAGAAGGGCTGAAAGGCAGAGACCTCTAGTGGTGCCTTAGGGGTATAGCAACTCAACAAAACAAAAAATATTACTTTGTTTGAAAAGAAAAATGCTAAGAGCATTTGTTGATTGTACCACTATTAAAAAGGAGAAAATACAAAGCTTAATCCAAATCCGCTCTTGTTCGTGTTTATGTAGTAAAGCTAGTGACAACAGGAAGTCAGAAAAGTAAATCCAGATAAGCGATGCTGTTTGATAAAAGGCAATAATTTTTGTCATATAATATAAACAAGTTGCTTGACGTTATAAGCAACCTTTACCAAAAATTCCTCTAGTAATTAGTGAGGAACTCGCAGCATTTCCTTTGGGAAACACTGGATTTCCGTCTGCCTGATCCGGGTTTGGAGAGCTAATTATTCTGCATAAATAATATAAACAGAACTATTTCAATCAACCAAAGAAATTAATGTATATATATCTTAATGCTATATAATTATTGTTCACATGGTTGATCAAATATATTTATTTGTTTGCTTTTAGTGACACAATGGAAATTTAATCTCAAAACTGCTGAGTTTTGAGATGAAAACTCAGAGATTAAAACTCTTGAGTTTTTAATCTCAGACTAAACATGACTGTTTAGTCAGGACTAAACAGTCATGCAAAGATGACTGTTTAGTCATCTTTGCATCAACTTTGCTGTCCTGCTCTACTTTCAGTCTGGTTATAAATGAATCTAATCACAAAGGGATCATTTATTCAGCTTTAATTTGAACCTTTCCCTCACAGAAACCTTCCTGGTGGTGTTCCTTCCCAGAAAGACAGGGCTCGTCTTGCTCAAACAAAGGATATCCAATAAAAAAAATAAAAACATAATCCAGTTGCAGATAGTTAACCTATTGGGTAATAAGGACATTTTCTTACTTATTCCATAACAACTGTTTGCTTTAATAAAATATAAAGCAAAATACAAAATTTTGTAACTCAAATTGAACTGAAAACTGGAATGGAAACTGAAACTCTGACCATGACAACTGACAATTTAACACATCTGACTTGTGAATATTTCACATATCAATATTTGATCATAATCAAAATCTTTGGGTCAGCTGTTAAAATAAAGGTTTGACTCGGTTAGGAGAAATAACATCCTGTTATTGTTCCGTTATAATTTCTGGGAATAAAATTTAACCGAGTCACAGCCGTTCTGTGAGGAGGAAGGGATCGTTTGTTTTTGTCCTCATGGCTCTTGAGAATAAGTTATGTTTTAAGTCTACGATTGTAAACAAATGTCACTGAAGAAATTAACTAGAAAAACATTTTTATTGCATAACAGTTAACACAAATAAATAGAAGTATACTTGCAAATAATTACTGAAATATACATTATTAACAAAGAGATCCAACAACTCCTTGGACCGACGACGACGGTCACTTGAAGTGAAGAATCTCCTGAGTAGCCAGTCGGATGAGTTGGTTGAAGTCAAAGTGGATGTATTTCCTCCAAAATCGTCGATCTTTGCCATATATCTGAGCCGGATAACAAGGACTGCCTGCAACAAGAGTTGTCTTTAATATCTCAGTTTTTTGGGGGGGTTTTTACAGTCACTGCCGAGTTGATCTTTTCAAAAGTGTTTTAAAAGTATCAACCATGAAATCTTACTAAACAGTTTCTTGCAAAACTGAACTAAAGATTAAAATCCTTAAACGTCAGTAGTTTCATGTATTTGACATTGAAATCTCAGAGCATTTGTTTTCCATTATGGGATCCCTCAAGGCTCACAACTTGGTCCTCTCCTTCTTTGAACTTGTGTTTGATAGATACCTTAAAAAAATCTGAATAGCTCAAATTAAACTCTTGTTGACTTGGGGGTTTTGATACGGTGCTACTGTGAAGAAATAAAACTATAAAAGGAGGATAGAGAGGACTTTTGTGGGTGGATTAAATAAATATGGGGTTAAATAATATCGAAATAGCTCATAAGCGCAACAGAAAATAATTTTCTGTGTTTATTATGGTTGTAAACTGAGCTCCTACAACGACACAAACATTTCTACGGCGCATCTGACGGCCTCTAGTGGTCTAAACGTTCAACTCACTAAATTTAATTCCGAGTAAGCATAAAAGATGTAATAAAAATGTATGTGGACTTCAGCATTTTACAGCTACACTGGTCAGATTACGGTAGTGGTTTATACTCCACTGTCATGCTCAGCTGTGTGTGTGTGTGTGTGTGTGTGTGTGGATCCTCACCTATCCCGTGCAAAATTCTTGCAACAGCTCTCCCTGAAAACTTCTCATCACTTCTGTTGGCAAGAAAACTTCTGATGTCGACTCTGATCTGACTCTCCCAGTCCAACAGCTGCAAAACACACACACACACACACGGTCGTGTTTTCCTATACCTTTCCTATACCTAACCATCACATTACCCAAAAACAGCAATTCACCTCATGGAGACCAAGAAAATGTCCCCACATTGGTCCCCATAACTCCACATTGTAGACAGAAACGATTCCCATAAGGAACACACACACACACACACACACACAGATCGAAGCCACGTTTAATTCCCTGTGAAGATGGTTTAACCTTGTATTTGTCGAGCTCTTCCAGGTCGTCCGGTTGCAGCGAGTGATCTCTGTCCCGCCGCTTGTCAAAATATTCTGAAAGAAGATTTTTCAGCTGCAAGCTGCGACTCTCATCCAAGTCGTCCAGACAGGACGTCACAGTTTGGAAAGCAACACTGAAACAAACAAACAACCGGAGAAGTGAAGACCAAAAGCAGGAGAAGAGACAAACCAAAACACCATCAGCAGTTCCAGGCATGAACAAATTCATTCAGTAAGTGAAACAAATGAAACTTTAACCAGATAATCCTCAAATCTTTAACATAAATTTTTTTAAATCTGTTCATAATTGTCAGTGGTGTCCCTCAGGGCTCAGCCTCAGGTCTATTACTGTTTACTACTCATCTTCAACCCATAGGATCCATTTTTAGGGAATATGATCAACATTATCTTATTATGCAACAAATTGACCTTTGATATATCCATCTTCATCCTTTCAAACCACTTCCAAACCCTGCACTTAATTTTTTTCACCTGTTTGTCTGATTACCAAGGATTTAATTGAGAAGTTTATCCTGCATCACATTGATGACCTACTTTTTGAAAGCTTTGAAAACATCTTTTATAGATTTTGATTTAATTTATCTTTTTTTTTTTTTTTGCATTGCTTTGACTCTCAAATCCAATAATAATAATGATGAGTGCCAAACCTCTTGAAGGCTTTGAAGCAGGTTGTGAGTTGGTAAAGTTGCGTTTTTTCTTGGTCCTGGACTCGATGATAAAGGAATTGACAGACTTTGTCCATCTCCTCGTCGCTCAGGTCGCCATAAGATCGGAAATAAAAAGACGGGGAAGAAAATTCAACTAAGATGCCGCTTCGTCCACCACCTGAAACGTAAACAAAAAACCTACTTCACTTTGCAGAAGGGCAAGAAATTACTGTAGGAACTGATATTGTGGGTCAAAGTAGCAGCATTCAGTTTCTATGCACCACAAATCAGGAACAAACGTCCAGAAAACTGCAAAACAGCTGAAACACTGAGTTCCTTTAAATCTAGACTAAAAACTCGGCTCTTTAGAGTTGCTTTTGAAACCTAATCATGAAACAACCAATAATCTGATGTTTTATGACTTTGTAATTTTGTGTTTTCATGATGTAAAGCACTTAGAAATGCCTTGTTGCTCAAAGGTGCTATACAAATAAAATTGTATTTATTGATTGATTGATTGATATACAGCTCTGGAAAATGAAGAGATCACTTAAAATGATCAATTTCTCTGATTTTACTCTTTATAGGTATACGAGTTAAATGAACATTGTTCTTTTATTCTATGAACTCCTGACATCGTGTCTCTGAAAATCCAAGCAAAAATGTAGTATTTATTTGCAGAAAATGAGAAATGGTCAAAATCAGGGGTCTCAAACTCCAGTCCTCGAGGGCCGCTGTCCTGCAGTTTTTAGACTGGAATGAAATGGTTTAATTATCTCCTCCTTGTGTAGATCAGTTCTCCAGAGCCTTAATGACCTGATTATTTTATTCAGGTGGTGCAGCAGAGGCTCATCTAAACGTTTCAGGACAGCGGCCCTCGAGGACTGGAGTTAGAGACACCTGGTCTAAATAATGAAACGGATGCAGTGTTCTCAGACCTCAGATAACGCAAAGAAAACAAATTTATATTCACTTAGAAACAAAAAATGTTCTAACTCAATAAGAGTTCAGAAATCAACATTTGGTGGAATAACCAGGAGGTTTTCAATGGGGTTCAGTGCAGTGGACTGTTATTTTGTTCCAGATCTGTATATAATAATAGCATCTTTAGACAGAAAAAAGTCATAAATAAAAGCGGTAAACTATCTGTGTCTTTAGTTTTCAAATGAACCTCTGTCTGTGCTCCACTGCAGCTGTCTCAGTCCCCTCTTCACCAGGGGAAGCTGCCATCCCATCGTGTCCGCCACCTCAACGACATCAAACTCCACCTGATCGAACCGCTCCACGCGTTCGCCCCTCATTCTCTTCCTGGCCAACGCCACGGCAACCGGCGGGCAACTGCAGGTTCATGATTAAAAAACTCATCAGCACAGCATTGTCATTTCACTTCTTCAGTGTGAAGTAGTGATACTGCATCAAAAACTTTACCTTTACGCCAGGTCTGCACTGACGGAGCACATTTTTATCAACTTTTTTCAGATTCAATATTTTCTGTTTTGTTCTCCAAGTTCTAAGAAGAACTTCTAAGAAAACACCTCAGCGCCTTAAAGTTTTATTACAATACTTTGTGGTACTTTTCAACTCTAAAATTGATGCTAAAAATTATTAAAATCTTTCTAGATACCTGCATGAATGTGACTGCATGACATGCAATCATAGGCCCACAAATACAAATACTGATCTTGAAAAACATTCCCAATTTGTAATTCACTTTTTTAATATACTAATCACACAAAGTAGTGTGATTAAATAAACTGCTTTATTTAATCATATTTTCGATTTAATTAGTATTTATTGATGCTCTGATCCATCAAACTGTGGTGAAAATAGAAAAAAAAAAAGACAGTTTTGTTTTTTAAAAGACATTAATTGGAATCATGAGAACTATAAATAATAATTCTTATAATGACAGGACATTTATCTTGATAAATGATGCAATAAATGCTAGTCTCTCTAGTCTCTACACCCGTTTCATACTGAAAACGTCACTGGAAAGATTGTGAAAAACAACATTCACAAGTTAAAAGAAACTCAGTGAGTTTCTGAAAGATCACACAGCCCCAACTAAAGCGTCAGTCGAAAACAAAAGCACAGGCATTGCTTACATTTTTGTGATTTTCTGGAGCTGTCTGGGTCCATCGTAGCACCGGACTTTACACACAGACAGAGTCGGATGGAGAAGCTCAACAAACCGCTGTGGATGCAGCTCCAGGTAGCAAAGCAGCGTTTCAACACCTAGAGCACAAAATGACTCGGTGTTTTTAAACAAACATTTACATGTACAGTAAACCAACCTGCACCGTTCATTTTCTCTCAGGGTAAAAACTTGAGCTTGTGTCTCCACTGACCTTCCTCTGTGATGTCCAGAGCCTCCACAGTTTCCTGGATGGGAATCGCTCTTTCATGGGTGTGACACAGACGCTCCTCCGGCCAATCACAGCTCTCCGTTTTCTGGTCACTCAGCCAATCCGCTCCCTCGTCTTTACCTTCTTTTGACTCGCCCAGCTTCTTTTTCACGCTTCCTTCCTCGCTGTGCTCAGCTGAATCGAGGTCAGGCACCTGAAAGCAAAACAAATGTTGCATCTAAAAAGGTCTGAATTATAAAATTCAAATTTCAAATTCAAATATACTTTATTGATTCAGAAGAAAAATTAAATGTCGTGACTCAATTCTTCAAAGAGAAATTGTAGATGCAATGTAGAAATGAACAAACTATATTAAAAGGTTACACAGTCCCGTGACAATCTTCTTAAAAAAAATTATTTTCAGTTTTCAGCTCTTTTGTAGACATTTGAAACAGTAGAATATCGAAAAGATCTTCCAATATAAAGATTTTTCAATATTCAATTTTGTTTTTTTTAATACTTACCCAAAACTCTTAAAATATTTGAAGTTTTAACTTTTCCAGTTTACCTAGTAGCTGTGCTGCAAATGAACCAGTATTGTATTTCCACACAGCCGTCGTTTGGAAAATCCAGGGATTGCAATTAAATTAGCATGCTAGCTCATGTTTGGCTTTTAAAAGCAAACAGTGAATTTCCCATAAATCACCTCTGAGCCAGTGGACTCTTGCTTTTCTCCGAGTTTATTTTCATCACAGACATCCATCATCTCCAGCAGATCAGCGTCTCCAACATCCTGCTCACAAAAGCAGATGTGTTACTTCATCTGAAGCTTTGACGGCGTGTGGACTGAAAACACAAGCAGAGAGAAGGTCACCTTCCAGAGCTCCTGCTGCTTCTGGTGTATCTTCCGACATTTACATGCAGGAAAAACTCTCTGCACCAGTTTCTTGATTATGTAGTAGTCCACAGTGTCTGCGTAGATGTGGCGGCGCAGCTCATGGAGGTCGCCACCCTGAAATCCCCCCACAAATTATAACTGGAGCATGAATTATTGTTTTGTATCAGTTGGTCACAAGGCAAGGCATTTATTCACAGGAGTGTTTGGTTCGGAAATTGACGGTTCCCAAGTGAACCTCTAAGCGGTTCAGGAGGGAGCGGTAGAGAACAGCTGGCCGGAATTAGCGTTCATAAATCGGATCAACCTTGAGCTAAACGCCCCTTACTCCACAGAGCGCGAATGTCCAATACCCAACTTGAAACCAACTTCACTGCGGTCGGTAACACAATGAAAACAGACCAAAACACAGACCAAAGTTTGTTTTGGTCTGTGGCCTTTAAAGATGGCGCCTAGTGACAGCACGAGACGTAAACATCACACGCAGTGACGCTGGTTCCAAAGCTCTACAGCAGCCTTATTTGGCACAAATGATAACTCCTACAATAAATATCAAATATGTGAAAAATTATCTAAAGTTTTTCCATTGAAAATTCAACTCGGCCAAGTGCAAAGACTACAAACTCACAGCTTGTTGGTTCTTAGAAAGTACCGGCAATAATTCATTAGAAATCAATTTCTAGTATGAAAGTATATTATCAAGTCGTTACGTTTTCAAAATAATTCTGCTAATTTTCATCTCCCATTTCCTTTACCTTCAATATCAAATTTAAGAAATGTCATGACTGAAAGTAACACAGCCCTCGCTTACAACAAACTCTAAACTGAGTATGAGGAAACGTCTTAGATCAGATCACCATGACATAAAAACTAATGTTGTGTCATCAATCATTTTTGTAAATATCCACTGTAGCAGATAATTTGACTTTTACTAGTATTTTATCAGCAGCAGCAATAATGTTTCCATTTGTTTTCAATTCCTCTGTAAACATCATGAAGGCTTTTTTTACTCATAGTTATTCTATGAGAGTCAAAAAAATAATAATTTGTTTAATTATCTAAGCAGTTTTAGCCATAAGTTAACAATATCTAAACACTCAAACCATTAGAATATGTCCAAAGTTGAAGTCCTTATATTTGGACCTTTAAGGCTTTACCTCCGGGTCCAGGAAGAGGTGGCAGTGTGCTGGAAGTCCATCTCTCCCAGCCCTCCCAATTTCCTGAACGTAGCTCTCAAAACTCTGAGAAGTCATGTTAAGACAACAAAAATTATAAATAAATGTTAAGAAATGTAAAAGGTTCCATAAAGCTTTAGATAAGTCGGCTAACTTTCCACCTTTGGCATGTTGTAGTGGATGATTCCACGAACGTCGGATTTGTCCAGCCCCATGCCAAACGCCACAGTGGCCACTACGATCCGGAGTTCCCCACACATGAAGTTGTTCTGGACCCGGCGGCGCTCCGAACCCGACAGGCCGGCATGGTAGGCCTCAGCCTGCCATTTCAAGGGTTTACGGATCTTCTTACGAGCTGAAAAAAAAAAATCAGACAAAACAACAACAAAAAAGCTGAATTCCTGAGACAGTAAGTTTGTTTCTGTACACAATTATTGCTGCTCTTCTAAAATATGTGAAACCTTAACTTGGCCTGAAACAATTATTTCATTTCTTTAGCTATAGATGCATCTTTCGCCACAAATGGTATTTATTTTATCGTTTAAAAAAAGAATCAAATTATTTGTTTGTTTTTCTGTTTTTCTTGTTTTTGTGTTAAATTAAAAATTCAGAATGTACCATCGTTTTAATCAATACAATAATCGATTGGCAGAATAATTATTAATTGTCGTTGTAGCCATTACCTAGTTCCTTCTTCTTCTGCCCCACTGGGTTGTCCTCTGCCTGATTGCTGCTGCTTATTTGGGTATTTTCTCTCAACACCACCCCCTGCAGGCAGGTCCGCAGCAGTGCAGCCACTCGGACAGTCTCCTCTCGTCTGGTGCAGTAGACTATGATGGAGTCCAAACAGCCAAAACGATCGCCTTTCAACAGAGAAACCAAAGCCTGAAAAACACAAATGTTCCAAAGTAAAACAACTTCACATGTTTTAGATAAAGAGACTGAATTAATGCTTTCTGATCCAGGTTGGCACCACATCAGACCTGGTCTTTCTCTCTGTCTGTGGACACGGACAGGTTGAGGTTGGGGGGCACGGCTGCGGACCGCACAGCTATTCCGTCTTTATCGCTGATGTCCAAATGCTGAGCGATGTCCAGCGCCGTGGACAAAGTGGCCGTAGCCGTGAGTCCCAGCAAACACTTGACTCCAAGGCGTTCCCGGAGCACCTACGGACAAAACACGTTCGTCAAAACGTTTTAGGTTTTTAATGAGGTGCACAACATGATTAAGTAATGAACACTGAACAGATGTGCGTTAATTTGAACTTGTTTGACCCATATATTTACAAATATTTAGCAGAAATAAACCAATTTAATATTTTCATAATTTACCAGCCAGGTTTGTGTTTTGTTTTGGAGTCCTATTGTCATCGGACAACACAGGGATCATGACCTACCTCTGTCTCCCTTGTAAAATAAAAATATCAACTTTCATCGAGCTGTCCATTTTATAAAAAAAGTAGCATAATTTTAATATAATTTGTTTAAACTAGTTGAAAAATCATACAACTATTCAAATGAATTTTATTCAATTTCTGCTTTTTGTACGCTGCAAAAAACAAAATCTTACCAAGTAGTTCTGACCTAGTTTCTAGAGAAATTAGACAAAATTAACTTACAAGTAACTTTTCAGCAAGATGTAGGAGCTTGTTTTAAATCAATAATTCCTTAGTATTGATTAAAAAAAAGTGCTAGTACCACTGGCAGATTATTTCACTTGTAACAAAACATTTTTCCCAAGTGGAAATATCTGCCAATGGAACCAGTACTTTTTCATTCATAGTAAGAGATTGTTTAATTAAAATAGGCTCCTATATCTTGCTGAAAAGTTACTTATAAGTTAGTTTTAGATTGAACTCACAGTGTTTTCAGCAGGATAAAAGATCTCATAAACCACTAATTGTGATTTAATTAATATCTGCTTGGTCTGGAAAGAAATCAGTACTGTTTTGACCAGTTAAAGTGCTTTTGTTATTATTTTTAACTAAAACTAACTAAACAAAGTCAGAGTAATTAGAAACAGCAAACTATTCCTATACTCAAGCAGCAAAACAGAGGGAGCTCCTGAGCAGAGGGCAGACATCCATGCTAAATCCACATTCTGAATGTAGATTTGTACTTCTACAAACAGCCCAAGAGCTTGTCAATAAGTCAATTTTTTTTTAAGTGTCTGGAAAATTAGTGGTTTTAAAAACCCCATGATTGTTAAAATCCCTTAACAGTCACAATGAAACCAGTGTCTCCACCCAGTGAATAACCTATAAGCATTTTGAGAGTGACAGTAAAAGGGGTAAGTCACATTCCAGAGGCACTGAGCCTTTACTTAGCAACAATGGCAGAGCCCAGCCCCGTTACCTGAGCCTGAAGCATAGCTCCAGCACGACCAAAGCCTCTGGAGAGAGAAGCAGCACACACACCTGGCCAGACTTCACCTGGAGAAAAAAAAATAAAACTGAGTAATGTTCAAAGATGGTTGTATAAATCCACGGATTCTGAATGTGGATTTTGTGCTAAAACAGCCCAAGAGCTTATCAATAAGTCAATTTTTTAGATTTAAAGTGACAAGACGTCCTAAAACATCTCCTTCTGAAAAGAGCTCAAAATAGGCAGAAGTGAGCAAACCGAAAAATTATTATTCAACAATAATTTTGCACAAAAAAAATTAATAAACATGCGTCCTAATCTGTTCAAAGAACATAATGACCCGTTACTTAGCAACACTTTGGCAGAGCCCAGCCCGCTCCGCCATGACGGAATCAAAACAACTTATGCTCCAGCACATGTCCACCAGCTGCAGCTCTAATCTAATATCACTTCTATTTAGTTGATGACTAGCCATTTAGAAAACATGTGTGAGTAATGTTCAAAGATGGTCAGTATAACAGATCGCTGAAAACCAAACTTGTCATTTTATTGTATAACTTTTAATGAGGGGCGTGGCCAGCAGTCTGCCCTTATTGTAGATTTAAAGTGACAATTAAAACACCTTTTCTAAAAGAGCTCAAGATAGCGTTCAGAACTGAGCAAATGAAAAATTATTATTCAACATATACTTTATAAGTAAGTATGACAAGAAACATAAACAATCCTAATCTGTTCAAAGAACCAGTGAGTATAACCATCAGTAACCATGGAAACAATGCCCCACCGTCATGTAGCCTAGTATAAAGGAAAAAAACTAGTTATGCGCTCCTGTAAAGCCTGTCCGGTTTAAGGGGAACCGCTGTTCATGACATAGTGACATAAATCATGTGGTGTGGATTCAGGCAAAGTCGGTAGTTTCATCAACACGTCAGAAAGGAGGAGGTATGGCTCGTTTTCTAAGCTAGCCGTTTCCCGCTTCTGTAAATACCGTGGTCTATGAGCCCCAACCGGGTGTGTTGCGTTCACGGACAAATTAGCTCGAGTCGAACAAGGAGAAGCCATGAATAAACTGACAAAAACAACTTCAGTCGCTCTGTTTATTACTTCCGATCCTCACTTCCGACGTCTGTCATGGCGCCTCGAATGATTAAGTCATACATTTTCTATTGCAAACGGTCAACAGAAAATGTATGACACTGTCAGACCTAGCATAAAGTTTTAATGATGCAAAGAAAGGTGATCTCTAGCGTGCTGTTTGACTGTGACCATGTT
Organism: Gambusia affinis; assembly: GCF_019740435.1. Classification (NCBI taxonomy): domain Eukaryota; kingdom Metazoa; phylum Chordata; class Actinopteri; order Cyprinodontiformes; family Poeciliidae; genus Gambusia; species Gambusia affinis. The sequence goes on along the minus strand of NC_057881.1, from coordinate 10,592,851 downwards.
ACCTTTTCTATAGCAGCTTCTCTCTGTTTCATCGTCATGTTGGAGTGGATGCAGGCTGCCTTTAGCTTGGTGGGCAACCCCGAAAGCTAAACACACACATACACACAATTTACGCGTTTCTGGTTTAAGTTTCACCAACATAAGATGAAGAGTGTGTTTACCTGATCATCCATTAGAGAAACTAGAGGGGAAATAACCAGAGTGATGCACTTTGACCTCTGTGCGTACAGAAAAGCTGGCAGCTGATAGCAGAGAGATTTACCCATTCCAGTGGACAGCACCACCAGGGTGGAGAGCCCTGAGAATAAAGATGCAAACATGTAGAAGAGGCTCATGTAGAGACAATGCGTGCAGGAGTTTATGAGCTGTGACTACCTGCCAGGATCCTCATGATGGCCTTTTCCTGTCCAGGTCTGAATGACTGGTAGCCCAGTTCTCTCAGAGCTGCAAACACTTCAGCAGGAGTGTCTGAACAAAATCATTACACAAAAGAAAGCAAAATTAAGTTTCAATTAATCATGATGGAACGATTATTGAAGTAATCGTCAACTAATTCTGTAATCAATTAATCATTTACTGGAGTACACAAACTGAAAAAAGGTCAAACAGGGAAAGAACAAAACAAACAATATATATTCATTTTGTATTTTAAAAAAAAATAATTCTTTGTCTGTAAATATGCTCTACGCAAAACTCCTAATAGTTTTAGCTTCACCTGGTTGAAATTCTGTTAAAAAAAACTCTATTAAGCCCCTTTAGTGATCCAATTATTAATCAGTTAATCCACAAAAACAACCAACAGATCAGTATTGATGTTAAGTCAAGCAGAAAGGACTGAGCTGTTCATTGATGTTAGAAATATTTTTTCTAACGTCATAGACATTACAAATAATCAAAGCTATACTAATTAAAATGTATCTTATTTCATTTCAGGCAATAAAATGTTTATCTTCTTATTTAAAAAGGAATTTAAATATTTGTTCATTTGTATCTTTTAGTGTATTGGTAATATTGCCTAAAAAAGATTTAAAAATCTGCAGAATCAGGCAATTTTTAAATAACTAAAATAATCATTAGTGAATTTTAATACTAATGCATTTCTATTTATGTGAATGAGGTTTGCAGCGTTTACCCTGGACGTTCCCGTCTTCTGTGAGACGATAAAGCGGATCCATCGGCGGTGGCGGAGCGGGCCGCTCGTAGTCGGGACGAATGACGTTGAGCAGCATCTCATCGGTCCGCCGGCTGTCCGCTCCAGTTTCCTGTTGCCATTTTTCTGCGTTGACACAAGAAGACGCTGCTGCAACATGTGCAACAATGTTTTCAGAAATGTAATAAAAGTCTGAATGAAAATGTAAATCAGATCGGATATCAAATACCGGCACAAATTTTATATCAGTGCATTTCTATTAGGCCTGCCACAATTACAAATTTCACTGGGCAATAAATTCACCCAGTAATTATTGTGATAAACGATAATATTGATGCTTTGACACACCAATAAACTTTAATTTTGTAAAGAACACTCAATAGTGGAACTAGAAGATATTTTATATATCCAAAATAAAACACAATAACCAAAAACAAAATATAGAAAGGAAATAAGACCCACACACAACTAAATAAAATGGATTTTGACGTCTGTAAACAAAACTGCTCTTCAAAAAAAAAATACAATTGAGTTCATTTTTAATTTACCATGAGATTAAATAATTAATTCATTGCTTACTGTGACAGGATTAATCCTTACTGACAACAGACTATAGAAATCCTGCTGTGAAACTATTAATCGTACCCAGAGGCTGAGGCTGCAGCGTTCCCGTTGCCCTGGCAACGTCTTCCAGGGTGGGCAGTTCAAACGGTTCCTCTTCTGCAGGCCGATCCTCAGAAACAGGTGGTGGAGGGGCTAAAAAAGGAAAAGGAAATATGATGCTGAGCTAACAGCTAACAGCTCACGTTGACATTAATTACCACAGAAGAAGAGATTTAAGTGAGTTACTATGTTTCACTACAGGAGACGAATCATCTACTTGTTTCATAGATAAATTCAATCCTGCTACTTTTAGAACTGGGGCAGTAAAATAAAGTTCCTGCAACTTTTCATTAAAAATTAAAAAATTTTCAGTTTCTTTTCTGTTTACATTTAAAACAGAGCAGCAAACATAAATTTATGACAGATAGTTCTACAGTACGCAGGATGAAGAAATATAGAAGGAAGGAGGGAAAAGAAGGAGGAAGGAGGTATGATAAACAAAAAAAGGAAGCAAGGATGGATAGATAGAAAGACGGAAGCATGGAAGGAAGGAAGGAGCTATGTCAGAAAGGAAGGAAGGAAAAACAAATGAAGGAAGGAAGGAAAAAAAAGAAGGAAGGACTGAAAGAAAAATAAACAGGAAAGACAAGATGGTAACCTGGTAAGAAAGAAAGGAGATGTGGCACGAAGGAAGAAAGGAAGAAAGAGGAATGAAGGAATGACAGGGAAGGACAAAAGGACGAAACAAAGGAAGGATTGTGAAAGAAGTCTGAAAACACAGATATTTATCAAACTAATAATTTCCTTGTCTATACTTATCCAGACCAGGAAAAAACTGAAATCCAACTGCAGACTTCTCCATATTTATCTTGTTAAATGTGATAAATAATCTTTTTTATTATCATTATTATTTAAAATAAAAACATCAACTAAAGTTAAACTTTCTCCTCCTCGTCTTCTGGACGATGTTGATTAAAAACAGAGTTTTATTCCTACTGCAGGATAAATCCTCCTCTCCTCCTGACCAAACACATGAACGGGTCTGTTCCTCGGTCACCTGGTCCTGTGCAGTCCACAGCCCAGTGTCCGCTTCCTCCACACCTGTAGCAGGTGTCGCCCTGCCGACTCGGCGCCCCTCTGAACCCGCCCCTCCGTCCTCTGCCGAAGAATCCTCTGCCTCCGCCGAACCGCTCTCCTTTCAGCTGAAACTTCTGCATGTACAGCTGGAAAACGCACAAAATCAGATCGGCTGCCATATTTGTCTAAAGCTACTCTCCCACTTCAGTGCAACAGTTTGGGAATAAGAGCGTTCAGATCATCCAAATGTGTTTTCTGTGTCATTTTATACGTCTAGTTCCACATCTACTGAATCATTTCTGTTATTTATGATTATTCCCATAAAACACCCAATTAAGACAAATTTTCTCTTTTTTTCCACCAGACATCTTTTTACTTTTGCAAAGTTTGGGATGTAATGCCATCCTGTCAAAGTTCCCAGAACCTTTATGAAAGAAACCGGCCCACAGCACCACACATCCTCCCTCCGCTAAACCCAACTGGAGTGTTTTTCACAAAAAGATGAACTTTTATCTGATTTATCAAACACCAAATGTTTACTTTTGTGATGGTGGGAGAGAAACAGTTGTTTTTGCCGTGCCTCCTAAACATCCAGTTGGCACGACGATAACAGTTTAGTGGTTGTCATGGAAACTAAACAAAATTCAGGTCCTTCCCAGTTCAATTATTGCTCTGACTCTTCATATAGTAAAATTTATGCAAGTGTCCATTTTTTTCAGCCGGTTTAAGACAAATACAATGGTTATGTTCTCTGGTCTTTCCCGTTCTGAAGAACTGCTAAGAGAAACGGAGCCTGTTTACATTTATTATTTTATTTAATTGCCCTAAACACTAATCAGTTTAAAAATTAAAATGTGAAATCCAAAAAACAAATCGCCTCAGCTATGCGTTTATTTTAAGGAAATTCTGAAACTTAGAGAAAATCTGCCACCAGTGATTTCATTAAAACTAAAGAATTATTTGTAATTTAATTTTAGAAAATACTACACTTAAATGTTATATTTTCTAAATTTGAGCTTCCGACATTTCTACTTCTACTGCTGTAAAAGCTTAAAGTAGGAGGTGTGATGCTGTGGGTCAGTAAATTTTCTGTTTTAAATTTATTTTGTTTGTTTATAACTGAAATAAAATACGCACAATAAAAATAAAAACAACATCTAACAGAGGAGTCATACCTGTTTGCGCAAACCAACTCCCCTCAACGCGTATCCTTTCACATGAGATTTCTTCTTCAGGTTTATCTTCACAAAGTTTCCCTCTACGCCTTTTGTTCCTCTGTTAAAATATCAAAAACAATTAAACTAAACTATAAGCAGATCCAAAAGGAAAAGAACGGCAACAACTTGTTGATATTTTGTTACAAACTTAAAAGTTTTTTTAATTAAAAGTATTTATGTGACAGAGAAACACAAAGAGGTGTATAACTGTGAGGAGGGAAAATAAAGCAGCTTTTTTAAACTAATGAAAATCTGAAAAGTGCGGTGTGCACTTCTATTCTGCACCCCTTTACTCTGAATCCCCTAAAATAAAATCTCCATACAGAAAACCTTAAAAATGAACGGTTTAAACCAGAGGACAGGATGCTCTTCATTTCAGAAAAAAAAACATTTTTATCCCTGCTGCCATTCAGGTGCAAAAGATAACATGCATTTATTTATTATTCAGACTATGGAACAAAAGGAAACCAGTTTGAAATCATTTTAATAATTAAAAAAAGAAGAAAAAAAAAAGTATTTAAAAGCACATATTTTGCAGCTAAATAATATGAAATATTTTTTTAAAACCATTAGCCATTCTGTTGCAGATATTCTATGCATAAAACCACTCATAACTATAAATATTGTTTAGTTTTATAAGAACCACATGTGAATTGGGGAACCCTGGATTAGACGGACCGGCTCCATCTAATCCAGGAATGTCAAACTCATTTTTGTTTTGAATGCTCTTAAAGGGTCGATTGTGGCAGAATGTATTGATAAAATAAGTTAAAACTGTTAAAATATCAATAAATTATTAAACTTAGATAATACTATTGAACATCTCTTTAGTCCCTCCAGGATTTTGTGATATTATTTGCAATAAAAATCAAAGTGTTCGTGGTACTAATTTGGAAATATTTACGCTTATTTATGACGGTAAATGCAACTTTTTATTACTGGCTGTTTAGATCATGGATTATAATCTGACATCAATTCAGGCTGAAGCAGCTGATTAGTACAATTAAAAAAGTTTTTGACAATTTTTGAGAAAAATCCGCAATAAACTCCCAATTATGTCTTATGTAATTCTCAAGAAACTGCAGGAACTGATTGAAATAATTTGGAAGTAAACAGATAAAAACTGCAGTGATTTGATTGATAAAATAACATTTAAGCACATTTAGTTTAGTCTATAATCTAGAGGACCACATAAAAAAATATGGCAGGCCGGATTTGGCCCACGGGCCTTGAGTTTGACACATGTGATCTGACTGAGTTGAGCTGTTTTACAGAGAAGCATCAAGAAATATTTCAGACATGCCACACTTTTCAGATTTGACCTTTTCCTCTCGCTCCACAGTTGTGTGCTGCTTTGTTTTGGGTTTATCACATAAAACATCAATAAAATCCAGGAACTTTTATGGCGTTAAGATGGAAAAACATTAAAGGTTCAAGGGGTGTAAATACTTTTGAAACTCCAGGTTTGTTTGTGCACAAACCTGGTTCTGACTGGCTGCCTCTGATAAACCCGATTTGTTCTGAACTCCTCCTGAATTTCTCCTAAAAGGTTCTCCTGGGCCGCCTAGAAAGAGATAAAAACAAATTAAATTAACATTTAATCCTCTCGGCTGGTAAATAAATCTAATAAATACCGTTTTTGCTCCTTTGGTCGTTTCCTCCTCATCCCCGTCTTTTCTTTTGCTTTTCTGCTTCTTCTTTTCTCCTCCATCAGCTGAATCAGGGCTTAAACTCGATCTCTCCTCTTTCTCTTTAGGATTTTTCCACCTCTTTTTTGCCGTTTCGTCCACGTCGTCTCCGTCTCTCTGCCTCTTTTTCTTCGTACCTTTTGATTTCAGACCATCTTCGCTGTTATCTGGTAAATGTGACGACTTTCCTCTTTCTGTTTTCCCAGCTTTCTCCCTTTTGCTTTTTCCAGAATCTTCTTGAGCACAATTTGGATCTGGATCTGCTAACTTTTCTTCTTGTCCCAAATTTACTGGCTGTTTTCTTTCACCCTCTAAATCTCCTTCAGCTTTTCCTCCCTTGACTTCCTTCTCCTGTCGTTTTTTCACTTTAATTTCCTGATTTCCTCCTCCGGGAATCTCCTCAGCTTCCATCTCCCCAAACACCTGACATCTCTCCAACCAGTTCCTGTCAACGGCGCTCAGTCTGTTGGCAACAGAGGGTCGTTTAGCTAAACTCCCTCCTGACCCGACGAGAAAAGGCGGGCTTCGTTTAAAACCAGCCGAAGCGCCGAGATCGACACTCCCAGCTGCACTTCCTGAGTGGGAATTTTCTTCTTTACTTCCTGCATCTTCGTTTTCCTTTCCTGTGCTTGTAGGAGCAAATTGAGGGGATGAAGGTGATAAAAGAGAGGAGGATCTGTTTGCAAACGAAGCTTTAGCGATCTGAAACTGGGAATCAGCACCGATTCTATGATCATCTTGGACAGAATTACTGATAGCAGCTTCTACTGGTTCTGGCTCAAACTGTTCTTCAGGCTCAGCTGCGTGGGGAGACGGAGAGGTCACTGACCCAAACGGAGGCTTCATCGATCTAGAAGAAACAAACGCAGGTTAAAATCAGACAGTCAACATGCAGAGGCGGATGGAGTAGCAGAACATTTACTCAGTTAAGGGTAGAACTTCTTCAAAATGTTTTTACTCTAGTAAAAAGCAGGTTTTCAAAAAATTATTCACGAATTAAAAAAAAGTATTACATAAAAAGAGTGATCAAGTACTGAGTTAATGTCATTTCATAAAATGAAATTTATTTCATTTTTCAGATTCTACAACAAAAGGAAACAAGTCTGGCAAAAGAAAAGGACAGTGGAGCAACTTATTTTCATAATTATAAGGAATGAATTAAACATATAAAGCACATAGTTTCCAGCTAAATAATAGGAAATGATTTTTATAGACCTTATGCTCTTGACGTTGTTCTGTTGTAGATTAAGTAAAAGAGTAGTAACTCATAAAGAGTGATCAAGTCAATAAATAATCAAACAGGCAAAGTATAAAAGTTATGTGCAAATCTAAAGACTGAAATTAAAACAATATTATTAATAAATGCAAAATAACACAGAAGACTTGTTCAAACAATGTTTTTCTCAATTTTATACAAAATTAGTACTTACAGCTAATACTGTGGATGTTAGAAAGGGATAATGTACTTCCAGTGAGAATATAAAGTGTTTACTGCATTTTATTAATCAACAAAATAGCCATACAAAGCTGGTGTAAAAACAAGAGGTCTCACTTTGACATAAATCCCAGATGTGTGCCTGTGTTTCATTCGTTTTTGGCTAAAATATGTTTGTTTCTTCTTCATTGAAGTTACTAGTTTTGAATAAAACATCCAGATTTTTTTTACTCAAGTAAGAGCAGCAACAGTTCACTATAATATTACTTAAGGAAAAAGTGAAAAGCACAGTGCAGTAAAACAACTCCTAAAAACAAATTTTTTCCAAAAAATTACTCAAGTAAATGTAACTGACTGCCATCTTCTGTCGATATGTGATTGTATAAATACAAAATATACAATTAATTTATAGTGGGTAATTTTAGAGTGGTCAATATAGTACCTACGAAAACAAGAGGAAGGGAGGACAAGAATGTGACGGACGGACGGACGAGTGAGCGTTACCTTGGGGAGAGAATCTCCTGGTGTTCATCCTTAGATGAATTTTTAGCAGAACCAATTGATAAACTGAGTCTGTTCTTCTGTATTGGTTGATCATCTTTTAAGCAATTGAGAGGAACTCGACCAGTACGAAGGGATTTCTTCAGAGAATCTGGTTTCTCCTACAGATATGGGGGAGGGGGGGAAACACAGGAATAATACATATAGTTTTTTTTAAACAACTGAACTTTTATTTATTTTCTGATTCACACCTTACTGAGTGCAGAAAGGTTGTTCTTAAGCTTTAGGCCATAATACTGCGATGAAGCCATGAGACTGTGTTTCTCCTGAGACGTCAACCTTGGAGCAGAGAGCGGCATTGCTTTGCGATTCAGATGGGCTCCCCAACAATCTGATTCCTGCTTGAAAACAAAGACAAACAAATTGTTTATTCAAACCAGTTTAGAAATAGTTGAAACTTTGTGCTGGTCTTTCATATTAAACTAAACCAAAACACCTTGTCGTTTGTGTTGGCAACATTTAAGCTGTAGAGGTTGGTATGTATTCACACATTAGCAGTAACATGTTTTCTTCAGCACCTTATTTGTTGGGTTGATCTCTGCTGTGACCTCTCTATGGCCGCTGGATGCATCGTTTACTTTAGCTTGTTTTAAACTCCTGTACTCCTTATATAGCCCTGCAGAGACACATACTTTATTTCTTGAATGCATCAAGGGAAAAAAATGGTTTTATGCTGCAATGAGATGCGTTGCACCTACTCCTTGTTTCCTCTGGAGCCTGGTCAATGTCCTCCTAGAAAAACACAGGCGTTACAGTAAAAGAAAACATGCAGTGGATCCTGTTTTTATGCGTATGTGTTGGTGATTACCTTACTGGGTTTCCTCTGGTGCTGCTGGAGAAAACCCTGCTCCCAGTTTTTCAGCAGCAGTTTCACCTCATTGTAGCGATCCATTCTGACTTGATTCAAGACCAGTAAAAGTTATTTAAAAGTCATTTCATGAGCATCATCGTTTTCAGAACTTACGTCACGCTAAAGCTAGCAACCGGCGCGATGTCGCTGAGAAAGATCGGACACTTTCCATCAATTTTAAATCCTAAAGTATTCCGCTAAGCTATTATATCTTCATGAAATGTCTTTACTGTTTGAAAGACGATCTGTTTTTGGAGAAAGCGGAAGCGGCATTTGTTGTTTAGGATTTTCCCGCGCCTGTGTTGCCAGGTTCGTTCCTGAATCCTCCGTTCCTATAAAACCTATAACTAGCTAAAAAAAACCAAACAAACAAAAAAACAAAAAACATCTAGCTGATTAGTTTCGAAATTAAAGCAGCCTTCAATGAAGATACTGGAGCATACATGATGTTTATTTAAAAAAAAAAAAACAACGATCATTTTGGAAGATACTAAACAGCCGTTAAAGATTTTACAACGTGGAAATGTCAAAATAAAGAGACCTTTATTGTGAAGCAAGTACTTCCGGTGCTAAAGGGTTCATCAGAATCAAAACCAACATTTTAAATTCTGTCACTAATTAAAAGTATTATAAGACACTCGGCCGTTAGTAAAAAATAATTACATTTGATTATAAATGACTATGACGTAATAGTCAAATAATGTAGTAATCTAATATCCATCAACCTTGAGAGGAAAACTTTGATTTAAATTAGGATATTTTAAAGAAAATAAGAACCAAATATCATTCGTTTAAGAAATTCTTTCAAAATAATGTGTTAATTTTACCTTTGTAACAGCTTTTTGTAAAATATATTTAAGCTATTGCCAGTTCCTGTTGGTTTAGTGACTCAGAAATTGACATTTCAAACATTGCAATGTTTGCAATGTTTTCTGGAAGGATTTTCAAAACTTGATCTTATATAAGATATGTATTCCACTAAGTTCAGATGTAATAAAAGCTTGTACTCTATCAGGGGGATTAAGTATTAAAATAATGTTAATTTAATCCTTCTGGCTACTTTTTTTTATTTTTACTCACAAGTGAAATTATTTAAAGAATTGCTGAATCATTGCAACATCACAAAAGGCTAATCATTATACCAATATATCAATGATTTAGGAAAGGATTTGTGACTTTTGTTGGGTTTTTTCCACGTTTTCCTTTATTTATCGTTTTCTGCTGAGTTATCGTGTTAAATTGCATTGTTTTTGTTCTGAAGTGTGACTTGTATTGTTTTGAATCTTAAAGGTTTTTCTAAAAATGTTAAAAAAAGATTTAACAGACCTAAATATGGAGGGAAAAAATAATAGTTTTGGACTGTCTTGGAAAATGTGTGTAAGATTTGAACAGCTCAAAAAGAGTCAAAATAAAAATAAAAATATCCAAATTCATATGCATAACTGTTATTTCTTGCCAATAATCTTATAGTCTAATTTTAGTCTCACAACAAGTAAAACTTATTTTGTAAAAATCAATACTATAAATATCTACTATTTTATAAATTCATATACTGAAAAAATTTTACAACAATTTTAGGCAGAAAACAATCCAGCGCCACATGTAGAATGGCAGATTAAACTCCAAAGCAACTGAAATAATCTTCATTTTCATTTATTCTGTAATCTCACATAAAAATTACAACATTTTCATGAAACTTTAAAAAAAAAAAAAAAATGCTAGAAAAATCAATCAAGTTTGATCTGAACGATACATCCTTTAATTAAACAGGAGAGTACAGAGTAAGAATGAAAAAGAGTTTATTGTCTTAATCTACAGAAGGTACTTTAATTTGAAAAGTAAAAAGTTTACTAAGAGGATTGCGTCTCTGACAAAGACATTTAAGACGTGATCAGTTCATTCCAGCTGTGAAACTTCATGGAAGTATGCCCCCAGCATCTTGACTCCTTGGATGTAATTTGATCTGGAAAACAAATAAAAAGGAACAAGATTGAAAATTATGCAAGATGATAAAACCATTCCAGCGTTTTCCTCAGTGGATTATAAGCCTGGCGGGCCATCAGGCTTAGCATTGCTTATTCATTTAAGTTTTTTTAATGTTTGAATTTTTTTAAGACTTTATAGTTGGTGTTCAGGTATTAATCTTCAAATCTTTCAATAACACATAATTATCAGGTGATATTTTCAAACTTCCTGTTAACTTTAAACATTTTTTTAACTCAAAAACATGGTGGCTGGACGAGTGACCGGGCTTAGCAGGTCTTCTGGGGGAAACCTTGAATTCTTCTATTTACTTCTTAATTTCATTGAAATGACATTTGTTGTGTTCGTGACGAACCTGTTGAGTTTCTCATTTTGTGAGTGAGCTCCGTCGTCGGAGGATCCAACAGGAAGCAGCATGACGTTCCGGCCTGTCGCCTCCTGGAAGGTCAGAGTGACGGGAATGCTGCCGCCCTCACGGGTCAAGTCCGGTTCCACCCCGAAAACTGGACCGCATCAGGCAGACGGAGGAAAGTAACCGTCCATATGAACAAATGAGTAGAATATTGATTTGTTTAGGAAGACGCGTGTATGTAAAGATTTGAACCAACCTGTCTTCATGGCCTTTCGACCAGCCATGTAGTGAGGGTGGTTGAAGTCGGACACCCAGGCTTTGGCCCCGTGGCCCATCGTTACTTTTAGTTTGTTGGGACTTCCCAGATCAGCAAACCTCTTCTGCACGTAATCAACCACCTAAATAATAATAATAAACAGAAACTCTGAGTAAAAACCAAACATGGTGTTTTTAAAACCAAAATTAAACATCAGCAGACAGATTGAAACTGGTTTTATTGTTTAAATGTCCCATTTAATGCAAGATTCAACTATTTCATCAGAATATAAGCAAATTAATTATTAAATATTGTTTAATTGTTAAACAAACTGAATTTTACTGCATATTTCACAGTTAATCTGCATAATGAAGACAGGAAAGGAAGGAAAGGAACAAAGAAAAGACAGAACAAGAAGACAGAAAATGAAAATGGGAGGAAGAAAAGCAAACAGGATGATGGAAAAGAAAGAATAAATCAAGATAGGAGAAGAAAGTAAAGAAGGAAAAAAAGAAGGAAATTAGAAAAAAGGAAAACAGAAATGGAAAAAATAATGCAAGAAAAAAAATTAAGAATTGTAAAAATAGGGAAAGAGGGAATGAGGCAAGAAAAAATGGAAAAAGGGAGGGAAAAAAGTATGCAAAAAAGAAACAGTCAAAGGTGGAGGAGAAGGAGTAAAAAAATAAGAAAAGTTAGAAAGTAAACATGCAAACTAGAGAAGAAGAAAGCAGGAGGACCGGGAGGAACGCGTGAAAAAACAATAAAGGGCAGAAAATGGTGAAAAAGAAAAATAGAAAAGAAGAAAAGAAAGAAGGAAGAACGGAACAGAAAAGAAGAAGAGATAAGTTGGTGAGAAGGAAGGGATGGCAGGAGGAAACAAAAGAATAAAAATGAAACACACAAGCAGGACAACTTAACATTTTACTTTCTCATCTCTTCTTAGCTATTTTAGATTCATATGACTGTTTATTATTTAAAACATTGTATTATCATATTTATGACATATATTTATATATTTAGACATGGCTGACTTCTCTCTCTGAGGTTTTACTGACCCCACATTTACAAAACGCTGCACTAAAATTAATCACTCTGATGTCAAACACATATTTTACCATTTACCTGCTTCTCCACGACTTTGGGGTCCATGTCAGGGACGAGGCGGATGGAGAATTTACCGATGACCTTGCGGGGGATGACAGTCTTGGCTCCAGCTTCAGAGAAAGCTCCCTCGATGCCGTGCAGAGAAAGAGACGGATACCTCCAGCGGTGCATCAGGATTTGCTCCTGTAACGAGAAAGAAGCAAAGTGTTAGTGGTTCTGAATGAGGCAGGGAGAGAAGTAAATACCAGGTTGTTTGCTCACCTTGCTGTCATGCAGCAGCTAGTTTTGCTCCTCGTCTGTGAGAGGAGCCACGCTGTCGTACATCCCAGGAATCAAAATCTTTCCTCTCTTGTCAACCAGAGACCCTGTGAGGGTAGAGAGAACAATGTTAGCATACGAGAACTGTAAAAACGTATAATTACACAATCATCCCTATTTACCCATGAGAGAAATGAGATCAGTCATGGCCTCATGAACCGAGCCGCCAAAGACGCCGGAGTGAAGGTCTTTCTCGCCGCACTGCACCTGAGATTCAGATGGAAATGTAGAAAATGTGTAAAAATGTCAGCTCAGATAAAAAGCTGTTTGTTAGCGTGAATGCTCAATGCACCTTTTCTCCACTTAACTACATCTGCACACTTTGTTCTATTTCAACTATTCAGGTTTTACCAAATTCTGCTCATTCAGGACATTACAGCCACGTCTTTCGGTATTAACTTCTTCTACCGTTTATGAAATATTCAGCATTTTGTGATCATCTTGGGCCTTATTGAAATGAATAGAACATCCAGTAATTTCAGAAAAATTCTGCTAAAAACGTTGCACTCTTTCACAGTTAACTGCTTCTACAAACATTCAGCTAGAAACTTTAAAATGTAGAAATATCCTTCAACTACTTCTGTTTATTTAAACTCTTTCATATCTTTTACAAATTTCATAGAATCCCTCTGCAGGGTTTTGCTTGCATTACGCTCAGTCTTCAGTAGAGGTTTCCCAGTCCAACTCTCCTGCCCATTTCTTTCAGATTGCTGGATTCACGCTGCATTTTTGCATTTTGTTACTGATGAGGTGAATTTACCTCTACAAAGAAATAGCAGATTCCTCTGAGGCCGTAGGTGATGCACGGTTTGGTCTTTCCCAGCCAGTAGTTGTCAGAGATGCAGACATAATCCACGTCTTTGAAAAACGAATCTTTTCGGGAAAACACCAGCTCGTCCAGACCCTCAGACCCAGATTCCTCCATCCCCTCGAAGCAGAACTTGATGTTGATGGGAAGATCCTGAAGGAAAGATAAAGACATGTGGTACTTTCTTTAACAGGTTAGGATGGATCTATGGGCTAAACCAAACATGTTCATTGCATTTTATTCACACAAAATCATTCTTAGATAATGACATTTTAGTTTTGCCTATTTGAGATTTTTTCAGATTGAACCATTTTAGGGCTTCTTGTCACTTTAAATCTAAATAAGCTGCTGCTGGCCACGCCCCGAAATCTCAACGTTTACATTCACGTGAAAATGGCTGCAAACAGATGTGCAATTGTGCAACCATACATCTCTGAAAAGCAGAAGTGGAGCCTCCTGTACAACCAACGAGAATGCAGCAAGTGATTTCTGGAAGGCAAGTCAACAACAAAACTGACCAGCTGACCTAATGTGCTGGAGTTCAGCTTAGGTTGCTAAGTAACAGGCTGGGCTTCACTGGGGTTGCTAGGTGACGGGCAGAGCCTGATTTCTGATGTTACATTCGTTAAGTTTTTGAAACAGCTCATTTTCTAGACACCAATAAACAGCTAATTGTTTTCTTTTTCAGCGCTTTTGTTGTTTTTACACCGTGTTCTAAATTATTATGCAAGTGATATTTTCTCAGATTTTCTCAAATGATCAATGCAAACGATGGTCAGTATAATTTTCAAGACATGAACTATTACAGTACAAAACAACTTTTACTGAACAAAGCTTCCTATGAGAACAGTATTTTTTTCAAAAATAAAAAACTCAAAATGCAATGTTCCAAATTGTTATGCACAGCAGATTTTCTAAACATTTTATGGATTATAAAGAACTGCAAACAGTCATTCTTTGAATGTGCAGCATTAAGTGGTCACATGTACTAAAATCAAAATCTATTTCAATCAAAAACATCTTAACAGACTGAGTTACATGTTTACTTCTTTGATATCACAATTCTTACATCCACTGAAGTTTGTGGAAAGTTTCTGCTTGAATTTCTCTGCAGGATGTCAGAATATCTTCCCAGAGCTGCTGTTTGATATGAACTTCATTCCACCCTCAGATCTTCTGCTTGAGGAAACTCCAAAGGTTCTCAATAGGGTTGAGGTCAGAGGTCAGAGGAGGATGGTGACCAAATAGAAGTACAACATGCAAAATGTAAATTTTGCATAATAGATCCCCTTTAAATCTCAAAGTACCAGAATCACAAGGTCCCTTGATTCTGTTGCCAGGAGGATGCAATAAAAAAAAACACTCAGCAGCACATGTTACGTGCTATAAAGTCATTTAAAGCCCGACTGAAAAATCTCAGGGTTAATTTTTATCTAAAAAAGTTTTCAGTGGGCCGTAAACAGCTGAAACCAGGAAAGTTAAAGGTGATGAAGACGCTTCATTATGAGAACTTTTTCCAAATGTACTCAGATCCAATTCAGAAGTGGATTATCCCTGTGCTAATGTGGGTCAGTTTTCTGTTTTTCTGCCTGCTGACGACTTCAGAGTTCTCAGTAAAACGTCCTGAAATGCAGGCGACACGACTGCAGCACATCCAGCCTTCACATAATGATTAAACCCAGGCTTGGTACTCACATGCTGTCGTGAATTTTTAAACCTGGATAAAAGAACTGTTGTAGGACATAATTTACACTGACTAAGAAGCTCCAGATCACACTCCTAAGAAGTTAATTTCTGAAGGAAGCTGAAGGAGATTTGCGAGAAAGTTAGTTTACAGTGTTTGTTTAAATTCTATATTGTTTTTAAAAAAGTTGCTGAACCTTCCCAGGAGCGGCTGATCTACCAAATAACTCCAAAAGCACACCAACTACTCATCCAGGAGGAAAGAAAAAGAACCAAAAAGAACATCTAATCAATTTCAGATTCTTCTATGTGGGGTGCCACAGGGATCGATACTTGGGTCTCATTCAAACCCACGGAATACGAATCTCAACAAAGTAAAAGTCTGGATTTTCTGCTACTTTTTCATTTTAGTTTGAGTGAAAGAAGACTAACAATATCCTTTTGCAGCATCCTCTGGTACAAAAGAGTCCCTATAAGCCTGAGAAAATAAAAAACATTCTAACTGTAACCCATAAAATTAAGCTTTTCTTGTAAAATATATTTATTAGGTTACAAAGTTGGTTAGTCTGACATTTTAATAACAAAATAAAAACCTTTTCTATAGAAACATTGACTGCTGCTGAAGTATTTTAAAGGAAAATATAGTAACAGTTCAAATTTTGGGTAAAAAACATCAGTCATTCATGATGTTCAATTTAATGGATAGATATTATGAAAATCAGTATAAAATCAATATTTCACAAATGTAACATCTAAGTGAGTCCTTAACTGTTACTTGACATTATCTATATTTTTATTCTTATATTATCTGTAAGTTATAATACAGAAAGACCGGTTAAATATTCTTCATTTATGCTTTTTAAAAATTATTATTATTATTATAGCTGTCCACAAGGTGGCAGCACAAAAGTGTCTGACGAACTAATAGCATGTAAACAAGTGGAATACTGTCGAAACCAACAAATATATAAAAAATAAAAATACTTTAGTACTTTTGTAGTCATTCTGGGTAAAACGTTGACTTGACTTTCTTAGTGAGAAAATAAATTAAATCAGTTTGCATTTCTTTACTTCAGTGTTTCACTAAAATCTTGACATCTATCTTTATTTGTGCTTCCTGACATTATTTCTAAACCATCTCTAAGTAGAGAAAACAGATCAATAATCAATGCCTGCAATCTAAAACAACCAGCTGGATTTAGGTTGAACTATTTAACATTTAAATCACGAAAACAAATCTTGGATAATTTAAAGGAAATGAAGCAAACAAAACTATTTGCTTGCATAACTTTCTGTATGATACATAAACTGGAAAGGAAGCAAAAATACCTGAACATGTGAAGACATACTAGCTCTCACATGCTATGCAATAACATACAGCGGCTGTTTAATCAGAGCATGATCGTGATCAGCTCATGTTTTCCTTGCCAACAGGAGATACCAGACCTGGGCGCCTTGGCATTCAAACAGTCGAAAAAACTTAAGCTGATATTTACTCACACCCAACTCACAATGTCACATTGAGAAGGTTTATTTTTCTTTCACTGAGAAGAAAAGGGGGCTGCACAGTGGCGCAGTTGGTAGAGCTGTTGCCTTGCAGCAAGAAGGTCCTGGGTTCGATTCCCGGCCGGGGATCTTTCTGCATGGAGTTTGCATGTTCTCCCTGTGCATGGTGGGTTCTCTCCGGGTTCTCCGGCTTCCTCCCACAGTCCAAAAACATGACTGTCAGGTTAATTGGTTTCTCTGAAATTCTCCCTAGGTGTGAATGTTTGTTTGTCTTGTATGTCTTTGTGTTGCCCTGTGACAGACTGGCAACCTGTACAGGGTGAACCCCGCCTCTCGCCCGGGACGCAGCTGGAGATAGACACCAGCAACCCTCCCGACCCCATTGGGGAAGAAGGGTGTTCAGATAATGGATGGATGGATGAGAAGAAAAGGTGAAAGAGAAACCAAAACGGTTTTGCAATAGTTTCAACGCACCAATATTGCAACAAAGCAGAACACAACCGTAAAGTGGACAAAAAAGTTGCAGAATCATGAATACCAAAGAACGTAATAGAGTTTATTTTCTTTCCACTTGGTATTTGTGCACTACTTTTCATTGGTTTGACACAGGAAATCCCATTAAAAAACATTGGAAATTGTGAAGATGAGTCAGCACATTCAGTAAACGTAGAAAACTTCAAATTGTGTTAGAAAAAAAGAAGCACAGATCAATCTAATTTATATTATAGTAAAAACCGTACCTGCTTTATCTTTTGGTAGGCCTCGATGCAGTTAAACCAGGCTAGCACCGGGCCCTTGTCGTCAGTGGATCCTCTTCCATAGAGTTTACCTACAAACACACAACTCAGGTTTTATTTGCATCTTTTTCTTTCTTCACTGCCTCCTGTAATTCGATTATAACATCGACTAACTTCACAAAACATTGCAAAAAATATAGAATTAAAATAATTTCCAGTTCTTAATGAAAGCATTGTGTCGCCACCAGATCCTTTATTCTGGTTTAAATGTCATGTTTAGTCTTTTAAGACTAGACAGGAAGCAGAAAGAAGCTAAAGGCTAAACTGAACATCGCTGAGCAAGTAAGAGTCAGAAGGAAGTGAATGTGTTACTTTCAGTCAGCTGATTTTTTACCAAAGAGCAGAATGAAAGCTTCAGCATCGGTTGATACCAGTGGAGACGTTTTACCACCGTTTGATTATAAAAAACAAAGATTTATTCAAACTCCAGCTAACGCAAAACAAAGCAACAGATCCTGGTGTGAAAAAATGTTTGACTCCTCACTTTTTTATCACATTTAAATCCTTTAGATTGTTAAACAAATGTTAATATCGGGGTAAAATAACCTGAACAATCACAAAAAGCAGTTTTCAAATGATTTAATTTATTGTCGTAAGTAAGCCGCTCAGACCAACCTGGCGCTGTGTAACTCCCTCTCTCTTAATTACGACGGATTGTCGTTTTTGGTTAAGTTTCACTCAAATTTGAGCTATCTGAAGACATGACATCGTCTGAATGACTGTTGTATTTACGCAGGCCGTCTTGGTCTGATATTTACAGTAAATTTGTTGATGAACTAACAGAAAACCAGCTTTTGTCACCGACCTGTAGCAGTAAAAATAAAGTCAGCTCAGTTCAACCTGACCTCTGACATCCTCAGATAAGAAAATGCAGCTCTGCTCAGAAAATAAAGTTATCTGAAATGGACTTTGAATATGTGCAGCCATCTAAGACATGATTACACGTTGACAAAAGCACAACGTCGCCAAAATGCAAAGCTAGGTTTGAGAAATTAAAGTAAAAACAGCAACCTTGATCTTTACAGACACGATGGATTGGAGCATTTTTTACCTTAAGCAGTGAAAAGCAGTCAACTTTTCTTAGATGTTACGCTTCAATAGCAGTATGATGGCATAATTTGAAGTCTAATCGTATCATTAGGACATTCAGATATTTTATGTCAGGCAGATAAGATACTGCATGTCTTCAAAATGCAGCCAAAGGTAACACAAAGAAAACAGAAACCTCAAAATTCATCCTTCTGGGTTTAGTCTTACACCTTTAGAAACGATTCCAGACTCTTACCTTGACTTCTAGTAAAGCTGTTTCACTTTCAGCCCTGTGATTTTGCATATTACGTTTCAAAGCTGCTCTGAACGTACCGTCTTTCTCCACCAGGGTGAACGGCTCGGTGTCCCAGCCGTCCTCGATCTGAGCAGGCTGCACGTCCAGGTGGCCGTAAATACACACCGTCTTCTTGGCCGGGTCCGAACCCAAATGGCCCAGGATGATGGGAGGGAGAGGGATCTCCTCACCAGAGGGAAGCTGCGGGAAAAAAACACTGGATATTCAAAATAAACTAGAACTGCAAGCAGTTATAACGTGTTTTTCTGGTATCATACTGGATGTTACTTTAGTCTTTTATAGTCATGTATTGATCATAACCAATAAAAAGGCGTAAAATATAATTAGTAACATAATTATTCGAATCAGCTTGAACTTAATTTGCGTTCTCAGGAACATAAGGAAGGTTAAATCATCACCTTTTGTTTCCCGATGTCCACCAGCTCCACCGTCCCCCCCAGCCTCTCGATATCTTTGGCTGCCATCTCCATCATCTTCTTGATTTCCCCGCGCTTTTCGGGCCAAGCGGACACACTCTGCACAGCGACCCATTCTCCAAGGCGCTGGGAGAAAGAAGAAACTCACGGCTACTCAAAGGCTTTTCAACCGTTCTCTAGACTGAGTAGAAAACCAGCCACTGGAGAGTTAGGCTAAATTTAACAACTGGTTTTACAATAGCAGAGATTGGCACATACCCGTAAAATATAACTAGATCATCTCAATTAAAAAAATGTGCAAAGTGAGTAAGTAAACTTCATTTATTTTAAGTAAGCAGTACTAAATCAAGTAGGACAACCAACACAAAAGAACTATACAAACCAATTTTCCTGTTTGAGTCCTTGTCCTTCTTCTCTCACTTAATTTTTTTTATTTACGTTTTATTGGCCTTTATTTGAAAGCAAGCAGACAGGAAATTGTAATGAAGAGGCCAAAGGTCATCAGGTCGGGATTTGAGCCTGTGACCGAAGCCTCCATGTGTGGGTTTTGTTTTACCCTTCAACACGTCAGCACAGCCTAACCCTAACCCAACTCAACAACAGCTCTCCAACGTCACAACATTACTAATTACATCAAATATTTGACATACATAATCTACACAAAAAATATTTTTGTTTAATGAAATGGAAATTAAAGATTAATTCATTCTCAACCATCACTGTCGTTTGCTTCAAAGAATACCAGAAACACAATACAAAGGTTCTAGGTTGGGACTTTTATATGTAGAATAAATGCAACCAATTGTGTTAATGGCTCAAAAAAACACATTAAGATAAAATGACACATGGAGACTTGTTCTGATGTTCTGCTGCGTGGATGTGCTCCTCTTCATGGAAACGTCAGGATTATTTCTTTATCATGAATCAAATTAGATAAATTACTGGCTCCAGAAAATAAAAATAAAAAACTCAAAAGAAGTTTTTGTACTTGGATGGAGGCAGAATTCAGTCAAAGTGCTTTCCAACACAAGCAGAATTATCAAAAATGTACTTTTTCTGAATTAATCCAGCTCAAATTGAATGAGTTTCACCCTCAAATTATGAGTAACTTAATAAAAGAGAGAATGGATAGCAATTTCATGAAAACTGATTTAAGTCAACTCACTATTTTCTATTAAATGCCATTTTGCATTTACAGTGCAGTGCAGTGACAATAAGTGCCCATACCGAGAACTTAAAACCCAGAAAAAATACCTTAGCAACTACTTTTTAGACTCCTATTCTCCCAACCCAGAAAAGGAATTAGACCAGAGGACAATTACTTGTCTTGGTATAGGAATTATACCACACCTGCTACACAAAGGCTTTGAGTAGCTGTGAATTTCTTCTTTCTCCCAGCGCCTTGGAGAATGGGTCGCTGTTAATTAGTTTTAGCTTTTTAGCTTTTTCTTCTTTCGCTCTTTACTTTGGTTTGTTATTTTGTTTTGTATTTTCTTTTAAATCCTGTAAAGCACTTTGTATTGCCTTGTTGCTGAAAATGTGCTATACAAATAAAATTACCTTAACTTTAATTACCTTTTACATTTAAATACTGGATGATAAATCATACCTTCACGTAGAGGTCCTGGTTTTCGTCCACATATTTGAAAAGTGCTGGGAGGTGAGCCATTTTTCCCAACGACAGACAGGAGCTGAGGGTTTAAACCAGGCAGAGTGGTGAGTTTAACTCTGACTCAGAGCAATTATATGAGAGCACAAAGACACGCCCACCAATAAACCTGCTGACTTTGCACAAACTCCTCGAGTCAAAGGAGAAAATAAATATAAAAAAAGAAAAAGACTCATGTGAGAAAGTTGCATCAGAGACATTTAACTTCCTGCTTGTCATGTGCAACGTAAAGTGAAGGTCTACAGTATTCTGTAGAAAGAGATACTTCCATTATATTCCATTTATAACCAAGAACTTCAGTGTATTTTAGTAGTGATACACCAACACAAAGTAGTAATTATTCTCTTCTTTTCCCAGATTATTTCACTTACAAGACATTTTTTCTGTTTTCAATATTAAGGAACTATATCTTGCTGAGATGTTTCTGGTAAGGTAGTTTTGTCTTATTTTAAGTGTACTAAGATATCTGTACTAGAAACTACAAACCAAAATTACTTTTAATTTGTTTTTTGCAGTGACAAAAATAAAGTAATTGTTAAAATAAAGCCATGAGAAGTCGAGTTTAACTATTCTACAAGACATAGGGACCGATTATGAGGAAGAAGGTATCCTGTACCAATAAAAACAAAATTCAACTTTCTGGCCTACTTGTGAGAAAACTAAATCTCAGAACAAGAATAAATCAGAACAAGTGAAACATGGTGGTGGACGCATCATGCTGTGGTGATGCTGTTCTTAAGCATGGACATTGAAGCTGGAGCTTCAAATAAATCCTAAAGTACAACCAGAGCTACAACTGAGTGGTTCAACCAAAGCACATTAACATGTTAGAATGGCCCAGTCAAAGCTCAGACATAAATCTAGAGAAAAATCTACCCTAAAAGCTTTTTCTTCCAACTTCTAAGTACATAATACTGTGTATTGGTCCGTCACATAAAATCTCAATAAAATAAAATTGTGGTTGCAACCTGACAAAAGGGGCAATATTTCAAAAATGTATAAACAATGTTACAAAGCAACACATATTTAAAGCTGTTCTCCTCCAACTCTGAAAACTCAGAACAAGGAGCTCATAAGTTGGTACAGCGCTAGAAGTACCTACATAAATATCGTAACATGTATTTGGGCTAAAGAGCCTTTAGTAAAACATATAACTTGAACTCAAGTGTTTAAGGTAATCAATATGAAACTGATACAAACTTAAATATTTTCCAGAAATGACGGAGCCTGTTAGAAGGCTAACACAACAGGGGTTAGCAGGCTGAGAGCTCTTACATTTCCTAACTAGCTAATATTTTAGCTTTGACTGAGAAGATGCCATTCCTGACAACGTATCAGCTTTAAAAGAGCTTGTCAATATTACCTGTGCAAGTCAAGCGCTGTTCTTTTGTAAATGCTCCGGTTTCTACATAGAAGGGTAGCTGCAGCACTGGTTTCGGGGTTCCGTTGAAACCACGCGTAAGCGAGTCCGCCATATTGTGAGTGGCACCTTCGCCTTCAAAAGTAATAACATGGTTGCAAACAGTTTTTCCCTGGATAAACAGACCCTTTTATTAATTATTTAATACATGTTGATTTTATGATCAGTGTTACTTACCACTGAGACAAAAATGAACAATATCTGCGACAAATACAAAACTTTTAAAAGGAATTTAGATTAGTTGTACTTAAACCACTGAAAATAGACAGAATTAAACCTAATTAAATGTATTAATGGGAATAAGAAATAACTAAGAAAACTTGAAATATTATCGAAAGTTATTTCAGTGGCCGAATTAATGTGCTTAATGTGTTTGTAAATGTAGGTCTATATTTGCAGTGTCAACAATATGCAATCTGTTGTCTAAATAAAATTGTATACAATAGAACAGAAATAACCTTTATTGTCTCTTAGAGGTGATATTCAGACATACCAGCAGCAAATTGACAAGTCAGCGCATGCAGATTCACACATAATAAAAGTATAAAAACAGAAAATAAGAAACACAAAATATTATATTCCTAAAAAAGAAAGTTGACAAAGAAATTTCAAAGGCTTTTCCATTGGTTATGATTTTTTATGTGAATAAAATCAAATTTTTGTCATTTTTAAACCAGAAATAAACTTAAAATAACTCTTATACACACCTCAAACCGATTGAAGTTTTGTATGTTTTTAATTTAGTAGTCAAACAAAAAACTCATAGCTTAATATATAAAGTAAAAGAGGCTTATTACGCAATTTTGTGGACAAAAAAAAAAAAAAAGGCCACTCGCAATATGGCGGCGCCGTTTACATGCGTTCTGTATTCTCATCGCGTGGGGGTTCTTGATCCTGTGGTTTCCAGTTGGTTCCAGTTCAGCTGATGTCAGTCATTTATGCCGATGTCTGCGTGACTCTTCACGTGATAGACGCTTCCCGTTTGCTACTGATGGATAAAAATTTTAAATAAATGCAAAATGTACAACAGCATGTAAATAACAGTTGTATGACTGCTCCTTCATTTAAAAAGAACAGATACAGATTATGACTGGTGTGACCAATTAATCAAAAACAGCTGGGATTTTTAGCAGTTTACTGAATTACTGCTACAATCAGATGCTATATTTAACTAAAAATATTTCCTGCCCACTTGTGACCGATCCCATGTGACAGACACCAACCTTAAACAAGGTCCGGGTCACTGGAGGAGGATGTAAAATGTCTGACCGGCTGAATTCAAACAGCAAAGTAGCTTACATGCGTAGAAGTGAATCATCAAGGATTATTGTGTCTTTGTCCTGATGTAAAGTCTTTTCATTCTAAATGCCATTGAAAAGAAAACAACCACACCTGAAGTGTAACTCCTTTATTCTGCTCCACAAAGCAACTTAAACAGGATTTGCAGGAGTCTTTGGAATTTCTAAAACATTTCTTCCATAATCTGTTATTTTAAAAAAAAACAAAAAACAAACAACAAAAAACAGACTCTTCTAGTCACATCACTTGATAGAAAATCACTTGTAGGAATTTGCTTTGTGTTTAGGTAAAAAGTTGAAATTCTTTGGGACAGGTCCGAGGAGCATTTCACTGAAACGACGACACAGAAGATATTTATTACAATTTAACAATAAGAACTTCACTTAATTAAATGTTCTGGCTCTTACCTGATCCTGATCCAGTCGTCAACATTTTGACTGGCCATCAGGGACTCCAAGAAGTTCCTGCCCATGTAATATGGCGGCCGCTCATTGATCTTTTGAGGAACTCGTTCCAACAACCCAACAGGAATATATCTATAAAAAAACACAGCTGTTCATGCTTAAGGATTAATAAGTTTAAATACACTCCAACCAATGAGAACCTGCCATCACATACTGGAAATTTTATCATGATTGTTTCACTAGGATATTAGCAGGCATGAATATCACCAGTTCAACGGAGGTGAAAAAAATGTATATTTTTAAAAGTGTGATGATGATGATGATGATGATGTTACAGACCTGCACATGAAGGAGAGCCACTCCAGCAGGAAGTTTCGGGTCTTTTCAACACCCCGCGTGTCGGAGCCCCAGTGCTCCAGCCCGAAGTTGGTGAAGTCCCTGAGGATGTCCAGCCGCTCGCTGGACGAGACGTCCCAGTGTCGGCTCTCCTTTATCTCCGTGAAGATCCAAGGCTTGATTAGGGCACCCCTGAGAACAAAAATACAACATTAAACAAAATAATACTACAATTTACGAAGAACATTTAAATCTAAATTATTTTTTAGTTTAATACTACTTTTCCTTTTAAATCCAATGGAAACAGATTTAAGTGATTCCCAAAAAGTAAAAACAGTAAAACTGAAAGAGGGTTATGATTCTGATCATGACTGTAAATCCAGTGGCTCACATTACTTTCTCCTTAAAGTATGCAAACAATTCAAACCTTGCAATCATGATGCCAGAAACACCGGTCTCTTTTGCCTTCACTGCGTCTTCATAAGACAGAATGTCTCCGTTACCTGGACCAACAAAAACAAGTTACATCAGTAAAACTACATCCTTAGACCTGTTAAAAGATTTTACAGCCTTTATGTCAACACTCAGATTCCTCCACCATAGGAATTAAAAGTGAAACAAGACAAACTGACGCACCAAAGAGTGGAACAGGGTCGGCCAGCTTGGCACATGTGCTGATGTAGTCCCAATCAGCTAACTTTGTGTAGCGCTGCTCCCTGGACCGGCCATGCAGCTGCAAAACAACAACGTCATTATGACTGACATGTGCAGTACGTCTATAAAAATAACAAACATAGAGGTGGAGAAGGAAAACATAACTTTACAAATGAGGTGAAAACACTTGGGAATTCATAAAAATAACATTTTCATTTAGGAGTTTTGTCATCTGTCTACCGCTTAAAACTTTCTTGAATAACAAATAAACTGCACATTTCTAATCAACAGTTAGTTTTAGAAATCTTTTTATACGAGAATGTAATAAAAATTTCCCTTCTTTTGAGATTTCTTCTCAAAACTCATCATTGTCAAGTTCATTTCTACAGTCATTTAAGACGAGACTCACTGTAACCATGGAGACGCCCCAGTTCTTCATTTCTCCGATGAGTTTGTGTGCGATGTTGGACTTCTCCTGAACACCAGTGCGGATCTTGACGGTTAAAGGGACATCTAAGACCTTCAGGAAGAAACAAGAACCACATTAAATTGTTCAATCTCTTAATGCTGTTAACTTTAAATCACCATTTCATGCTAACCAGCAGCAAATACATTAAAAAAAACTTCTGTACTTACATAATTCATTCCTTTGATAATCTGTTCAAATTTTCTGGTTCTGGTCATCAAGCCACATCCTCCACCCTGAATCACAAACAAAAACAACTCTGAATGAGTTCAACAGTTTCTGCTAGGGCTGGATAATAAATCAAAACAACGAATATTGCTACAGACACATGATCAATATCAATAGATAAAACGTCTGATAGAATATCCAATATTCAACATACAAAATGTTCATTGAACTCTGAACCGGAATCACACAGCATTTTGGGAGATGTAGGCAGAGGAAAGACCTTAGCACAGTGGTGTCAAAGTCAAATGGACGGAGGGCCAAATAAAAAAATTTGCTACAAGCCGAGGGCCAGTCTGATTTAATCAGTCTGATTAAATCAGACTGATTAAATCAGACCAGACTGATTTAATCAGATTTTTAAATCATTGATTTTTAAATCAATGATTTAAAAATCATTTAAATTTTTTTAAATGACGCATATA
Source organism: Gambusia affinis (assembly GCF_019740435.1). Classification (NCBI taxonomy): domain Eukaryota; kingdom Metazoa; phylum Chordata; class Actinopteri; order Cyprinodontiformes; family Poeciliidae; genus Gambusia; species Gambusia affinis. The sequence goes on along the minus strand of NC_057881.1, from coordinate 10,566,804 downwards.
GTCTAGTGAACCTAATTGAACCTACTGAAAACCTAACAAATATATTCCAATATGATCAGATAAATAAAGCAATATTTTCTTATGGCTCTGTCAGTAATCTTTAATTTTCAACAGACACAACTGAAATATTTTTAAAATATAATTGGATTGAAATACAATAAAATAAAGTGCAAAAATCTATTAATCAAAAACAACACTTTCATCAAGGAGAAGTAATATGCAGTGAAAACAAATATTAAACTTTAACTTTTAAACTTGAACTGAGTAAAAACTCTAAATATAAACTCTAAACCTTGTTTGAAACCCCCGGTTCTCAGTGTCCACCTTCCTTTTTGCCATTTTTGATGGGTATCTGAAAGTTAATTTTACAGTTATGCTGATGACTGCTGTGCTAATAACCCTTCTAGACCGGACGTGTCGCCGGCGACACATCTAAATTTGCAGTACCGTAATTCCGCCACACGTAGCGCTAAGTGGAAAAATTCCAACGGTTTCTGAAAGGGGAGGCGTTGCACTTTCCAGCAAGTATCTGGTTAATACGGTAACTTCGCAGCTGCACCTGCAGAGAGTGTAATTAATCCGGGGGGCACTCGTTTAAATAGACGGTATATTTCGGCAATAACTTGGTGGATATTGAAAGTTCCGGTTGTTATGGATACATGGGTAAGTACATCATCTCACAGAACATTTAAAGAACTACTTACAGTTCAAATAAGGAAGATATTTTTTTTCAGACGGGGTGCCGGCTTGCTGCGGTCTGCGGGCCGGTTCTAATAATAAATCAAGATCATCCGAGGGGCCGTAAAAAATCTTCGGGCCGGATGTGGCCCGCGGGCCTTGACTCTGACATATGTGCCTTAGCAGCTCTAAAGCAAAGTTTATGGAATCAACTCTTTGGTTACCTAGCAACTCATTCATTCCTTGGTTACCTAGCAACAATCTGTTGAGGAACTGACGTAGAAAGGTTAAGGTTTTGCCACTGTGCCTCATAACCGCTTACAAATAAAAACCAACTTTGTGGAGTAACAACTGTGGATAAAACAGGAAATGACAAGCCACCAGTTTGGTAGTATTTCAGATATTTATAACAAAAAACTAATCAATAATTATTGAAAGCTTTTTCAGTCATATTGTCCAGCCCAGGTCCCTGCCATAATATAGCAGCTCTTGATGTTTAATTTGTGTTTGTTATGGGAAAATAAGACTCGACAAAACAGGGCCACAATTTTCAAAGTGAGAGAAGAAAAAATGTTAACGCGAAAAAGAAAAATCACAACTAATCTGATGAGAAAAGAGAGGTAAAATAAGAGTTCACCTTCTTATAAACCAGATCAATGGGGCATCCAGAGTTGATATCCACAAAATCAACGTCGGTGTAGTTGTTGATAAGCTCCGCACACCGGGTCATGGTGTCAGGGAAACAGCCTTCAACCTGGAATAACACCTCGCACTTCAGCACCAGGTCCAGTCACACAAACCTGCGCTTGAACTCTGAAGTGGGAAAAGCGTCACCTGAACACCAAACAGATCTTCGCTCTCATGCCTCTTCAGGAGGGCCCACTCTGACTGATGCCCCTGCAGCAGATTCGTGCACATGGCCATCTCCCCGCAGGTGATGTCTGCGCCGAAGCGCTTGCACACACGACGGAAAGGCAAGTTCCCACACTGACAAGACAAAGTTGGATGTAAACAATATGGCGGTTTAGTCAGGGTTTACAGTTTCCTGTATCACTATTTATACACCTTAAACCATGTTAAATCCACTTAAAATATGCTTGTTTAGATGCTATGTGACAGACTAAATACTCTATATATGTACCTGGTTTTTAAACTATATCATAAGAATATTAAAAGTGTGGAGTGCATTTATATTCAGGTTCCTAGGTTGATCCACTTTTCACTGCAGTAACTTTTTCCCTGTTTCCATGATTGGGTTGGTTAGAAAGTGTCCAAGAAAATCGTTTTTTGAATTTCTTGCCACTGATTCTCAATGAGCTTTACATCTGGACTTTGACTAGGCCATTCTAACACATTACTGTACTTCAATTTTTCTCTAGTTTTTTGTTTATGGTTGTTATCCATAAACAATTACTCTCTTTTTGGCTTCGTACAAGCTGAAAAGGTGAAGCTAATCCTTACCATAGAAGAAACACTGTAAGAAACATAGAAGAAACAATCCCACATCATGACACTGCTGTCACCATGTCTTAGTGTAGGAATTGTATTCATGCTAAAGTATCAGAGTAAAGGAAGTGCTAAACTTTTCTGACTTATTTGCAAGAATAATTGCACTCCACTACTTTGTGTTAGTCACATAAAATCCCAAAGAACACATTAAAGTTTATAATTATAAAAAACTTAAACATAAATTAAACAAGCACTGTTTTCACTTACAGTTGTTAGAGGAGCGAGATAGAGCTTGTCTTGGAAATCCACCTTGAACATACAGACATAACCTTTAATATAGAACTTTTAAAAATACTCCCAACTTTCTAAATATGTCTCTGCTGGTTTCTACGGGTTCTGACTAGCACTTCTGGAAAAACTGTTAATTGAATTAAAAGAACTTTGGAGTAAAGTTTGGCTGATATTTACCTTTTTCTTTTCACAGGGCCGCAGTTTGATAACGTCGGCATCAGTTAGGGGGCCTACAGTCTTTACTGGCGGCTGGATATCTGGACAGGTGGGCAGCTAGATACAGAGCAAACATTTAAGTTTATACACCCTTAAAAATATAATAAATGAGACACTCTGCAGCAAATGTAGTTAAGAGTATAAGGCTGTACCGATTCTTCTGTAGAAACATGCTGAATTTCTTCTTTTGGCTCTGCAGATACCTCTGCTGTACAAACATCACCTGAATAAATAATAAAAAGGAATTATCACATTTAAATTTGTTTATTTTTTCACGTTTGGATAAATCCATATTGTCAAGTTGATGCAACCTTTGACGTTTTTCAAGAAAGTTTGTTTTGTTAACTTTCAGTAAAAGGAACATGCGTGTAATTTTATTAAAAATAAAACTAGCTTGAGATTCTTCATTCTTTGCTAAAGATTGTGAGCTTAAGATGAAGCCTAGTTGATGTTGGACAACAAAAGTCAAAATTATAGAAGTTCTTAGCAAATGAATTAAATGAAAACAAATTTTTTGAAGCATTAAAAGTCAAAACACAAAAGAATCACAGAGAAAATTATCCCAGATTTTATTTTAAAATTACACAGCAGTTTTCCTCAGCTCTACATTTTTCCAGCTGCTCTCCGTTTCTGTATTATTTGTAATTATTGCTGCCATCAGCGGTGCACTTTCAAATTTTTTGTTTTTGTACTAAAGTTCTCTTATTTGCAATCTGTTCGATTTTCTTTTTCTTGTTTTTAGCTGCAAATCTTTCAAAGAAGCTACTGCTGCCATTAACTACGTGTACTCGCATCATTTTATCTTTACATACAAAATAAAATTGAGTCATTCTCAGAACTATTGTTGCCATTAACTTTGTACACCCTTAATGTTTTTTCCAATTGAAAGTATTTCTAGTTTACTGTTTTCGTGTTTAACAAGTTGTTTCTCATTCCTGGACTTCATGGTTGCTAAAGGTTTTCGTTCCTCACAACTCCCACTACAAATGTATTCAAAATGAGTAAGCACTTTGATACAAACGTCTGTATTCCCTTAAAGAAATCACTCTTTACCAATTATCTAATGGACTGAATTTGAATGGAGATAAATTAGGGATGGGCAATAACTTATTAACAATATGTATATTGATAGACACATGATCAATATCAATAGATAATATGTCTGATAGAATATTACTACAGAATACTTGCTTCTTCATAAAGACTTTAGCCGCTTAACCTCTCACAACTTAAGCAAGGTTGGTGGAATCAAGTGACTCGCTCATTCTGTGGTTACCTAGCAACTCACCCACTCACTAACTTGGTTACCTAGCAACAACTTGTTGAGTAACTGGCGCAGTAACAATTTCAGATTTTGGCACAGTGCCTCATAACTGCTCAAAAAAACAAACAAACTTGTGTACAAACTGTGGATAAAACAGGACATGTGTTGCCACCAGTTTGGAAGTATTTCAGATATTTAAAACTAAAAACTAATCGATAATTATTATATTGTGATACGTCTTTCAGATATCGTCCAGCTCTGAGATGAATTGTATGTGGTTGGATATGATTGTTACTCATGATTTGGTTGTACTGGAACAAATAAGGTTTATTTTAGCTGAATGTATTTAAATTATCAATTGGATCAGTTTATTTTGAGTCTAGAAGAAATATTTTTCCTGAACGGGAGCTACAGAAATAAGCTGAATTTAATAGAAACTTTAGTATTTGTGGATCTATTGTAAGAAATTCAACAACTTTAATGAATCTGCTTATGTTTATTACAGAGTTGAGCAAATTGATGAGACGGTTGATAATTCATGTGAATAGCAGAAAATATGACTTAATGAGGACTTTTGTGACTCTTAACAGAAACAGTTCTGTATCTTACCATTGCCCTGCTGTTCCTTTTGATCTTTGTTGTTTGAAAGCGTTTTCAGGTATTCCTCTGACTTTTTGAAGATGACAGAACGTTTCCTCAGGCGATACTGCAGATCTTTACTCAGGCTGTTCTTCACCAAAGTCTTTCCTCCGTAAGCTTCGACCAGCTCTGCCTTCTCCATGGTTTTAAATTCAGCTGTAGTGTGCGCCTTGGCGAAGCGGCAGGCGAGCCCGTATTCACACTTTCCAAATGTGTCGTAGAGGTAACAACGTTCCCCGATGTCGGCAGGCTTATTGGCCAAGTACTCGGCAACATCATGGTAAAAGATGCATTTGTCCCCAAACTTACATTCACCGTTTTTCTAGGAATGGTTAAAAAAGTCAAGAGAATAATCAACATTTACAGGAATCTGAAAGAATTGCATGCTGCGTCTGAAAAAAAAAAGCAGGAGATACAATCTACCTGAATGACTGACGAACACAGTCGCTTTTCTTCATAAGTGGTGGGTTTTATGTGTGGCCTCGACTTATTCTGACCCCGAAATCTTTTCTTATCCTGTTTTTCTGTTTTCTTCACATCTTCAGGGTCCAGTTTGGGTTTTTTACATTCAGGTTCGTCCACAAAGGGATCCTTTTTCTGTTGTTGTGTCTCATTTTCAGCGGCTTTTTCTCCTTTGGAGCCTTGCCATTGTGAATCCAGAAAGCCATGAAATGCGTCTTTGGTGGTGAGAAATCTGGAAACAAAAAAGTAAGTTAAAAAGTGTTTTAAAATACTTTTAAAACAGATCCAAAAGCAACATTTAAAAATATTTGTCAAGAATGCCAAAATATAAGCCAAAAATTTTTAATAAATCAATTACTTTATGTGTCTCTATGAGGCTATTGGTTGTTTTTAACTCTGATAATAAAAATAAAACATTTGCAGTCAACAGAATGTATGCAATTTCTCTTTAAGGAGGTTTCTTACATATTTCCCCAATAAAAATTTCTTATTGTCTTAAGACCGAAATTTCCAGAGTTCTCTAACCATTTTACTTCAAACTCAATGTGAGGAATGGATCCATTAAAATGGATGGATGAAAGGAACATTATGAAAATAATAGGTTTCATAATACTGTCTTTTTCCCTATATTTATGTAGATTTATAAGACATTTAAATCAAATTCCAGCCTGTAAAAATCTTTTACAGGCTTTCTTGTGCTTTTTTTTTGAGTGAGAAAAAAGTCACCACCTAAACAAAAGCAACAAGTCCTTCTATTGCGTATTGAAAAATACCCAAATACTACTGACAGTGCAGATACTTATCGCATTCTGCATAAGTGGAAAATGATAAAAAGATAACTGGTTTGACAAAAGTAAAAACTTTCACTGAGTTCTGCTGTGTTAGCTTCACAAAGGCTCACTATAGTTTCCAGTGTTGATGAACGTTACTTACTCTTGTTTGATAGCAGCTTCACCTTTCACAGCTACATGTGTTGCTGTTTCTGTGGCGTCTTCCACTGATGCCTCCATCATTTGGTCAAAGACTCACTCCCTATTCTTACTCTGAAATATTTTGATAAAAGATAAACAGATGAAGCAGAATATAACTGTGTGTTTCATGAAAAGAACGGTACCAAACATATATGGTTTGTAGATGTAATAATTGGACATTTGTTTCATATGCCACTCTATTTTTAGAGAGATTTTAGATTAAATTACACCGATTGGGCACTATTTACATAACTTTCAAAGGCATTTGGTTGTGAGAATGTGTGTGAAATTTCTTTAACATGTATCATTGTGGTCAATCACTTAAATAACCACGATGAGCTCAAGCTTCTCTGACTGTAGAACAAATAAATACAGTTCCAGTTTTCTATTTAAAAAAATAAACGCTAACTTCTAATCAGTTACTATTATATCGATACACACAATCATTCTGAGTTGTTACAAGCTTTTTTAATGCAATATTTTCACGTATTTATGTGTGTGTTCGTGGCATTTCTTAATTCCCACTATACCAGTTATCCTGGAGATTTGATTCTGATTATCTTCAGTCTGAACACGTTTAACTTGCACCTAGCTGCTCTTCGTTTTAGTAGCAAAGCTCCAGTATATTATGATACACTTAATGCAGTCAAAATACAAAATCTTTACGTATCAAGTTGATTAGATTAACAGTCCACAAACTCTCTCACTTACCTGTTTCTTTATTAAGTTGTCAAAATAGTTACTAGAACATGAACTGCTCTAGCAGTAGTGAACTCAAAGCTCTGCTAGCAAGCTAACAAGTTAAAGCGCGATTTTCCGCAAGCTAGGTGTTAACTTACTGTTAAATAAAAAGCTTAACCTGCCTCGTTAGGAGGTGCAATTGCAAAGGAAATCTGTACAGACAACGTTAACTATATTAATTCACTTTCTAACATGCAAACCGGGCAGTTAAATTTCACCACCTTGTGGTAACCGATGTGCATCAGTTTAATTATTCCCGGAGAGAACGTCTAAAGAAAGGTTCCGCATGGAGATCTCCGACAATGTTTCTATTTTCCAAAGTATTTTTTGAAGTAAATTTCGAACAGATATGAAAATAAGTTGGCATACAAAGTGCATGTCTGTTTTTACTTTAATACAGAAATAATCATCCATAATAAACAGTAACATGCTAAAAAACATGATCAATTGTTAAGCATTACTTCATTTTGTTTGCGAGTCAACAGCAAAAGGCACCTGAAACTATTTAAATAAAGCTACAGAGATTATACATTTCTTTGGGCAAAGTCAAAAATATCCACTTGTGAGATATTCTTATGTGTGTACAGATCATTACAAAAGTGGTGCGTTAACTGAAGTTATTTTAACTGTTTGGGTCGCATCCAATGGTTGTCATGGAAACTGTGTAAGCTTAAGCCACTTTTTGCTATGCTAAAAATTAGCCTTGAAGATGTTTCTAGATCTTTCACAATCATCTTCACTCAACCAGCATAGTGACTAATAAAAACTGGCATCTGTGATGCATGTGATTTTAAACTTAGGAAATCAATAAATAAAAACTTTGAAAATTTTGTTCAACTTATAAAAATACAGACATTGCTATGATTAGTTTAACTATTAAAGGAATTGTTAAAATAATTACTTCTTAACATCTATCCCAAAATTGAATTCACTGATATTCACTGAATTTTTATATTTTTTGTGTAAAATTATTCTACTGTACACAAGACCTTTTACATATCTTTACTAGGGGTGCAGATTAATGTAGCCACACATGCACGGATATATTTTATCTTTTCTCACAGTAAAATCTGCCGCATTCACGCCACAGAAAATCCAGAAAGTTTTTCTATCTTTGCTACAAATCGTTTCTTGCTGGAGTCCAGGATGTTGATCCCATTTTTCTCAAAGTCATATCCAATTCTCTCCAGCTCCTTCAGCCGCTCTGTGATATTCTGGGTGCTATAGTCCAGGACTTTGGGCTTCTTCAAAATCTGCTTTATTGTTATTCCTCCTTTTAAAAGACAGTCCAGTTTGGAGTTCAGAGTGGCTGCGCCGATGTAGACAATCGCGGGGTAGCTTAATATTAGCTTTTTCATGTCGCTGTTTTTGTAGCCTAGTAAGGACATCTTCTCCTCAAGGTTGTGGATGTTTTTCTTCAGATAGTCGTTGGAAAGGTCCAAAATATCTGCTCCCTTTCCCTCCAGAAGAGCTAGCAGTTCGGCATCACTTAACATCAGAGAGGTTTTCAGATTGTTAATGTTGGTCCTGACTCTTTTAGTACTTCTGATTAGCATATACACGTTTTTAGATATTATACTTGCGGCAAATTGTTCAGGATTTTTTCCACCCAGCTCCAGACAGATGTCTTCAAGAAACTCCACCATCTGCTTGTTCAGCTCCACGGTGTTGGAGAACGTCCTAGGCGCTGTGGTCAGCAGCCGATGAAGGTCTTTGGAGTTTAATCCCAATGAGGTCAAGAAAGCAATGTTCTTCTTCAAGTCCTCGTTGTCACTAGAACGGAAAAAAGACTCGGGTGAGCGCTCCAGGATGCTCACGATCTCAGCGTCTGTGTTGAAGACGTTTCTCCACAGCTGCCAGCGTTCCTCCAGGTGATCAAGTGACCGGGTGATGGCGCGGGGATAACGGGACACGATGCTGGCAATTGCTTTGCGGCTGGCGCCTTTTTCTTGCAGGAACTGAGCGAGGCCTATCTCGTTGGTGAAGGACCTTCGAAGAACACCTGGTTGACGCTGGCGCACCAACTTTAAGTCCACTCCCAACACATTTAGGTTCTCAAGTAGAGATTTATTCTCAGTGTCTGATGGCAGCGTTGGGTCATTACTGCCACTGCAATGCCTCCAGGTGATGCAGGTTGTTGCTAGCTGTAGCGGTGAATGCCTAAAGCTCTTCTGCAGAACGAGTGAATGATGGATACGAATAAGGGTTCTTATACCAGAAACTGCAGCCATTTTTCCTGAAAGGGACCAGAGGTCCATTTAAAAGAAACAAAACAACATATGTTATAGCATTTCTTTGGTTATAAATGGTACAAAATACACAGTAATGTAAATAAGAAAGTTATAATAAAGTGTCTTGTTTGTTTTAATGTTCACTTATTCTTTCTGTTCAGGTCCTTGAGCAATTTTAATTTTCAAATCTACTTTTGTGCATTAACAGTAACTAATGGAAAATTATATTTACTTTCCAAATACTGTGAAAAAGTAAATCTAGAACTTTTTCACATTTTGTCACATCACAAACTCAAACTTCAAACTATTTATTGGGATTCTATGTAACAGACCAACACAGGAGTACATTACTTTGAAATGAAAGAAAAACTATTCATAAATTTTCTAAAACTTTTCCAAAGAGTAGTATTTTTATCAGCCTCCTGGTACAATATTCACCAATATACATTCACCAGCTGAAACTGCTGCAAAAGTAGAAGGGCTGGGATACGAATATTTATTGAATAACTCTAAATATGTATGTCTGACTATTAGTAAGAAAACGGGAAATACAAATAAGCATTATTTTTACTTCTACTCTACAAACAACTTATGATGAATTATGATATCACAATAATAATTAATTATTATTATTATTATTATAATTATTATTTTATTTTATTATTTTTTTAAGCCATTAACAAATTTAATTTAGAAAGTCTGGGAAATTTACTTCCTAGAAGGGACACGTACACGGCATCTACCCAATCAAAAAAAATTGGATTAACTAAAACCAGAAAAGGCAATCTAATGTGAAATTCTGGTTATACAAAGTTTTTTCACGTCTTATTCAAAAATCTGAATTTAAAAGCACATTTGGTCAAAGCTAAATTCAAAACAGCGTCGGTTTGCTACTTGCATGACTACCATAGGGTGATTTAAACCTTATTGATTTTGTGGGAAATGCTATATTTAGCAAAACACTTGACAGTCTTTCTTTAGTGTTAAAATTTAAAACAAACATACCATATTCCGTTTTTCGACTTTCCTCTTTTCACACTATGCCTTTTGAACGTACCAGTGGAAGCGAGAACTGGGAGGAACTCACGCGAGACTTTGAATTTGAGAAGAGAATTTATCAAAGCTGACGCCCTCTAGCGTTTCGGAGTTTAAACTTGTTTCTCAGTTGGTTGTTTTCGCCAGCAGGTGGCAGCAAAGAACTTCAATTTATGAGACTTGTTCCTCCAAGTTAACGGGAACATGAACGTTTATAAAGAAAAAAGGGACTCTAGGACTCTTACGATGATTCCGTATTTAAGAACATTCAGACATGACGACGTTAACCATTGAAGTGAATTATTTTTAGATTTAAAAAATCTTCCAAACTCACTATACTCATTTCATTTGTATAATACCTACAGAAACCAGTGGAGAAAGAGGACTGAGGTCACTGAAAAAAATCTGATTTGTTCTCAGAATTCGGTCCTTTTTAAAATATTTTACAGAAAACTACTGAATTACGAGGTTAGTTTTTCCATGTATATTAAATAATGACAGCTTTGAAAGTTGTACGTGTTTTTACGGTTAAAAAAAATCATTTTAGAGCATCTTGTAAATCTCTGGAATTTAAATTGTAGTGTTTTTTCTTATTTTAACGAAATCAGTCTATCTCACTTTTTATGTGCTATTTATTTTACATATGTGCAATTTCCTTGAAACCTCACTTTTTCTTTAATTTTCAATTAAATTTCAGTTGTATTTTGATTTCACACAAGCAACATCAAAGCCCCAGGTTTAGGCATTACTAGCTTGATTAATTTCAGCCACATGAGAAAGCATTGTGCTGCAGCTCACAGCTGAAAAACCTATTGACTCAACTGCCTCTCTTGCTGATGAGTCCCACCACTTATGAATATTTTACAGCACAGTGAAAGATAGCTACATTATGCGTTCACTTTGCTGCTCTGCTACTGAAGTGACCCATGTTTCAGTCACAACCTCTTCTGCACTTCCAGCCTAGAAAGCAGTATTTTGTTTCTGGCATAAACAGTTCAGACAGTGTCCATTATTATGAGAGATAATCCTGCTTCTTTCATGTTTTATATAAATTTGAAGCTCAATTATGATCTGCTTTCACATGTTCTAACACAAATTGAGCGCATTAGCTAAACTCAAGACAGCTAAAACTAATGCCAGTTAGTTATTTTCTTTTGTGCAATTGGAAATATTTGATGTAAACACCAAAAACAGCATTTTATTGAGTTATGAGACAAAAACATGCAATTATCTAATAAATATGTTTTTCAAATTTTTACTGAAATGAGAAACTGCTCTTGATGTCTTCATCTTGATTGTTAGCTTGAAATCGATACCATCAGTCAATCAATCAACTGTATTTTTTAAAATACAGTTGATTAAAACTGCATGCAGAAAAACTCTGACATTACACTGAAAAGTCAGGATAATATTCTAAATTTCAAACACATCTTGCGATTTTAATAAAATATGTCAAATGTGTTTACATTTTAAGCAATTGTTTTGGACTAATATTATGTAAAAATTATTTAATTTAACTCTCTCAGAGGTTGAATATTTCTCTTATTTCCTCTGAAGCTCCTCTGACGTTTTTTCTTTAAAGATGTAAATTAGGTCATGCATGAATTTGTGAGCAACATGGTTTTAATATTACATCGACTCCAGTCTAGATCCATTTGTTGTGGTCCTTTCTGCAAAGTTGCTTGGGTAACTGCAGGCACAGAACACAACCGGAGCGACTGAATAATTTAAGAAGTGTCGAAACTTTCAGATGCTGGTGGTTACTCGCGGACGCTGTTGCTCCTGCAGCAGGTGTCCCCAGGTGGGAGTGTGCAGGTAAAAAAATGTCCAAAAGACGATGGGTGGAATTCAAGATCTGCCAGACTATAAGTTGTTCAGCGCCGGTCAGCCGTAGATGCAGAGAGTCTTCTCCAGCTGCCACTTCAGCCACTGGAGGTACGTCTCATAGCAGTATGAAACTTTGTATTTGTAGGAAAGTAACGACTGTGTAATCTCGTACTTCTATTTTTTTTCTTATTCGTAAATTTACCAGCTCAGTGTTTCTGTAAACATTGGGAGTTGCAACAATATAAAGCATGTAAATGACAATATAACAAAACAGCTCAGTTTTCTATACACTTGAGCAAGAAATAAGTGACAAATGAGGTAGTTTATTTAGTTTTTAAAATGATCAATTAACCTATATTTTTAGTTTTTTAATGCATATGTAGGTCAGCTATGTCTCGTATTAGTAAAAATAACCACTATATTTCACAAATGCTTGCAAAAGTTCCCATTATATTTTCCAAACAACTGCAACCCGCATCTCCCAAAACCATCCTCACAATAATGAAACCTGCTTTTAATTACAAAACATAATCTAATTATTCTAACATTTATCTAATTTGGAGACTGTTAGAGAAAATACTGACAGTCTTTTCCTGTATCACTCCCATCTGTTGTAGAAACCGATGCCAGTCTCTCAGGTTACCTGCAGGCTTTTAGCCATGAACCCTTTAATGATTCCTGCTTTGGGGAGGATGTTGGTCTTTTTTCATCAGAAATGAGCTCAGAGTTAGTCTATTTATATATCTTCATACAAAACGCCAAGTAATTACCAGTTGTTCACCAGCTAATGTTAAAATGAGATAATGTTGCCCAAAAAAAAAGCTCAACTGGGACAGCTCTGGCGGCCTCTCCTCCCATCGCCATAGAAACTAGACAGAGGAATTCATGCTGCAGATATTGGAGTCAAAGATGGAGAATCACAGTCAAATATGTCGCTGTCATTAATCGACTTTACAGCTAATTCTATGTTTCTTAACAAAATGGGTGTGTTGATGTAATTTTCATATTTAAAAGGGGAGATTGAGTTTTGCTACTCATTAAAATACCAACTACATTTATTAAAATGAAATGTTCACACAAAAAACTACGGGTGAATTGTATATTTATTTAAGATATATTGCAGAGAAAATAGACTATCCCCCTTCTGTGTTCCAGTAGTTACTGTTTTTTAAATACTGTTTTATTTACTTCAAACGTGCCTTGCTTTAAAAACATGAAAGGAGTTTATTATATTTGTGGAAAATCAGGAGTAGTTTTATGCTTTTCTGGCATCAAGACAAAATAGGTAAAAAATAAAATAAAAATGACGTCGTATAAATTTGGTGAAATCTGCACTGAATTATTCGATACTTTTCCAGATTAAAGAGAGTTTGGTGTTGTAAAATATTTCAGTAAAATTAAACTATGAAAAAAACTAATAAAAAACAAACAAACAAAAATATAACTAGAGAATAATTGTTAGTCTGTTGGCAAAAGTGTGAGAAAAACCTTAAAATAAATTCATATCTTATCATGCTAATATAATATCATACCCAATCCTTTGAGAAGTCCAATTTAAGAGAATTTATTATTGGGTTTGCAATGTGCTCAGCATTATACAACATGCTGTTACCAGTTTAATTATGTTTAAACTACAAACTTCACTCTGGTCACCAACAACTGGAGTAATTTTAACCAAACTTACATTTCAGAATTGTTTAAATTTTGCCATATTGTGTTTAAGCATCGATGTCACACAAAAGTATTGGAGCTGTGTTTAGGTCCAGTACTTGGACTTTGACTTGACCACTCTACAATCTTTGTTTTGTTTTTCGCGCTTCAGAGACGTGGAGTTGAAGGTGAGCTTTGGATCGTTGTCTTTGTGCATAATCCAAGTGAGCTTGAGCTCTACATTCTCATTTCTCGTGATTGCAGCTCTTTGTACGCGATCAAAACTTGGTGTTTCAACATAATAATGACCCAAAATATTGCTTAGCCAAAATAAATATACAGTTTCAACCTTCAATTCTATAGAAAGCAAAATAGAAGATTGCGTAAGACAGAACCCTGACCTATGACCTGGACGAATTGTCACACATCTCCATCTTAATGCTCTGACTTTCTGAAATGTTGAAGATGATAATTCATTAATTCAGAATTAATTCAGAATTCATATCTGTTAAATACCCCATAAACAAATGTTCTTTTTTTTTTATTGAATTAGCTTACCAATTTGATTAAGGACACTGTTAAAGTGCTATTTTCCATGTTTTTTTTTAAATGAATTAATTTGTAATTAATTCATGTTGAAGCTTTTCACCCAGGGACTAACAATAATTATTTAGTTATATATATTTTCTTAGATAAAAGTAGGAATCTCAAAGATAGTTTAATTTTACTGAAACATTTCACAACACCAAATTCTTTTTAATCAGGAAAAGTTTAGAATAATTCAGTGTAAATTCTGTCAAATTCATATGGCACCATTTTTAATGTTGTTTTTTTAGGTCTATGTTGTCTTGATGCCAGAAAAGAACAAAATTAATTCTTTTATTGTTTTCACAAATATAATAAAGTCCTTTTTCTGTTTTTAATCCAAGGCAAGTTTGTTTGTACAGAACATTTCAGCAATACGACAAACAAAACAATTGGAATACAGTCTATAATTACTGATATTTCAGGTAATAATAATCAAAGGCAACAAATTTTTTATTTATTTATCTTGATTTAAAAGAATTCAGGATTTCAGCAGTTCTGCAATTTTCTGGCAATTGTTCCAGATGAAAACTGACTGCTGCTTCTCCATGTTTGGCTCTGATTCTGGGGATCCAGAGTAAACTTAAATCAGAAAACCTGAGAGGCCTACAAAGAATTCATGTTAAGAGTAATCCAGTCCAAGTAGGAGGAGTCTAGATGTTTAAAATGGAGCTGATAAAATGCAGTCCAGATTACAAAAAACATGGGAAAATGGCACTTTAACTGTGCCCTTAATCAAATTGGTAAGCTAACTCAATAAAAAAAAGAAAATTTTCTTTTGGGGTATTTAACAGGTATTTTTTAAATATTATCTTGGGGTGCTTGTGTTGCCCTCTTAAACAGTTGTGCCCTGGGCAAAAAGCCATATTCTCCAAATTTAATTCTTTTATGCATAGCGCTCACTGCAGTGGACAACTTTCTAAAAAACATTTTCTTGTGTTTCTTGTGGATTTTGGACTGGACACTAGCGCATAATATAATACACTACTGGCTATCCATTTAACAAGAAAATTTTTGTTAATCCAAAATGGCAGACAGATGAAAAAGCAACTCAGGAACATCCAGAAAACTCTTGCAGGTAAAAAGAATATTGTGACATCAAGTAACTCCTAAAAACTAAATCTACTGATATATTTTCCAAATAACAACTTTGTAAAATTACAACAGGAAACATTTTTTTTACAAAAACATTTTCCTCCAAGTTTTTTTTTTTTTTATGCCTTAAGAAAGTCTTAAACACTTTGAGAAAAAATCTTGTCATAAAGGATCATAATTCATGCATGAACGAACTAAAACGTGCAATCAGTATAAGAGGCTTCATGTTTTAAAGAAATTACTATATGATAAAACTACTTGCCATACATATAGCGCCTGTGGGCGTGGCTAAGAATGCACCTACCCTACGTCATCACAGTTGAGTCTCATGTTTACGTGGAAAATATGGCGGCGGACTACAATCAAGGGGATAACCAGTGATTGGGAATCACGGCATTGGAGAGATAGTCCGCTTTCCGCTGTGAGACTTCCTTTTCCTCCAGGATATTTCTTATGAAGCAGTTTTCTCCTTGTTTCAGTCTCGGAGTCAGCGGGAATGGAGGACGAGGAGAGGCAGAAGAAGCTAGAGGCCGGCAAGGCTAAGGTAGGATTCAAGATTACCTAACGTCCTCTGAGTGCTCCAAAGTTACAGGGTATTGTCCCGGTGGAGTTGTTTTTCTGTGGTTTTGTCCGTCAGCTGTTTTGACCCTCACCCCCTCCCCTTCATACCACCTTCCCAGCTGTCATGCGCCGTGTCTGTCTGACAGCTGAGAGGGAGGAAGGAGGGGGTTAGCCGCTGCTACTGCTAGCCAAGGCTGCCTTTGTCATGCTGCATATCTGACATTTTTCCCCTACACTGCTTTCTTTTTTCTTTTTCCGTATCTAAAGAAGTATCGGCTCATTCTCTCACAAGTCTAGCAGTCGCAACATTATTTAGAGCTTATAAACGGCACCTGAAGTGACACTCAGAGGCTGGTGTAACAGGATTTACAGGGTATATCCTCACTAGCTAGGTAAAGCATTGCTTCACCTGCCAGACATGACTTATATTGGCTTAACCAACAGGAATACGCCAGAAGAGGCTCTATGCTGTGCTCATAAAGTAAAATATTTGCTGAAAACAGAAGGGAGTACTTGTTAAACTGGATGAGTTTGTATGTTTTTTTTCTACCAGTAGCTGTAAACTCAAAAACCAGCTCACTCAGTTTTGAGAGGCTGTCTGTCTTTGCTGAATTTCTGCAGGCAATGAGCTCATGTGTCACTTTTGTCAATATATGTCCATAAATACTAAGTCAGAAGCTTTTAAGAGCCGCTAGAGTGGCTGCACAATTTGATACATCTATGTTACACAGATCATGATGGACAGAGGTAATGTTACACCCAGAAGCATGTGATTACAGAGTTGGATATCAATCCCACCACTGCCTTTTTGAACACAATGTTATTAGTATGTAAGCATTGGCTACTGCAATTCAACTGGCTGAAACAAGGTTGCTACAAGTTCTCCAATCAGCTACAAAAAGAACAAATGTTACTGTTTTGATTGCAGAAAACATGGGCAGCTGTGGCCATGGATACCAAAGGAGCTTTTATTAGGTTGGCACTGTTTTAAAACTACAATTAGGATGCTATACACAGATATCCAACCACTTAAACAAGTAATAACGGATTATTATAACCTAAAAATGCTATATTACTCTGAAGAAGCAGTTAAAAACCAAATTTAATTGTTACAGTCTATATTTTTGCTGCAGTTTCATTATCAAAATCAAAATAATTAGATTTAGATTTTGACTTATTTTATTGTCATTGCACAAAGAAACATAAGTAAAATTGGCAATGAAATGTCATCGCTTGGCCACTGGAGCACACACAGAAACACAAGTGTGCCTATAATTACATAATAAACAAATAATAATGTATTGCTGAATGCATAACTTAGTATTTTCAAGCCGTCTCAATAATTCCAATAATAATCAGAAAGGTAACATAAGTAGAACTGTTTGTTTTACGTTTTACAGCAATAGAAATAAAGGCTGTTTTTTTTGTTGTTGTTTTTTAAGTGGGGCAAATTAAATCTTGTTGCATATTTTAAATCTTTGAGTATACAGTGTGAAGCCTTGGTTGTTTTATTTGAAGTTAATGCATCTTGGTAAAGTGTAGAGCTGCTGGAAATCTGTTTCTGATTGTTATTTACTAAACATATTAAGAAAATCACGGTGAGTTTTGTCCAACAGAAGTTTGCAGAGACCATCTGCCAGGCTTCCACTCTGGTATTTTGGCTTGTAAAAGGCTCTTTACTGCTGTAGGCTAGTCTGCCTGCTGTTTTTTCCTCCCAGTGCTATGTCACCATGTCCTCACATGCAGTAAAGAAATCAAGGGTGTTATTATTTGAGATTCTAGTCAGATGATTCCTTGCAGGCTTAGATAAAAGTCTGATGCATATTGAAGTCTCTGCTTTTCTACAATTATGTACATAGCTTAAAGTGCATAATGAGTCTGCATTGATGCTGTCTCAAAACTGAAGCAGGATTTTATCTGAATGTTAACATGGAGATAAAGGTGCAGCCTGAGCTTTTCCTCTCCAACAATCAGATTGGGTGACTGGATTTTTGTCAAATCGAGTGAAAGACGAGTTTTTGTTGATGTATGACTGAAGTGTGAACTGTCAGTCATGCATTGTGGAGAATCAGGCATGAGCTTTTGAGTCACGCCAGACAATAGGGAAAGTGAAAATTGTGGGCTGCTGTTGCCATAGTTTTGTTCCAGAATGGAAGACATTTATAACATCTTCTGTTAGGCATCAGAATCAAACATATTGACAAGTGTTTTACTATCAGTAAGTGATAGATTAGTGTAGTAATCCTAAATCTTATAATGTAGGATTTTGTATTTTTTGTAATAAAACTGGACTTAATATGAATTTTATTTACATAAACCTCCTAGAAAAATGAAACTTTTATTGTCATTTCGCCACAGTCTTTGCTCTTTTCTTTATGTAGATCCTTTATGGTCAGTGGAAACATCCATCTGTCATTCTACATCAAAAATGCAAGGTAGGGGGGCGTGCCATGGTGGCGTAGGGGATATAGCTCGACCCATGTTTGGAAACCTTGAGTCCTCGACGCGGCCGTCGCGGGTTCGACTCCCGGAGCTGACGATATTTGCCGCATGTCTTCCCCTCTCTCATTCCCCCTTTCCTGTCAGCCTACTTTCATATAAGGGACACTAGAGCCCACAAAAGACCCCCTGGAGGGGTAAAAAAAAAAGCAAGGTAGAAGAGGTAATTTTTATAGAGCGTCTTTACACTGCAGTAATCTTTCTCAGGATTCAGTTAGCCTGAAGGGTCAGTTTCTCTGTTAGGCACTCCTGCTGGTTTTAGGACAGCTGATCTTCTTAACTTGGACCTTAATCGCTCAGCTGGACACGTCCTGTATGTCTCTTTGCGACAACCAGCCTATAATTGGCACAGATTACGTAGCTGATTAATTGGCTTAATTGACTCTGGGGGGTTTTACTTTTATGATGCAATGGCAAAAACTCAAATTAATGATAGATACTTGTGCTGGGTCGTGCAGTGCTGCTTTAAATGGGTTAAATTACAAACGATTTGGGTGTCATGGTGTGAAAGATGCCTAGTATGGTGTGAAAGATGCTATTGTGCCTGGCTGAAATATTAATGTCATGATGGACTAACATGTAGACGTGAAGGATAAAAATTTTACGCAGTTTTTACAATGGTTTTACAAATAATAATCTGTGAAGTGTGACATGATTTTGTATTTGTAACCCCATTTCACTCTAACCTCCTTGAACTAAAATGTTGGTGCAACTAGTTCTTTTCAGAAGTCGCCCTAATTAAAAAATGGACTCCATTTGTGTTGTTTAATTTTAGTATGAATCCAGTTGTGTTGTGAAAGTCTCCAAGGTTTGTTGGGAACAATTAGAAAAGAAATGGCATCAAACAGATCAAGGAACTCGGTAGATTGTTCAGGGAGATAAAAATCACAAGAGTTGAACAGCCTTTTATGGAAGAGAAACAAGAAGACAGTCATTGTAGTGGGCAAAACAAATATATAAATGAAGATGCTTCACTCAAAATGGAACTCAATGGTCAACATGTAAAACGTTGTTATTGGGTAAAGCTAACCCCATAGGTCACAAAACAGCTTTTTCATGGTGAAATATGGTGGTTGGAATCTGGTTTTGAGTTGTAACCTGTGCTGTTAGTTTTTGTTTAATATCTTCCAGCTCCATTTTGTTGCTTGGTGTAACCGCAGGGTGAGCCAGGTACAAATAATCTGGGATGTGTGATTGATAGGAGCGAAGCAGAGCGGGGCCCAGTGCACATAATTGTGCAGTCTGCTGTGCTTGTTACAGTCTAATTAACTCCTGCACTTTACTTTCTTTCTTTTCACAACAAGGTAAACTGCCTACTCCTCTATTTATACTATAAATAAATTATTGTTTTGTCTTTAGCTTTTCAATTTGCTGTCGGATCCTAATCAACAAAATGCAATGAGTTCAGTGTCCACATAAGACCTGATATTCAGAAAATCTTTTATTTTTCTATTTTTTATTGATTGCCTCCATGATGTGCTGGATGCGTAAACTTGAAAATGTCTGTACTTAGTAGTAGGAGGTCTGAATAAAAGTGCAGATAGAATATTATTAGAGATACACAATATATCAGCGCCAACATCGTTATTGGCCGATATTTGTAATTTTTTAACATATTGGTTGGTATCTGTCCTATAAATAAAACTGGGCCAATATGAACAACCGGTATTTATTTTTATCTGTTTCTGGTGGAGATGGGAGGTTTCCACAAAGGTGGCGAAAAATGGTAGCGAAATATATATAATATTGGTAAATATTGTTTATCGGCCATAACAACAATATCAGATATTAATATCAGCACAAATTTTAACATTGGTGCATTTCTAAATATTATTTAGTAAAAATGTTTGAAAATCATGTATCAGTTTTCTCCCGTTTCCTCATCACTTTATGTTGGTCGCATCTCATCAGTAGGTTAGCAAAACTAAAAGATCAACACTTACACACCTCGTTAATAAATAATGAATTTACATCATTCCATTTATGGGACTTTGGGGATTTGAGTTTTTCTTGTAAATTGTTCTTTCTTTTTCTGAAACTGTGAAAGTTTAATGGGCTTGCGTTTTGCACCAAAACATTCTATTCACAAAAAGGTCTGAGTCAGTTGAGGTGAGGATTTAGGATGCTTTGCACGCTGGTCGTGCACTTCAGCAAACCAAAACACGCTTCTTGTTTTGTTTGAAGCATGAAAACTGCAACAAATCTATTGAAGATGGAGCCGAGTAGGTTTCTGCTTTTAAACATTCTCTCCCTGTTGAGTGGATCTTGTGCACAGCATTGATCTTTCTGGTTTGGTTCATTGATAGAGAAGCCTCATGCAAAGACCTTTCTGTGTTTCTCTCTGCACTCAGCAGTTGTTGATGGGGGATGAAGGAGTCTTCAGCTCCATTTCTCACTCGCTTCCATATTCTTGGTACATTTAGTCTTAGCTTTATTTTATTCTGGTAAACAATGTTAATTTGCAAACCTATAATATACACTTCTGTTCCATATTTAAGTGGATTTTTTTTCCTGCTATCACCACTAATAATCAGCTTGGTTTATAGGAGCTATTAGAGTTTATTAGGCCATATTGTTTATTGACTAGAAATCTTCTGTGTAAATGTAATCAGAGATACTTCACATTAATAGCATCATGGATTCATAGAATCAAGACGACAATAAAATAAAACAAAATATGTCTCTCTTGTGGCGACTCTAAATTAGTGTGGTGTCAAGTAGGGCTTAGCCATATGACTGAAAAACATATCCCAATAAAAGCATTTCATATCATTCTATCAATAATTGTTGATAAATATTTTTGGTTTAAATATCTTTAGTGCCGCCAAACTGGAGGCATAATCTTTCCTCTTTTATCCACAGTCTTCATTCCTCGCTGTTGTTTATTTTTAAGCAGTTCTGAGGCACAGTGGTGAAACGTTTAAACTGCTGCTGTGCCAGTTACGCAACAGATTGTTGCTAGGTAACCATAGAGTGTCTGAGTTGCTAGGTTACCAAAGAGTGAGTGAGTTGGTTGATTCCACCAACTTTGGATCGGAGTTCAACAGATATTCTAATATATTGAATATTGAATAATTTATTAGATGTACTATCTATTGATATTGATCACATGTCTATCGCCACATATGTTACTGATTTATTGTCTTGCCCTATTGTCAAGTCAAATTAGAGATGCATCTCTAATTTGGGTTGATATCAATATCCGATATTAGTATTTCTGCTATGTGTACTTATTTAGATAATGAAAATATTATTCTCTAGCTAATATAGTTGCTTTGGTCTTCTAAAAAAATCAAACTGGCTGCTGTTTATAGTCTCTGTTTTTCTGTCACCATGAGGCTCAGATATGCAGGAAATAACCGTATACATACTTTCAGACAGCAGATGGTGGTGCACCTACGTAGTTTCTGTTTACCCAGATGGTGGTGCAGCTACCCAGGCTTTGAGTCTCCATATGCTCAGCCAGCAGCAGTGCCAAATAGGGCAGCTTGTAGTGCTAAGCATCTCAGCAAAAGGCAGAACCCTGGGTGATTCCTGCTGGCAGGTTTGCTGCTACTCATGCGTTACTCTTAAAAAGTCAGAACCGAAGACTGCCTCCTTCTCAGAGATGCTCCAGTCTTGTTGGCTCATCAGTCGATTACATTTCTTTCTGTGCTCAGGTTTTAGGTGGATAAAACTGCTCTTAAAATACAGATAAGTGGGTATATGTGGACGAGGGGGGGTCATGTGAGGAGCTGTGGATTGGCAGATCAAGAGCACTTTGAGCTTTTTAAACTGTGAATAGTAGGTGGGAACACCACCATGACACCTACTCTCAGCTCTGTTGTGTCAGCCTCTGACCCTTTTTTACAGCATCGGCAAACACTGTGAGCTTTCATCAAGGTTTAGCTGCTGCTGTTCATAAAATCAGTGACACTTGTCTTAGTTTGAGCCGATGAGTACACTTAACTGTGAGTTTACTAATGACTCACAATGTTTGCTTGTAGTTTATAAGGCTTTTATTATTCAGTTTATGCAGAAATATCTGAGAGGAGATTACAAAGTACTTCAAGTTAGGATAAATTATCTCAACCCACATCAGATTATGATTCTGCTTACTTTTAGTTGACCCCATAACTCAGTAACCCTCCCCATGATTTAGGGATGCACAATATATCAACATTAACATCGGTGTTGGCCGATATTTTAGCATATTGGAATTAGGCCAATATGAAAAACTGATATTTAATGTCATCTTTTTGCCATCTGTTTCTGGTAAAAAAATTTTCCAAAAGTTTCAAAACGGTAGATAAATCTATATAATGTATCTAATATCGGTTAATGCTAAATGATATGGCTGAAAAACGTATCATGATTTAAGGGTTTCATATTAGTCTATCGATAATTAGTTTTTTGTTTTAAATTTCTGAAATATAGCCAAACTGGTGACATGACTGTTTTATCTAAAGGTATTACTCCACGTAGCTGCTTTTTATTTTGAAACATTTATGAGGCACGGTGAGGAATTCTGAAACTGCCTGTGCGGCACTTACTCAACAGGTTGTTGCTAGGTAACCAAAGAGTGAGTGAGTTGCTAGGTAACCAAAGAGTGAGTGAGTTGCTAGGTAACCAAAGAGTGAGTCAGTTAGTTGATTCCACCTACTTTGCTGTAGCGACCTATGAGAGGTTGAGTGGCTAAAATCTTTCCTCTGCCTACATCCCCCAGAATGCTGTGCAGGTCTGGGTATTGGAAGGTAATTTACCAGTGAAGTTTGACACGAGACTGTCATCAAAATTACAACTATATGCCAAAATTAGACAAGGAAACATATGAGGAAATATCTTTAAAAGGTATTTTAGATTATGAAAGGACTTGGGCAGTATAAGTCTGTAACCTGTTGCTCTTTGAGCCGACCATAATGTCTCTTAATAACTTTTGGCTAAGAAATAATAGAACCAGCTAATGTTTTAAATATAACAAATACAAGATTTTAACTGTTTTTCATTTTATCCTGAAATATTTGTGTTGAATTTCTACAAAGAATGATACAAAGAGTACCAGTATTATATTTTTATGTGTTTTTCTTGTCATTAGGTTGGAATCTATGTGCTTTTTAAAATAATTTTCCAAACCAGAGGGGGAAAAAAGCCACCCTTCCTGGAGATAAAATGACGGTTCTTTAAAAATTATAACAACTTTCCTAATGTAGATATTGATCTAAATTTCTATATTTTTCCCCCAAAAAAAGTCATGTGATATTTGTGGCTCTAAACAAGATCTTTTTTTTTTTTTGGCCTGGCCTGATGAGTGCAAACTTACTCTAAGTAAGACCTCTGGACTAAGGCATAGTTTTGTGGATTCAGTATGGTCAGTGTATTTTGCTTCTCTCAATCTTTTCCTTTGTTTTGTTCTTTGAACTTTTGTGTGAGGTTAAATAGAAAGGTAAACTATGATGTTGTCAGAAGATAAGAGCGTTATCTTGCTTTGTTGTTTCATCAGGGCTGCATACTAGAGGACACAGGGAAAGGATGGTTTCACAGATATTATTGGTGTTTGTATTGATTAGCAGAAATGCATGTATCAGGCTCTTACTAGTCTAAATTGATGTCTGTTTTTACCAGCTGACAACAAGTTGTTTTTTATTTTTATTTTTTTCATACTTAAGGCATAAGTTTGGTTTAAAATCAGTAAATAAAAAAATAAAAAAAACCATTTGGCTTTTTAAAAAAAAAAAAGATTGGTGCTTTTGGGTGCAGTTTCCTCAATCAAAGTAGAAGTTTTGAATCCAACAAACAGATGAAGGAATTACATAGCTACCCTTATTTATGCATCAAAACCAAAATGTTCCCAACCTTTATCTGATTTATACTAAAGTCAAAACAGAAAACATGTGATGCATTTACAGACTGACAGAAGTGGGAGTTTTTAGTTTTGATGCATTTAAGAACAGGAAAAGTATCATATTTTTCAGCGTTTGACCGACACGTCAATTCTTTGATGCTTTTAAGGTTGGCCCAGTCAGATTAAAATTTTATCCTTCCTTTTGTGTTTTTATGCTATTTATTGTGTCTTTATCCTACAATATTTCTTTGTTATATTATTTTCTTACCTAGACCTAATCTGAGCCTTCAAGGCCACAGTTTTTGTCTTTTTGTGTGTTTATTTCTTTAATTTCTTACATTATTGTACAAGTTAGCTATCAAAAATACTTAGAATTATTTTCTTTTTAGTTGCTCTCCTGATAGTAATTTATTTTGAGTTAGCTGAGCGAATAGAACCAAATGTTGTTTTTTTTAATACATATACATTAACTGACCTAAAAATCTGCTTTAAACATTAAATTTCCTTCAGGTTGGACGTTTCTTGTTTTTCTTCTTTACTGCCAGCTGGTCCAGTCGATTTAATTGTGACATGTTCGTACCTTGGCTGCTATTGACCATCTGTCCTTCTGAAGAAGAACACAAACGCAATAGAGGTGCACCTGTCCCTGAAGGTGTATGACGTCTGCTGTGTGTCATATGGCAGCAGGGGCGTTTAATAGGCAAGAGATGAGGCGGGAGTATGGAATGAAACTGATCCATTCAGACACGGGTCTGTGGCCGCTGCCGACTGCTGCTCATGTTCTAATTAGCTAATGTCTAGATGAAATGGTGGAAAACGCAGCCTTATGTTTGACGTTGTACTCAGGACATTATAGATAAAAATATAATTATTTGCTATTTTTTAAGTTTTCATTTTTTAAAATATATATGCAGATCGTCATTGTTTTTATTACCAGTTTATGTAGTTCAGCCATGCAAATCAGAGTAGTTGTGGTAGCGGCTCTTTAATATCTATGTTTCGAACAGGCTCTGCTTCACCACAGTTCTGGAAGGAAATTTCCTCAAGCCAAATAAGGTTACTGACCCAAAGCTGACCCTTGACCCTTGAATTGTGTCTCTGTTACAGTGGGTCAGCAAGATAAACACGTAATGTCAGTTTTGCAAAAATTCCTTGTTTTATTTAGAATTATAGGGTTGAATTTGACACAATCTGAGAGAGATTGAACTACTCTGATGTGTTACATAAGCCCAATATATTGAACACTGTCTCATTCAACAGAAAGTGGTGTTTTTTTCTTGTTTCTATTATTTTTATGCACATTAAAGTTCTGCTTAGTGTTTGGTTATGTGCTTTTCTTTCAAAGCAGGATCAGATTATGAGATCCAGCATAACAGTGATCTGCATTGCTGGAATAAATGTTGGACATTCCTCAAATCTGTCATGATGAGTTATTTATCAGGGTTTCCCCAGAAAACCTGATAATCCCTGTAGTAGGATTGCTAAAGCAGTCCAGCGTGTTCTTATGTTTGAATTTTTGTAACTTTTAACATTTTTTTAAAGGTGCACGAGCAGACATCATAATTTGGAAACACCTGTCGCGCCCAGTTCAGTGTGTCAACTATAAACCTAGCTTAATCAATCTTTACTGTTACTGGTGTGTAAAATAAGCCTGGTGGGAGGACGAGTAAAGCCTGGTGGCCTGCCAGGCTTATAATACACTGACTTGGGCTTTTTTATAATGAATTGTTTTCTTACATATTTTTAATAACTTTTTTGATCCCAAAAAATGACTGTCTATTCCTAAATTTGACAGAAAGCAATTATTTGATAAACTAACATTGTAAAATGGTAAAAGCATATATTTCTTACATTTTATATGAGATGTAAACCAGTAAATAATTAATGTGTCCTGAAGAAGTTGGTTTTGGATAATATATTTTCTGATGTGAAACATGAAATACAACTCTGGAAAAATTTATATACGACTTAAAATGATCAGTTTCTCTGATTTTACTCTTTATAGGTAAATGTTTGAGTAAAGTGAACATTGTTCTTTTATTCTATGAACTACTGATAGCATGTCTATGTAATTTCAAGCAAAAATTTTGTCTTTATTTGCTGAAAATGAGAAATGGTCAAAATAATTTCTCAAATAATGCAAAGAAAACAAGTTTATATCAATTTAGAAACAACAATACTAATGTTTTAACTCAGTAAGAGTACAGGAATCTATGTTTTGTGGAATAACCAAAAGGTTTTCAATAGGTTTCAGTGCAGTGGTCTCTTACGTTTTTCCAGAGCTGTATATCTGTTACTGAGAATAAAATTAATGTTATTTGAAGAAAAGTTGTATTAAACTGACCAAAATGGGAATGACAAGTTGGCAGCAGGAACAAATGTGAAAGATTTCCACTCTGGAAAGCATGACTGTGTGTTTTCACGGATAAATGACATACTGTAGTTTAAAAAAGAAATCCCTTTAGTCGGGATTAGCACCTGTTGCAGTACGAGGCATGTGTTGGGTCATATGGACACAAGAAGGGAGGACTCATTGGTAGCAGGGCAGGAGGCATATTTGGGCCGTAAAATGTTCCGTTTGACTATCACCAAACTGTGTCGATTCAGAGTAAGTTTACATCTTGTTTATTTTTTGCTAAAAGTATTGTTTAGTGGAGTTTCTTGGAAAGAAAGGCGTGGATCCTGACCAAACAAATGGGTCAGACAAGCTTCCAAATGAAAGCGGAAACAATATAGTAAAAATAAAAATAAAAACCTTTTCTTTTCTCATGTCACCTCTGACTTTAACTGTGCATATTTGACTTCCTCTCGCTGCAGTTGGCTGAGTACCGTCAGAGAAAAGCTCATGCGGACTCCCAGAAGAAGCAGAAGAAGAAGAAGAAAAAGAAGCCGTCCGAGGATTCGGAGGCAGAATCGCAGGGAAGGCTGGAGGTCGAGCCGGATCAGTTTGAAGGTGGAGAAGGAGAACGAGAGGTCAAAGGTGAAAGACGAGATGAAGGGAGTGAGGAAACACCCACCACAGAGTTCACCTTCACCAAGACGCTGAAGAGCGGAGAGACGGTCAGGCATGACCAGACCTACAAGATAGAGGTACACACATTTATTTCACACCGTAATGCTCACTTTCTATGCTTAACTTTGAAGTGCCAACTGTTATTTTTATAAAATTATCAATCTTTTTAGGTTTGAGTTGCAAAGTGTTCATTCTCTTAAACATTTTCATTTTATGTTGCAACCAAACTTTAATGCATCTTAGAACTTTATATGTAAGACCAAAGTTAAGTAACATAATTTTGAAGTTAATCAGAAAAGTATGTATAGTTTTTCAAATATCTTTAATGAAAGAAGTCTTCAAAGTGTGCCATGAATTTATATTTAACATTTTTTAAAACTGATATTGTAACATAGTCCTGTTAGAATGGCACAGTCAAAGTCCAGGCCCAAGTCTAATTGAACAAGTTCGGCAAGACTTGAGGACTTATGTTTACAGATGATTGCACTTGAACAGCTCCAAATAGAAATGTGCAAAAAAAAAAAAAAGTGTTTAGATGTACAAAACTGGTGGAGATTGTTGCTTTAATGCGATATTTATTCAGGGAGGTTGAATATAAATGCACACCACACTTTTCAGAAAACTCCTCAGTTTTAGCTTCACTCGGTTCAAATTTACCAAAAGAGTGCTATGCCATTGTATTTCAGGCAATGAAATGTTTGTTTTGTCATTTTGAATTATTAATATGAATGTATTTCTAATATTGTATAAAAAAAAAAGTTAAATAAAAAATCTGTAGAATGTGCCATTTTTTTCTTATTTAGTAATTAATTACTCAAATAATTGTAAAAGAAACCAACCTTTCCTTTGGCTAAAAATTACAGAAATGTTAAGGATGTTTGTTTGGCTGCTTGGTCAAAAGATGTGGGCGGGAAACAAACTAAGCAACTCTCTATAGGATAAATAGGAGTCTGCATGTGTTGGCGGGTTGTTTAGGAGAAAGCAGTAGTTTTGTTTTTCTCATTGGATCCTGGTGTGTAAATTCACTTCTTTTTGTCTCTTTATTTGTCCTTTCTGTATAACAACCACATTAATAGCTAAAAATGCATCAAAAAGCACATTAAAGCATGTATTTTTCATATTTAGATGCTTGTAGATGATTTAAAAGAAGGTTGTGGTTTTTGTGGGATGCCATTATTTTCTTTATGTTACCACAACCTCAGTATAAATGCATTCTGCCGGTTTTACATAACCAGCTCCTGCTATTCATTAAATCAACATACAGCATAGTCATTCCAGCCTTTCTTTAGAGAAAAGATGACTGAAACAGCAGCACCTAGACATTTAATCCATGCTTTTCTGATGGTTAAATTACCACTGATTACATCTCAGCAGAAATCCACATAGAAAGGTTTAAAAACATGCAGAGCTGAGAGCTCTTGTACAATTTGTTCCATCTTTCAAGCCCTCTCCGTCTCTTTTGCTCGGCTCTGTGTTGCCACTCTTCTCCATGAACCCACAAAACTACTTGGCTGCCATGGAGACAGACAATTGCCTTTAAACTTGTTGGGATGTGCCAGTCTGTGTGACAGATTTCTATGGCCTTGCTGTGGATTTCAGAAGATCTAAAGGTTGATGGAGTGTATTATTATCTACACAGAGCTTCTGGGTTTTTATTTTTTTATTGTTTTTATGGGCAAATTTTAAATTACTGCTGCCTGAATGAGATTTGTTCTGCATCACAAGGAAATCAAGCCAGTTTTTCCTTGGACAGTTTTCTGCTCTTGGTCATTAAAGTGAAGACATATTCTTAAACTAACTCATCATTTTGCTCTTGAGCAACAAAAGGAAAATGCAACAAAATCAGACTTTTGAAAGCTACTTCAAGGTATCCATGTTTTACCTCAAGGACAGTTTCTGAATTGTTTTCACATATCATTGAAAAGTCTGTTCGTTTCTGTAATTTATTAAAAAAGGGAAACTTAACTGTTTTTATAGATTTATTAAACAAAGTATTACATTTCCAGTGTTTCATTTCCATTAATTTTGATGATTATGGCTTACAGCAAAAGAGAACCAATAATTCAGAATATTAGATAAGACCAATTTAAAAATTGGTTTCAGAATCCTCTCAAGGCTGAGGTTATTATACTCGAATATATCGCAAATATTATCAGTACGGACAGCATTTATATCAGAATCCAGTAATAGTTGTCGGATATTTTTCAAGAGTTCTTATGTGTTATTTTTCACCCTGATCAATTTTATCCTGCAGGACAAATGATCTGACACTGCACTGCAAAACATTTGAGGGTGTTTTAACTTGAAAATGAAAATCCACCTTTGCGAATGCAATTTAAAGAAATCTTTTTGCTGGAAAAAAAAAAATCAACAAAAATTTGAAATTAATGTTGAATTTCTGGTTTTAACTCAGAAATTAAAGTTTATGAAGTTGATTTAACAACAAGAGACAAGTTGTCTAAACATTGTTTTTAAGTTCATTAATCTTGAATTGTGAGTTTTAACTTAATGCTGTAATTTAAACCAAATAATTATGTAGGAAAAAACCCTCCCTCACTCAGTTAAACAGCCACATTTCTCTATTATTTTACTCACAATATCAAGTTAAGACAACTACTTATTTTACTTTAGAATAATTTAAATTCATGTTTAAAATTGCAAATTTTCTGATCTGATAATGAATTTTCTTAAATTCTGCTCAAAAACATTTAGTGTGAACAAGACATTATCCACAAGCTTCAAAAACTTAAAATAAATCAAATAAAACACAAGTCAGATCAATGTAACACCCTTCCATCCCAGGATACAAAAACAAGCCGCTAAGCTTTCTGGGAAATAATTCCCACTCCTGTCTTTTTCTTCTTTCAGTTTTTTTAAGTGCTAACCTAAAAACTACAGTTTATTCAACTCTTAATAAAAAGTTAACACAACTTACTTCTGTAAGTTTATCTTAAACAAATTCACACATTTAGGTTCAAAATCTAAAACTCTCTAAATTTAGTTGATTTAAAGAGTAAATGATAGTAGACACAACGAAATGTGACTCAAATGTTTTACAGTGTGGACACAAATGACAAAAATGCTCCATAGATCAGAAACAGAGGAAAGAATAAAACAGGCATATATGGCACCTGATCATATTTATACTGCACTTTTACCTTCCACTCAACTTTCCTTGAATATGCTTGAATAACTAGGTTCTTTGGCAGTAATCTTTTGTGAGTTATCTTCCTTTTGGAGAGTCTCCGAGACTTTTTCCTGGGTAAGTGAACAGGTTATATAAACTATAATTATTAATTATAGGTTAATTAATAATTCTTTATTTATTTATCTTCTATAATATATTTTGGAGAAATCAAACTTGTGTTTCTCATTAGCTGTAAGCCTCAAAATTAACAGGAAGAAATGCTTTAAATAAATCACAGTTTGTTTAATCCGTCAGACTGTTGACGTTTTGAAATTAATTAATAAAATAAATAACTTTTTCAAATAGTAGTGATAGGGTAAGCAATTTATAATACTGTTCTGGTAAATTATTGGTTTGTAAAATAGCGTTTTATTTTGTTTCCTTTTTTGTGATGTAAATTTACCTGCTGTCTTTTTGCCTCAACCTATTTTATTAACTTGTCTCATTCCTGGCATAGGTCTTAATTTTTTAATCATTTGTTATTTTATTTTATTTGATGTGTGTGTTTGGTTTTTCTCCTGCAGCCTGAGAGCGAAGTTTCCACCACAGCAGAAGATTATTCCTCAGAGGTGAGTTAATATTTCCCATAAATATGATATGAATTTAACTTTTTTTATTATATCAGGTTATCTCTGCTTTAAAAAGAGTAAAACCTTCCTTAGAAAGACTATATCAATAGCTAAAACCTTTAAGGTGATTATTTAAATGTAGTTTTAGTTTTTAAATTCAACATTTCACTAAAATTATCTCCAGTTATGTAACATTAACATTTATTAAACTGTTTTTTAACTCCAAAAAAGCTGCTCAAAGGTGTTTTCCTGACATGATGCAGGCTTTGGTTTTGCAGCCTCCCAGATCTTTAGTGTTTAACGCAGCATATTGTGAATTAACAGGTAAATGGCTGCCTCCATGAGATGACAGAGAGCCTAATGATGCCTTCACAGGATTTTATCTGGGTACAGTAATCTGATCAAGCAGCTCTGCTTTGGCTTCGCTAACAAACCAAATGCTTAACGTCTTCTGCAAGATTCTCACTAACCACGTCTGCTTTGTACTCTTTACACATTTAGTATTTTCTGTCCTGTTCTGCTGGTGGTGAAGAAATATCATTGTCTTTGAAAAGCCAAAATGCTCCAGAAGGTCAAGATGGAAAAGGGCTTTGTGACATTGCAGAAGTGTGAATTATCTGTGAAAGCTGCTGGAGGAAAGTAATGAGGGGCAGTGTCTGCCTTGAGGAGAGAAAACAGAAAGTTTTGTAAAAGGAGATGCTTTCCGTAGACCCACTGCTAAGACAGATGGGTTTATAAAGACATTAGGGCAAAAATCATTTTCGTTTTGGGCCAAATCAAGATCATGAATGCTCTTAAAGGGCCGGTTGTGCCAGAATGTATTGATAAAACCTGTTCACAAACTGTTAAAGTATCAATTAATTGTTCAAATTAAATAATATTGCAGGATTTTACATTAGTTTTGTGATTTTTTTTTTTTTTTGCAATAAAAATCAAAGTGTTTGTGGTACTAATTTGGAAATATTTGCAATATTTGCGCTTATTTATGAGGATAAGTGCAACTTCTTATTACTCGCTGTATAAATCCTGGACTATAATCTGACATTAGTTAAAGCTGAGGCAGCTGTTTAGTAAAAGCAAGAAAGTTTTTGATAATTTCTGGAAAAAAAAAAAAAAGCAACAAACTCCGAATTATGTATTAATATAAAAACGAACGCGGATTTGTTGATTTTGAGTGAATTTCCACAATAATTCTGAAGAAACTTGAGGGACTGATTGATATAATTTGACAGTAAACGGAAAAATTGCATTAATGTGATTGATAAAATAATATTTTTTTATTAATTTTTTTGTTCCCCACCAGGGGGTCCTTTTTATGGGCTCTAGTGTCCCTCATATGACAGTAGGCTGACAGGAAAGGGAGAGGGGGGAAGACATGCGGCAAATGTCGTCGGGTCCGGGAATCGAACCCGCGACGGCCGTGTCGAGGACTGAGGGCCTCCAAGCGTGGGGCGCGCTACCCTCTATGCCACCGGAGCACGCCCCAGATAAAATAATATTTAAGCACACTTAGTGTTTACTCTAGAACCCAGAGGGCCACATGAAAAGCTACGTTGGGCCTTGAGTTTGACACTTGTGCATTAGGGAGTGTTTTAGGGTGAAAGACAGGTATTTACATTAAGATATTCTTTTACTCGATGGAGCTTTTATCTCCCAAAAAAGAGGAAAATTATTATTTTTTCCCTTGTAGATAAAAAACACCCAGCAGTTATTCTGCTAAATTTTTAACAGCCACAAATGCAAAGCACATAAAACAAAGTATAACAGCTTCATATCTAAAACTAGACATTAAAAACACAGTTTTTCCTGCTTACGGCACTTTAAACTTTTTAATTCCTTCTTTAATAAATTATCAAACAGCATGCTTTGCAGAAGTGTTTTCACTTGGACTTTTTCATATTTTCATCAGGTTGTAGTCACAAACTAAGTAGCAAGAAATTCCTCAAGTAGGAGTAAAAAAAGAATCTGGTAAAAACTTGTCTACTCAAGTATTGAGTAACTGATCAAATTATAAATGTAACAAGCAACCCACAAAAACAGGTTAATTAATTTAGTATATATATATAAGAAGTTGGGCCTAATCAGAAGATTTTAAATTCGAGAGAACCCAGGTGTGAGCAACAACAGAACACACACAGTGTCTACAAGAAAACAGCAAAATTTAATATAATAAACAATAGTGGATCCACATTTAAAACAGACAAACAAATACTGCGCGCTTTTAAAAAAAATAAATAAATAAATAAATTGAATACTTCGGTCTCCAATGAGTCAATTGTTCAGTCTCAGTCTCTCAGCTGGTGACCAGTCGGGTCACTATCTACCCGTGCGCCTGGTCCTCTGGGCTGGGGCTCGCCATCCAGGTTCAAGAGAAGAGGGTCTTGGAATCTTTGGCCCTCCAAGCCAAAAGTGTATCAAACAAGCTAAAACAAAAAAAAACCTGACCGATGCTCCGAGCTGTCAACGGCTATTTTTCGGGGTTCAGCTGTTTACAGGGGAAACTCTCCGAGATCTCCAGGTTTGTCAATTTCGCCAGCTGTTAGCTTTCAAGCTGTCTGGGCCCGAACGAAACAACCGCCAGCTGTTAAAAAGGGGCGGGACGATCAACCCCATTGGCCGACACGAAACCAGACCGCGCCAGCCATTGGCTGCTCAAACCGCCAACAGAAACTAACACTAAAGGCCTATTTCACTTTTTTTTTTCTTTTTTTTTTTTACGTAATTACCTTTTAGTTCTTTTGGTAGAATAAGATATTAAATTAACATCTATTATTTTTTTCTTGTGTTTTTAAACACTGGGTTACACTGTCCCCCCTTGGAACATGCAAGTCCCTTTGCATGGGATGGGTTGTTTTGAAATGACAGGAATGCTGGAACCCTTAAAAGTGGTTTCCAGTTCAGGTTCTATCAAGGCACTAGTAAAAGCAAGGCTTAAGCCATGGAATAGGGACTGGGCAATGGATATGAGTGGGTTCCCTAACTGGCTATACTGGAGCCTCTTTGGTTGAGTGGTTTGTCTCTCTGAACGTCTCACAGGATTTGTGATTTCATGACTTGGGTGGTTGGGTTTGTCCTCTGATACATTTTGGTTGCATACACCTTCACTATGTAGGTTAGGTTCACTTTTACAATCACTACCATGGGTCAACCGTTCAGTATTTGCTACTGCTTCAAACTTCTCTTCAGAAGGAACTACCGGGTCACTGCCAGGAATGTCATCACAATCGAGTACATTGTTGAACTCAGGTAGGTTTTCACATTCAGGTGTGTTGTCACATTCAGGTAAGTTGTCACATCCAGTTACAGTGTCACATTCAGGTAAGTTTTCACATCCAGGTACAGTGTCACATTCAGGTAAGTTGTTACATATAGGTACAGTGTCACATTCAGGTAAGTTGTTACATATAGGTAAGTTTTTAGGCCATGTCTGTTTTGGAATCTCATAAATTCGCGTGAATTTGATTGGCTCTGGGACAGGTTGTTCTCTAAGCCAATAGAGCTCCTCGTTTTCAGGTTCAGAAAGATTGAATTCTTCATTTTGCTCAGGGGACTGCCGTGTTTTAGGTTTGCAGACCCGATTTGGCGGAGTTGGATTTTCTTCTGTGGGAGCAAGGAACCCGCAAGGTAGAAGAAGGTCACGATGGACAGTGCGCACTGACCCATCTTTAGTTTCAGACTTAATGGTGTAGACTGGCAGATCACCAGCTTGTTCTACCACAACATAAATGTCTGTCTCCCACCTATCGGCTAGTTTATGCTTACCCCTAAGACGAACGGCTCGCACCAAAACTCGGTCTCCGGGTTCTAGTTTGGATGGTTTTACATGCATGTCAAATCTGGCTTTATTTCTGGCAGCCATTTTGTTAGCATTTTGGGTTGCTAGTTTATAGCTTTCTTGGAGAGTTGTTCTCAGTTTTTCCACATATTGTGAGTGGGACTT
This sequence comes from Gambusia affinis, assembly GCF_019740435.1. NCBI lineage: Eukaryota > Metazoa > Chordata > Actinopteri > Cyprinodontiformes > Poeciliidae > Gambusia > Gambusia affinis. The sequence continues at coordinate 10,532,080 of NC_057881.1, read as the reverse complement.
AAAACTTTTGTTTTGGAGAGGTAGGTTGAATGCAAGGTCAACAGGTAATCTGGGTTGACGACCAAACATTAATTCATAAGGTGCAAATCCAGTTGTGTCATTTTTCGTACAATTGTACGCATGGACCAATGGTTTTACAAAGTTGCGCCACTCTGCTTTTGTCTTTATGTTCTAAAGTCCCAAGCATACTTAATAAGGTGCGGTTAAAGCTGCCCACAGGATTCCCCTAGGATGATAAGGAGTGGTTCGAATCTTGTGAATGCCCATGATCTTGCAAAGTTCTTTATTACGTGTGACTCAAAATCTGGCCCTTGATCACTATGTAATCGTTCAGGGATGCCATAAGGAACTATAAAGTGATCCCAAAGACATTTTGCCACGGTTTGGGCTTTTTGGTTAGAAGTTGGAATGGCTATGGCATACTTAGTGAAGTGATCAGTTCGAGCACATCCTTTGTGTTGCTTTGATCTGGCTCAATGGATAAGAAATCCATACAAACCAGTTGAAGCGGTCTGGTAGACTTTATGTTCACAAGCGCTGCAGCTTTCGGAGGGTCTTCGCACACAGCGGTTGCATGTTTTGATTCTGTTCTCGATGTCAGCTGCCATACGAGGCCAATAAAACCTTCCTCTGGCGAGAGATCGATGGTACGCTCAATACCTAAATGGCCCATATCATTATGGAGACTGTGAAAAACTGCCTCACGGAGCTGCTCAGGTAGGACGAGCTGATGAGTGACATTGCCATCATCTTGGCGTGTCCGGTACAATATTTGGTTGTGCAGCTCAAGACGATTTAGTTCTCGAAGCAACAGACTTATATTTGGAAGTTCTGTTCTGACTGTAGGTGGAACCTTTTTACCAGTCTCAATTTGGATAATGACCTCGCGCAAGCAAGGGTCAGCTCGTTGTTCTTGTTTGAGTTGTTCAGCTGACAGATGAGGCACGACTGGAAGACCACCACAATCATCTTCATTAACAAAGTCATCTGGTAAGGTGTTTACCGAGATGGCTAATGAGTGCACAAGAGGGGTAGGTTCATCGGAGAAACTACAACATAAGGGTCTCTCACAGATGGCTGACACCACCTCTTGGCTTAAACTGGTGTCTTGCTGTGCCAAATGAGTTTGGGTGAACTGCTGTATCCTGTCAAGCTCTTTTTGTGACACAGCATCATTTAATAACTCACCATGCGGTCGCCTTGAAAGACCGTCTGCATCAGAGTTGAGTTTTCCTGCTCTATATTGGAGCTTAAAGTTAAAGGTGGAAAGAGAAGCTAACCAACGGTAGCTCATTGCATCCATCTTAGCTGTTGTCAGAATATAGGTCAGAGGGTTACTGTCAGTAATGACAGTAAACTGGTTCCCATAAAGATAGTCTGCAAACTTTTCGGTTACAGCCCACTTTAGGGCCAAAAACTCTAACTTGTGGGCGGGGTAACGAGCTTCGCTCCTGGATAACCCCCTGCTGGCATAAGCAATGACCCTTGTATGTCCATCCTCAAGCCCTGTGGTGCTGGCGTCGGTGTGAAGTGAGTACGGCAGCTTAGGGTCTGCAAATGCCAAGATAGGAGCGGAAGTGAGCTTCTCAATGATGTTTTTGAAAGCTTGCTCACAAGAGGGAGTCCACCGCTCACCAAAGGGTTTTTTCGGATCATGGTACTCAGCAGGCTTAGTTTTGGGTTTTGTGCTCTTACGCAGCGGTGGATAGCCTGATGTTAGATCAGTGAGAGGCTTAACAAGCTCGAATAGTTCTTGATAAAGCGCCTGTAGTACCGAGAAACCTAAAACGAACGGTTGTTTAAGGTCTCTGGGCACAGGCCAGCTACTCAGAGCTTTCACTTTCTCTGGGTCTGTCTCTACCCCTTTGTGGGATACTATGTGTCCGAGGTATCGCATCAAGTTTGAAAAACTTGCATTTTCAGGAGACAGTTTAAGACTGCATTTTGAGGCGGTTTAGAACCTTCATTAATCGAGTTTCATGCTCCTCAAGTGTCTTGGAAAAGACAATGATGTCGTCAAGGAACACAAGAACTTCCTTTAAGTTCATGTCACCCATACATCGTTCCATAAGCCGCTGGAAAGTGCTGGGAGCATTTGTAATGCCTTGAGGCATTCTATTAAACTCCCAAAAGCCACTGGGACACACAAACGCAGTTTTTGGTTTGTCAGCTTCCTCTACTTCAATCTGATAGTAGCCAGATTTTAAATCAAGGACTGAAAACCATTTAGATCCAGTCAATGTAGAGAATGTTTCCTCCAAGTTCGGGAGTGCGTAAGCGTCTTTTACAGTCTGCAAATTGAGTTTTCTGTAATCTATACAGAGACGGACGTCGCCATTTTTCTTTCGCACAACGACAATGGGCGAAGAGAATGGTGAAGTGGATTCTCGAATCACGCCTGCTTGTTGCAGCTCCTGTAAATGTTTACGGACGGCTTCTAGGTCATTGGGGTGTATGGGTCGTGCTTTGTGTTTGAATGGAGTTTCGTCTGACAGTTTAATGTTGTGCTTGACTTGATCAGTCCGACCGAAATCAAGGTCATTTTGTGCAAAAACCTCTGGCATGTTATTGAGCTTATGCAAGATGTGCTCTTTCCACTCAGTACTGATAGGAGAGGACTCAAAATTAAAAACCAGATTGTGTTTTTGACCAACTTCAGACTTGGAAGATCCCACTGAATGTTGGTGAGAGAGGACTCTCTGGAACGCGTGGATCTCTCCAATCACACATTTTTGAGGGATTGTCACATCATGTTCAGTTTCATTGGTGAGAACAACTGGTATCAGGTAGGGTGCTCGCTCAGGTAAGCTGATGAGACTTGGCTTTACTAGGACACCCCCAGGTAAGGTTGAAAAGGATGGGTGCTCTAGCAGCACGGATCTCTCTGTCGTATTAGCTGACACCGCTACCGAGCTTTCCAGGACAACTGTCTGGCCTGCTGGGACTAGCTGAGGGCCTTTGTTGTACATGGTTGCTAGACCAAGGCTACTGCCTTTGGTCTGTTTGTGTCTTAACTCTAGCACTTTTAACACTGCCTTGTAACCATCTGAAATGAGAGGCTGCAGTCCGGGACATGCTTCGTTATACAATTCATAAAGCACATCTAAGGTGTTAGTTCCAATTAACACCAAAGACTGGAAAGCAGCTCGAATGTTTGGCACGACTAAGGCAAGTGTTGACACATCGGCTTCAACGCCGAGAAACTCTTTTGGAAAAGTGACGTTCATTTCAATGTACCCTAAATAAGGCACTGATTGGCCGTTTGCACCTTCTACTTCGAGTAGGTCAAAAAGTGGCTTAATCTCATGACTGGACAGATGTTGTTCATAATATGATTGTGGGACCGTGGTCACCTGGGAGCCAGAATCGAGTAAGCAGTTTACAGTATTGCTGTCAATCTTTACTTGGGCTGTACTTTTAGTACCGATTAAACCTCGAGGCAGTTTGAATCTGTCGGTTTTAGTATGAGACTTTAAAATGGCACGTTTTTTAGTCGGCACATTTTGCTTGGGTTCAAGGGGACGGTTTGACTCTGTGGTAGCCTCTGTTTGTCCCTCAACAGAGGCAAACTTCAGTTTAAAGAAGCAGAGCCATTGTGTTGTCTATCCCATATTTGTCTTTTTGCTTTTAGTTCTTTACGTTTTGCCTCTACAAGTGCAGGGTTTGGCTCAGATTCACAGTTGGCAACAATATGTCCATCCTCCCCACAGCGAAAGCAGTACCAAGGCTTGGGCCGTGAACTAGGGCGGCTGTGTGAAGGTAAGTTGGGTTCAGGGTTTGCATGGTCAGGTTTTGTTGTTTGGTTCTTCTTAGGTACCGTTTGTTTCTTTTGTTTCATAACTGCTGCTAATTGACTTTTTAAATCAGCAACCTGTTTTTTCAGATCACTTAAAGTGTTTGAAGTTGTTTCGGAAAAGTCCATTTTTGTTTCAGTGACAGTTTGTTCATGTGACGCTGCTTTTTGTTTGGTTGCACTAAAGTGTTTTCTCATTCTTGTGCTTTTAACTTCTTGTCTGTTTTCTGCAGTACGGAGTAGGAGTAATAGTTCTGCAAATGTGGGCAGATTATTTCTCTTTAACTCTAACTGCAGTTCTGTCAGTAGGTTATCATCCCAACAGCCTCTTTGAAATTGCTTAAGAAGCTGTCTATCTCTTTCTCTGGGGTCTACACCACCCCGGCGCACTGCAAGACTCAGTGCCACCTGTAAGCGATGCAAGTACGCGGATGGTTTCTCCCCAGGATCCTGCAAAGTGTTCATGAATCGCACAAGCAGTTCCTCACCATCTTCAACAGTGCCAAATGCCGACTCAAGCAGCCTAAGATAGTCATCAACGGATGCATCAGGCCCAAGAGGCCGAATGACATCTGAAGCTGGAGTGAGAAGGCTCTCAAGAATTTTCCGGGTTTTTTCCAAGTTAGAAAGAGATGTGTCTCCCATCATTAAGTCAACATGGGAACGCCATGTTTCATAGTCAGCTTCAGGATATGGTCTAGGGTTTTTTCCAGAAAACGTTCTCAACCTAAGGGTGGAGTGAGCATTAGATGTCTTCTCTGTAGTTTTGACAACATGTTCAACCACAATCCTCTGTACTTCAGGTGAGACTAGATCGGTTTGACTTAACATGTGAGGTTTCTGATTAAGTTTCAAGGAACTTAGGTTAGGGCTCTGAACAAGCTTAGGAGAGTGGGGGTTATCAATGTGGTGTGGAGGGAAAACAACACTTTGTGTAGGCTCTGTGTCATTATTTGGACATGGGCTTGCAGCTGCCTCAACAGATCCCATGGACTCTTCAAACTTTGACATCACCTCCCTTAAGACTTCTTCAAAATCCTTCCCACTTAACTTAGCTAAGGTCTTTAGTTCAGTGAGGTAGGTATCAGTTACACTGCCCCCTACGGTTTTTGTGTAAACATCTGTTAGGGCGCGGACACAGTATTTAACATCTGGATTTTCAGCTGATGGATACAGGTAAGGCAATGCAGGTGTTAGCTCCTGAACAGCTAAATCAGAGCTAAACTCCACGACACAGTTCTGGTAAAACTCAGATGAGCTATCATCGACTGTTAGTGTCCTACTTATTGTACCACATTGTCGCAAGTAGTCAAAAACATCATCATCCTTTTCAGATCCAGTTAAACCACTGACAATGACTGCATTTGGTATCTTAATTCCTAATTTTGCAATGAAATCCATAGTACCAATGTGTTAACAGACAAAATTCAAATTGTTGTTCCACTGTTGTCACACAACTAGGCTCCTGGCTGTACTCGCCAAATTTTTGTAACAAGCAACCCACAAAAACAGGTTAATTAATTTAGTATATATATATAAGAAGTTGGGCCTAATCAGAAGATTTTAAATTCGAGAGAACCCAGGTGTGAGCAACAACAGAACACACACAGTGTCTACAAGAAAACAGCAAAATTTAATATAATAAACAATAGTGGATCCACATTTAAAACAGACAAACTTCTTTTAAAAAATAAATAAATAAATAAATTGAATACTTCGGTCTCCAATGAGTCAATTGTTCAGTCTCAGTCTCTCAGCTGGTGACCAGTCGGGTCACTATCTACCCGTGCGCCTGGTCCTCTGGGCTGGGGCTCGCCATCCAGGTTCAAGAGAAGAGGGTCTTGGAATCTTTGGCCCTCCAAGCCAAAAGTGTATCAAACAAGCTAAAACAAAAAAAAACCTGACCGATGCTCCGAGCTGTCAACGGCTATTTTTCGGGGTTCAGCTGTTTACAGGGGAAACTCTCCGAGATCTCCAGGTTTGTCAATTTCTTTCTAGCTGTCAGCTGTTAGCTCTCAGGCGTTCTGAGCGAAGCAACCGTCAGCTGTTCTCAAGCGTTCTGAGCGGAAGCAACCGTCAGCTGTTAGCTTTCAAGCCTGTCTGCCGCGCTCCGAACGAAACAACCGCCAGCTGTTAAAAAGGGGCGGGACGATCAACCCCATTGGCCGACACGAAACCAGACCGCGCCAGCCATTGGCTGCTCAAACCGCCAACAGAAACTAACACTAAAGGCCTATTTCACTTTTTTTTTTTTTTCTTTTTTTTTTTTACGTAATTACCTTTTAGTTCTTTTGGTAGAATAAGATATTGAATTAACATCTATTATTTTTTTCTTGTGTTTTTAAACACTGGGTTACAATAAATCATTTAATATTTAAAAATTACATCATCAGATGGATCAGAGTGTAAAGTTAAGTGGAAATTTTGGTGCTTTAAGAACCAACATGACAATAATTGATAACAGTTACAAAAAATAAAAGAAAATCTTTCCAAGTTGGTTTCTATCAATAAAAAACTTCTGAAACTTTAACAAAAACTGCAGGTATGTCTGTCTTTGGTGAATTTTTGGTTAAAACATATTTGTTTTTTATTCAGTGGGTAGAAAATCCAGACATTTTACACAAGTAAGCGTAGAGATACTTCATAATAAAATTAGTTTAGTAAAAGTAAATAGTACAGAGTAGTAAAAGTACCCTTAAAAGTAAATTTTTCCCCCGAAAAAGTTACTCAAGTAAATGTAATTGAGCAAAAGCAACTAGTAACTAACCCAGCTCTGAAAACATGACCCATATATGCCAAACTCTCTAACTTTGGGTTCTTCTAACAAAACTGCTTCTGCTCTTTGATTGTTGCTACGTTCCTAGTTCATTCTCTAGTCTTTAAATCTTTTCAGTGACTCTTTTAAAAGCCGTGTAAGCTCTGACATTGTTTCTGCTCAGGAGGAGGTGGAGGCCCTGCAGCAGCCGACAGAGGGACGGACGGTACAGGACATGGAGGACGCTCTCGCGGTCAAGAACCAAGCTCTGGAGGAGTTGAGTCGAGAGCTGGAGGAAATGAGGACAGCGTTCGGCGCTGATGGTGTGCAGCAGGTAAATGTTTCTGCTCTTCTGGGTTTGATTTACAGCATTTTATGCTGAATGCTTGAAAGACGACACTACGTGTAAATGGTGTCAACTGCATGTTGACCTCCTCCTTTAAATTATTATTATGCAAAAGGATTATGTCTCCATTCTTTTTTTTTTTTTTTGGCTTTCAGAAAACCACACATTTGGTTTCTTCTTGCTGCATCATTTATTCATTCAATTGTAAGAAAAAACAAACAAAACAATCAAGGATTTTCACTGGGAGTAAATAGTAAAGAATAGGCTTGTCATATTAAGCATTAAATCAATCGCATGGTAAATTAAAACAAACTCAATAATTTCCATTTGGATGACTAATCGTGTCTCTTTCATCTCTTTCTGCCAAAAACTGGATGATAAATGTCTTCATTCTGGTGCTTTGGTTTTAACCAGCCCTTTTTTGAAGGATAATTTTGTTTAGAGAGACTTCATTATTCATTTTATGTCATGTTTCTGTTGTTTTACTAATTTACTTTGGATATTTAAAATGTCTTCCAGTTCCAGTGTTAAATGTTCATGAGAATTTAAAGTTTATTGATGTTTTAGAATCCATTCTTGCATTATTATGACACTATTACCATTATATTACTTGAAAATGTTCCAAGAAGAACAATATTATCTTTTATTGCAACAAATTATCATCAGCAAAACTTTTCTAAGTTTTTTTTCTAAATTGTTTTTCAATTAGAAAGAGAGAAATTTGTGACATCTACAGTTTGTATTGTATGTTTTCATTTTGTAGCTCTTCTGTGATTTGGTGAAATGCTAATGTATTTGTTAAACTGGTGACTCTTAGTATTATTTTGTCAAGTTGCTCATGTGGAAAAAAGAGAAAGTCAGCAGAATAAATGCCAACATTTTTAATGATCAGAATAATTGATTACTAAAATAATTATTACTTGCGGACCTAATTCTATTGTAGCAAAACAATATAATGGGTTTTTGCAGTTTTAGATTAATCAAAACTGTGCAGATTCTTTTTTCTTAGAAAGGAATCGGCACAGTTCTGTTTACAGTAAAGAACTGTGCCGATTCTAGTTACAGTAAGAAACAGTAACTCTTTCTGACTGCTTTATTAAAGTGCTCCCTTTTTTTCTTGTGATCTTTATAATTGTCATGATGGCTTGCATTAAAACTCACTCTGAATGTGCAGCTGCAGGACTTTGAAGCCGCTCTGAAGCAGCGGGACGGGATCATCACCCAGCTCACGTCCAACCTGCAGCAGGCTCGTGAGGAGAAGGACGAAATCACTAAAGAGTTCCTGGCGCTGACAGAGCAAAGCCAGAAACTTCAGTTCCAGTTCCAACAGGTAGGAAATGCTTTATTTAGTTTTTAATTTCTCTAATTACATGTAATTTTTTCTACTTTCACTATGGCATAAAAATGTGTTCTCAAAAACAGAAGCAGCAGAGGATATCAAATTAGTCATATTTGTGTTGAAATCATTTTTAAAACTTCTGCCAAGTTGGGTAAAAAAACATTAGATTGCTCCTTCAATAAATATTAAATGTTTAAATATCACAAAATATCTTTCATTAAAGCAAACTGGGAGGAATTGGTTTTCTGTTTTCAACATAATAATTGGTAATAAAACCATTTTCTGCACACTAGCTGCAGGCCGGTGAGGCGCTGAGGAACACCAGCCACAGCAGCACCGCAGCAGATCTCCTGCAGGCCAGGCAGCAGCTTGTTCAGTACCAGCAGCAGCTGGAGGAGATGAGCGCGGAGGTCAAAGGGCACCAGGAGACAAGCGGCAAACAGCTGCAGCTCATCAACCACCTCCAGCAGAAGCTCAGCGAGGTGGAGCTGGTGAGGACCGCCACACTCTTAACGCCGGCAGCTTAGCAACGACTAGCTTGTGTGTGAATCTGAACCTGAATGTCTCTTCAGTCAGGGAGAAGGTCAGAGGAATCGTTTGCAGAAAGGATTAAGGAAAAGGAGCTGCTGATTGCCGAACAAGAAAAGGTTATTCTGAGTCGGGAGCAATCACAAAGACAAGTAGAGGAAGAGTTTGCACAAACAATAGAAGATAAAAATCAGTTAATTTCACAGCAAACTGCAACAATCACAAAACATGAGCAGTCATTGATGCTGCTCAGGCAGGAAGTCATTCATGCTGGAAGGACTAGAGATGAGAAAATCATTCAGGACTCTGATGACAAAGACATAATTATTGCAGAGAAGGACAGGGTCATTTCTGATCGTGACTCTGATCTTATCCGGTTGAAAGACGAGCTGGAAAACTCTGTAAAACATCTGCACGAGCTTCGGCTGCAAGTCGCTTTAAAGGAATCTGAGCTTGAAAAATGCCTGACTGAGTTAGGCAGCACAAAATCTGAATTAATAACCTGCAAAAGTGAAATGGAGAGTTATAAATTGGAGCTGGAGAAGGAACAAAAGGAGTTAGAAAGCTGTAAAGGAGAGCTTGCGAACTCCAGACATAGAGAACGGATGTCATCCAGTGAAATCATGCAGCTCATGGGAACAGTAGAAGATCTGCAGAAACGCTGCCACCAGGGGAGCGTATCGGAGACCGACGCCTTCCAAAAAATGCAGGAAGAGACCGCAAGGGAGCTGGAACTTCTCAGGGCAGAGCTGGATGAAATGTACGGGCAGCAGATCGTCCAAATGAAGCAGGAGCTCAACCTGCAGCATGCAGCCAGAATGCAGCAGATGACTGAGCAACATCAGGCTGAGATCGAGCTTCTAAAAGCACAACATCAAAGTTCAAATCTCAGCAAAGGAGAGGTCGAAGCTCTGAACGCCAGAATCAGAGAGCTGCAATTTATTTTACAGCAATCTGAAGCGACGTACGATGAAACCAGACGGGAGCTGAGTCAAGTTGCACAAGAGAAGTCGAAGTTGCAGTCCAAGGTTGAGAGTCTTGTTGGTGATCTACATGCTGCTAGGCATCAAGTGGAGCAGGTCTCCACCAGGCTAGCGTCTCAGGAAACTACCCAGCAGCTCCAGGAGACCATTCAGGGCTTGAGGGACGAGCTGTCAGCTGCTCAGGAAGCTGCGGTCGAAGCAGAAACCAAACACGAATCCGAAATCACCAACTATAAGATCAAACTGGAGATGCTCGAACGGGAGAAAGACGCCGTCCTGGACCGTATGGCGGAGTCGCAGGAAGCGGAGCTGGAGCGCCTCCGGACGCAGCTCCTGTTCAGCCACGAGGAGGAGCTGACGAACCTCCGAGAGGACCTGCAGAGGGAGAGCTTCCTGAACGCGGAGAACCTGCTCAACGAAGCCGCCGTCCGGCACGAGAAGGCTTTGGATGAGCTGCGTGTCGGTCACGCTCAGCAGCTGGAGTTGTTACAGAAAGAGAAGACGAGTTACACTGCAGAGAGGAACGACCTTCTGCAAAAGATTCATGGGCTGGAGGAAGATCTGAAGCTGGCTCTGCAAAGCTCCAAAACAGAGGAGCTGGTTCTGCAGCTCCAGGAACTTCAGGTTGAACTCCAGGAACTTCGAAAAGGCGCGCAAGATCGAGTTAGGATGCAGAATCAAATCCAGTCTTTACTGAAACAGATGGAGGTTCTGGAAAACCAGAAAAAGGAAAAAGAGCAGAAAGTAAAGGAGCATGAGGATCAAAAGGAGACGTTGTTTCAGTCTAATAACGCTTTAAGAGTCAAGATAGAGACGCTAACGGCACAGAACAATCAGTTCCAGCGACAGGTGGACGAGCTTCGCGAGGACATTGAGAAGCAGAAGAGCACTTTCTCTTTTGCAGAGAAGAACTTCGAGGTGAACTTCCAGGAGCTCAAAGAAGAGTACGCGAGTCTGGCAGAGGTGAAGACGCAGCTGGAGGAGAGGACGCTCAGAGAGACGCTCGAATTTGAGGCGAAGATCGCCCACCTTCAGTCAGACATCCGAGAGCTGGAGAAGCGGAGCGGTGACGTGAAAATGGAGCGCGACCTGATGGAGAAGCTTAATGTTACTTTGAATGAGAAGAAGAGCCAAGCTGATCGGCTTTCTGAAGTTACAGAGCGACTGATGGCTACTGAGACCAGAGTCAGGCAGCTGGATGAAGATTTGATCAAAGCCAGGCAGAAAAATTCAGAGGTCATTGCCAAAAATGAAAGCCTCTTAAAGGAACTGGAGAAAGCACAGGAGATTAGGAGCAAACAGAAAAAACTCCTTCAGGAGAAAGAGCAAACTGTTGAGGCGGTTTCTCCTTCAGAGGATCATCGCCGTCAGATTCAGTCGCTACAGCAGGAGATCAAAGCTCTGACGGCTCGTTTAGGTGCAGCTGAAGCAGAGAGAGACGGCGCTCTGCGCACTCTGGAGCTCCACAGGCTCTCACACACTCCGTCTCCAGCGGCAGCGCACTCCTCTGGGGAGGGACCCGTTGAGGGGCGAACCTCCCCACACAAGCCGGCTTCTTCGGGGTCAAGCAGGCGCAAAAGACGACAGAGGTCGAAGCAGGAGCGCAGAGCCGGCTCGGCGGCTTCAGAGGAGCGACAGAGGGAGGAGGAAGAGCGAGCGAAAAGTGCTGCAGAGGAGGAGATGCTGCCTCAGACGCAGAGCCGAGTTATGTCATGTTCACCGGAGAGCGCCGGTAAGGAGGACTCTGCCGCCGGGTACCAGGGAGACGGAGGCAGAGACTGCATCAACAAAGCGGTGAGCACTCACATGTTTCTGCTCTTTTCTTTTTCTCTTTGAAGTCTGAACAAATGAAGCATCCGTGGAAACCGCGTCACTTTGAATTCATTTAGTTTAGAGCTTTTTTAAACATCTAAAGAGTGAACTCAAAACCAAATCAGGTGTTGATTTTTTTATTTTTATTTCTCTTTTTATGAGGAGAATATGACTGGAGCGGTTCAGCTCTGAAAAATTTCCTCTCTAGTGAGCAACAGTGTTGATTGTAAATTGCCTTAGAGTCTGAAGGCTTGCTTTGAAAGGCAGCGTTTAGCAAGACTGCTGCCTTCAAAGATGCATTTTTACACTTCTGCAGCCAGAAAAGCCGCACACACGACAGCCTGCATGTAAAATTCATGTGAGGACTAGACATGAAAAAGACCTCTGTACTGTTTCTTTTATTTATTTATTTATTTTTTTTGCTCGGCTTGTTCTTGCTGCTCACCATTAAACTCAATAACAGCTCAGAACAGATAAACAAGTCTGCTTACAGATTTGAATTTGCCATTGTGTCGAAATGTGTACATTCTAGTTTCTTTCCATCCTGCAGGGAGTGAAGGGTTTGAGGTGAGAAGCCATTTTAACCCAGTCACTTTCTGTCCGTGTCACCTCCAGCTGTGCTACAAACACACACAAAGCAAAAGATTGTGTACAATGTTTGTCTGCCATCTCACATCTGTGCTTCGTGATGCTTTAGTCACCTCCTGGGCTGGAAAAACCATCCCTGCAACTGGATATAACTTTCCTGCCCAAAAGCTGCTTTGTTTTTGGATGGCAGTAAAAAGTCTTTAAAATTATAATTCATAATTGCTTTAAAACTAGTTTTAGTTTTGATACTTAATGGGTTAAAGAGGAATTTTGATGAAGGTAGTTAATGTCTGCTCCGTCTCAGGAAGTGATCCATAACGGTGCATTTTATTCTGTCCATCATTGTCTTGTTTTGTCTGAATTTCTTGCTGAGGAAACAGTGCTTTGCTAAAATATTTACGCACCTTAAACTTTTTCACATTTTCTCACGTTGCAACTGAAAACTTTCATGTATTTCACAGGGATTTAATGGGATGGACCAACATAAATGGATGGATAATTATGCAGTTTTTTTACGAATCTGAAGCATGTGGTGACTATTTCTATTAAGACTCCTATGCTGTAGTTTCCCTTAAATAAAATTTAGCTCAACAAATTACCTTCAAGAGTAGGGCTGAGTAATTAATCAATAACAACGCACACTGTGATAGACATGTGATCAATATCAGTAGATAAAACGTCCGGTAGAATTATCAATAATTTCACTGAACTCTGATCAAGAACCGCACAGCATTCTGGGAGTTGTAAGCAGAGGAAAGACTTTAGTCACTAAACTTCTCTTCCAGCAAGATTGGTGGAATCAACTGACTCACTTCCTCTTTGGTTACCTAGCAACAACCAGTTGAGTAACTGGCGCAGCAGCAGCACCACTGTGCCTCATAACTGTTTAGAAATAAATAAAACATCAACGATGTGGAGTGAAAACCGTGGCTAAGACGAAAGTTTGGCAGTATTTTAGATATTTTAAACAAAAACTAATAATTCTAAATATAAGAACAGCTGTGCTACTAATCTTCTTGTACAGTTTACTGTAAAATGACAATAAATCGAATCATCCGGCTGTGGGTAAATTCAATTCTGTGAAGGGCTCAGAGGTTTATTAGAGAACATTAGAAAATAAACGGCATCATAAATACAAAGGAACACAGTGAACACATAAGAGGTAAAGCTGTGGAGAAATTTAAAGCAGTGTTTGGGTGACAAAATAATTTCAGAAGCTTTAACATCTCACAGAGCATTGTTCAACCCATAGTATAGCACCAAAGCAAACCCACAAAGACATGGAAGCCCCCCTAGTGATCTTTTGCAGCTACGTCACTTTCGCCACGACCGACGTCGGAAGTGATGATCGGGACTATTGAAGAGAGCATCTGAAATTGTTTTCCAGAGTTGTTTTTGCCAGTTTATTCACCGTTTCTACTTGTTCGAGTCGAGCTAATTTGTCTGTGAACGTAACACATCTGGTTGGGGCTCAGAGACGGAGATATTTATAAAAATAGGAAATAGCTAGCTTAGAAACCGAGCCATACCTCCCCTCTCCTGATATGTTGATTACCGACTTTGTCTGAATTCACATTACATGGTCTGTATCACTATGTCTTAAACAACGTCTCCCTTTGCACCGGAGCAGCCTTAAAAACGTACGGAAGACGAGACGCTAACCAGTTTTTTCCATGCATGCTAGGCTACATGACACTGTCTCCATGGTTACCAGTGTTTAGACTTTATGGTACCTTGTCCATAAAGCAATACTCGATATGTTTACATACATATGTATAATAAAAGAGGCTTAAAGAGATATAGGAATCCATCACAGTTTATGAACGTTAATCTTCTTACCTTGTAAAAAAGACGTTGGGCACAAATCCGCGATTACACCGAGGGCTGCCAGTCATGATAACGGCTGCTATCCACCACCGCCATCTTTCCTCGTCGTTGACTATTTGAAGATTCTAGAATGATTTGTGTTACAACAAGATTTAATTACCCCTTTAGGATAAACTAAGTAATTTGGAAATTGAGTTTAATTTAAAGCCAAATTACATCCTCAGTTGTGTGAAGCTGATGGAGATAAATATCCTAAAAGATTCGCAGCTGTAGTTGCGGCAAAGCAGTGACTCAGCTCGAGGATTGAATACAAATGTACACCTCTCTTTTTAGACTTTTATTTGTTAAAAAAAAGAAAGAAAAGATAACCATGTAAAATGCATCTTCCATTTTTCATTATGAGGTATTTTTTTGTTGGCCTGTCATATAAAATCCCATTAAAATACACAAATACTGAGAGAGATGTGAAAAAGCTCAATGGTGATAAATGCTTTGGAAGGTGGTGTATATTTAAGGTTTTTTCGCACTTTGTATTAAAAATGTGTTTTATATTCTGTTTGCTTTATACAGGTGAGTGGACAGGGGATGGGCTGTCACACAGAGTGTGCTGAAGAGGAAGAAGAGACCTCTGAACATGTAAATGTCACTTATGCTCACATCCTGCTCTTTGTCTTGAAGTTGCTTTGATGCATCATTCAGCTCACAGTAAAGGTTGATAGATGGGGGGCCTCTACTGTAAGGAATGCTTCAAGCTGCACTCTTACAAAAGCAGATATTTTTCTGCTCTGTTGATGCTCCTGAAATTGCCATGCAGGGCCATGAGCACAGTTCACAGAATTTTCATTTGAGCGCAAAAAGGAGAATTTAATTGCAGAGCTTTGTGTTCTGCAAGTCGACAAACATCAGTTTAATTGCAGCAGAATCAAAGGAGCCAAAGAATTGGAGGAGAGAAGTGTAAAAGCGGGGAGCAGTCCTGTGAGGAAAGGGAGGAAAGAGTGAAATGTCATGAAGTCACTGGTTCGACACAACCTCTTAAAACAGGGTGAAGACGATTTTTCCCGATGCTGCTGCCAAAGTTAGCGATTTTCTCACTGTTTATTCAGTAAAAGCAAAGTAAACATTTAAATAAGCTTACTTTAAGAACTTCAGCTCTGTGCTTCATTATCTAGATGAAAAAATCTAAATAATAAATCTAGTTATTTTATAAGTGAAGAAGAAGATCTGACTATCAGTTTGTGACCTGTACCTCCAGCACCCTTGTGTTTTTTGATTGGCCTAGTCAAATCTGGTCGGAAATCAATTTGAGATGTTGTAACATAAACCTTAAATAATACCTAAAAACATTCCAGAGTTGTAAAGCTTTTTTAATTGTCTGATAAACTAAATAATATTAGAACATTTTCTTCCCTCAATCTACTCTGGTTATCTTTGTCTGATTGTAAAACCTGTTGCATGATCTTAAAATTTCCAGTGCAGCAGAAACAGAAGAAACATTTTAACAGTGCAATTGTCAGCAATTTAACACATGGTCAAATGTAATTAAGTAAGAGTTAGAAAGACAAGATAGACTTACTGAAAGCCCATTTTATTGAATCATTTGCATTTATTTGTAGGGCTGATCTGCTTTTAGTAGTGGTTTGTTTGTTCTCCACTGACCTTCTCTCATCTGCATGCTTTGTTTAATTACCAACATCTGAGGAGAGAGGCTCTCTCCTCCACACAGTCAGATGGAGTGACCGTATCATAACACCACGTTTTAAAGTACGGCCTAATCAAGATGTAGAGCGCACTTTAAAGCTTGTAATCTCAAAAGCTTACAGAATCACATATTTGTGCTAATGCATTATGCATCATCATGTTAAGGAACCTTTTGTTGAGCTTTTTGTTGTTTTCATCCTGAAGTGCAGACGGTTATAAATCACGTTTCTGTTTCAGAAATGAGATTGTTGGGATTAGGATTTTAATCTTTCATTTCCTTTTTTTATGAGAAAATGGATGATGCAAAATTTAATTTATGGTTACATTTGATTTATCTTATAACTGTCATTTGCTGGCTGTTTTTATGTGTAATAATAGACCAAATAAAGGGTGTCCAAATTGCGGCTCGGGGGACATTTGCGGCCCCTTGACTCATTCTATGGGGCCACAATATAGTTGATGCAGAAAAAGTTTTTTTTTTCTTTAATTAGACCAAACTATTACTTTCTCCAAAGTAAAACTCAAAGTAATTCTTTTAAAAATCATGTTTTTAACTTTCTCTTTAATTTCATTTTAAATATGATCACATTTATTAACTGACTGACTTACAGACTTTAGAGAACCCAAATCTGTTTTTTTTGTTTGTTTTTTTTAACCTTTGCTTGGTGCATATAATCATTTTTAAAAGCGAGTGGCCAAAATCCTGTTCTTATTGTTGAAAATAAGTAAAATATTTTTCTTTCTTTTATTTTTTTTTTAATCCAAGTCACAAAATATTTGTAAACCAGATATCTTTCTTTTTGTAACACAAAAAACTCTTTCAGTTTTGGATCTAAATAAATAAATAATTTTTTGTCGTTTTGGCCCGCAACTACTTTTGACTTGATGATTTTGGTCCATGTGACAAAACGTTTGGACACCATTGTAGTAAATAATTACATTTCTGTGCTTGTAGTTGGATTTAGTTAACTGATAATTAGTTGTTTTAACATGTGATTTCTTCTTTGTGTGTGAAGGAGGAGTGCAGGCTGCAGATGGAGGCGCAGCGCATCAGCCTGTCTCAGATCCACGCCGCTCAGCTGGAGCTGCTGCAGGAAGAGACGGACGCCTCTCTGGACCTCAGACTGCACCACCTGAGAGAGCAAAGCGGCCCGGGTAAACCTGTCTACTACTAAATGCTATCGAGCTGCAAGCAGCATATCTTATATTTATTTGTGCTTGTAGTACATCTGTGGTTGTCTGAAGTGTTTGTGCTTTCTCAGGTGGCAGAAGAAAATCCAAACGCATGATAGAAGCTGTGTCAGAAGAATGCAGTGAGATAATTCTGGTAATTTTAAACTGAGATACCAGTTTTTAATTCACACGTGTTTCCACATTTTCCTTAACCATTTTCATTTCCATTTCAGTCTTTCCAGAAGATTTTTGGTAAAGAGTTTTTGGAGAGTATCAACACAGCAGACCTGTCGCTTATTTCAGAGGAAAGACCAGCAACTAGTGAATCCTCCTCCATTGTTCAGGAGGCTAGAGGTATACACTCTATAGAATTACAACAATAATCTATATGTTTTTTATCTATGTTCACTCTAATATTTTTCCTTATTGTAACCTTTTATTATTCTAGAGTTATACACCAATCTTCGGCAGGTGAGGGAGAAAATTAAGCATGAACATGATCGGCTCTGTCAGCTTCAAGATCTGCTGAGATCTGATGTAAATAAGGTAAAAATGCACAGATTCCTACACTGCCTTAAAGTTTTACGTCACATGGCTGTAATTACTTACTGTATTCATTCACATGTTTCAAATTCACCAAACAGGCAGATTCTGTTTTGGTGTTGCACCTATAATAAAATCATTTCCATTTTACAGTAAAATTATAAGTATTTTTTAACCTAGAACTGCTAAATCGGGTTGTTTTTTTGGATAAATTATAATTTATTTAGCATCTTTGTTGTTACTCAGCTGTTTCTGTCTCACATAATGCAAAGTGGACACTTTGTTTTTAGTAGCAGAGCACTAATTTAACAGATAAATTCAATCTAATCTCCTAGATAAGTGAGCTGCAGGTGGCCTATGATGAACTGAAGATCAACAGTGAGAAGCAGCTGTCTGACCTCAACGCACAGCTTGCAACAATAAGCCATCCTTCAAGCAGAGGTATATTTGATCACCTCTCCAAAGCTGCTGCCACACATTTTCTCGTCTTACCATATGTATTTGTGTTTAGCAAAATGGTGTTTTATGTGGCTCTTCACTTGAAGAAACAGAGCTCATCAACTCTAGCCATGTTTTAAGTGTTTGGATTGTTTATTATGCACATTTATACAGTACATTGGATGTGTATTAGGGTATAGGATGTAGATATTAATGTGTGCTACTGCATTCAAACAGAGTTATTAGTTCGGTTAATTTTAACTGATTGAATGTTGCCTGACCTACAAATCCAGATATTTTCTAATCATTGTTAAATTATCTAATGGACCTTTCAGCAACTTCCTATTTGATTAATTGGCCCTCTGTGCATTCCTCTGTTAGAATCCTCAATTATTTTAAAGCAAAACTAATTAGGGCTTATTTACGGAAGAGGATTAGGGACACTGAAAAAAAATAAATAAATTCTGACTTTAAAGTCAGATTTTTTTTTCTCTCAGAATTCTGAGATTAAAGTCAGAATTCTGACTTTAATTCTGTCAGAATTCTGACTTTGAGATTAAAGTCAGAATTCTGAGATTAAAGTCAGAATTGTTAATTTTTTTCGTGGCCCTAATCCTCTTCCGTACTTATTGGCGTATTAATTAAATAAGAAATGTTCAATTAACCCATGCTTGTGTAAAAGACTTTGGGCAAGAAAATACCATTTTCAAAGTCTATATGTGGACTAACTCATGGGAGACTTCTATGTAATAATGAATTTTCACACTTACTGCATATTTCAAAAAACATTGGAGTATTATTGCAAGGAGTAAAAACTTAAGGAGTAAAAACTTAAAATGTCTTAAATTAATTTAAAAAGTTAGGTGGCCTGTATAATTCCCACGTCCTAAAAATGTTGTCTTCACTGAACTTTTTAATTAAAAAAAAAAAAAAATTATTTTTTATTTTTCTAGCGTGACTTTTCTGTCAGGCAAAAATTTGAGTCGCCTTCAGACGTCTTCATTGTCTCAACTCAAAACGGTTGAGAGTAGCGCTAACTAGCTGTCATGGATATTATTTATACATGTAAAGAATAATTTAAAGTATTTATATATGTATATATATTATTTGTATAATATACATTTATAATTATACGGAAATAATGTCTGACTAGCTGCTAATATACCGGTGCTAGCTACCTAGCCTGCTATTTACGTCCATCATGGGTAAGTGCCAATTCACAGCTAGTTGGCTATGAATTGGCCAACTAGCTATGTTGGCCATTTCATACATACATACAGAAATGTATGAAGTTCATACATTTCTGTGGAGCTATGGGTCTTAAATTCTATACATAATTGTCTTTAAAAGTTTTAAATTTGAGTTGGTGAAACCTGCTTAAACTGTAATAATTGAATGCTTTTTTTATTGGTAAGTAATAAGTTTGTCTGATTTGAGTATCGTCTAGTTTCTGTTTTTGAAATTTCACATTGATATATTTTATTTATTTAGTTAATTTTACAGTTTAAAACAAAATCCCTGAACTCTTAATCTAATGCAGGAGTGTCAAACTCCAGTCCTCATGTGCCACAGGTACAAAACACTGGAATGAAATGGCTTTAATTACCTCCTCATTGTGTAGATCAGTTCTCCAGAGCCTTGCTAATGACCTAATTATTCTGTTCAGGTGTGGTGCAGCAGAGGCACATCTAAAAGTTTAAGGGCATTGGCCCTCCAGGACTGGAGTTTGATACTTGTGGTCTAATGCAGAGTGGATGTAAATATCACAGCAATGATCCAGGTGGATTTACCATTTACCAAAAAACTCAGAGTTTCAGCTCAGTGGAGATGGAAATAAGTACAGATGTGCCATTCTCTCAGTTTTATTCTTTGCTTGCTGTTAAAAAAAAAACCTAAATTCTTTACTGCCTTGTTTCAAGTGCTGCAGACCTTGAGCTTCCTCTTGAGATTGTGTTTTTGTAAAAATCACAGTTCACTAGTTCATTTTACACCACAGATTCCCTAAGATTAGCAAATTTCAAATGTTACTACTTATTTTATCTATTTATTTGCTACTTTTATTTCCTTTTTATTTCTTATTAATTTAAATTTTGTTATATTTAATTTGTATTTAT
The DNA here is from genome assembly GCF_019740435.1 of Gambusia affinis. Taxonomy (NCBI): domain Eukaryota; kingdom Metazoa; phylum Chordata; class Actinopteri; order Cyprinodontiformes; family Poeciliidae; genus Gambusia; species Gambusia affinis. The sequence continues at coordinate 10,512,143 of NC_057881.1, read as the reverse complement.
CTGTGTAAAAACCACAGTCTTATTTCCACTTTCTTAGATCTGCAGGCCAAGGAATCGGACTCGACATCAGTGGAGCTCCAGAGGCTGAAGGCCGAGGCTCAAGTAAAGCAGCTCCGGCTGGAGGAGAGCCACCGACAGGAAATGGAGCGCCTCAGGGCTCACTACCAGCAGCAGGCAGCGGACACGGAAGAGCGCTATGCTACAGAGCTGTTTGTGTTGCAGCAGCGACTGCAGGAAGCCACAGGAGCCCAGACTTACTACAGGTGATCAAACAGAAACATTCAGTCTCCTATTTATTGCCCACATACATACTCTCCAAATCTTAGTTTGGTAGATTAGCTGATGTTCTAAAAGTTGGTGCATTTTTCACTTTAATCTCATGTATCAATTTTTACTTTAGTTGCTAAATGTTTCTAAAAAGAATTTTAAAAACCAGTAAGTATTTTTATAAAAATCTACACTCTCGGGTTACGTTTTCATAGCTTTTACCACCTCATTTTGAGAGCTGCTTTTAAAGGTTGAGCTTGATTGATTGGCGACATTTAGAGAACTGTAAAAGGATTGCGGTCCCAAGATGCTTCTGTGATAGAAAGGTAACTGACCTATCTAACGAAGGTCAAGAGTCCAGCTACAAAACATTCAGCAGTGTAGCTTTTATTTAAACACAAACCTCTAAAAGAGCCTATTAAATCTCTTCAGATAACTTTGTGATCCAAGTTAAAAGTGTTAAAATGTGAGAAAAAGATGACAGGTTAAAGTAAAAAATAAGTAAATAAAGGGGTTTGCAGGAATGCATTAATTTGTGCGTTCATGCTTATAAAACCTGAGCATGCCGGTGGAGGAAAAAGGTGAACATATTATGAAGATTTTTAGTCATCAGAGCAGTTTTGGTGCAGATCTTATTTGAACACTGTTCAAATCGAATTTAAAGACTTTTTTCTTCTTAATGCCTAAAAAATTGTGCTCATATTTTTTTATTTGTGTCTCATTTATAAATTTGTCTCAGCTAAGATGGCAGAAGCCTGCACCAGAACTTAAATACAACACACAGGAAGCTTTAACCTGACAAAAAACATCAGGGTTCTTACAGATTGGATCCTAAAAAGACAACACTCCTCTCAGACTAAAAATTTTAATTTATTTAATTTGCTCAGACAAATGAGTTTTGGAAAAATTGCCCAAAACTCCCAAGATTCCCCACTGCAGTTTTAAATGTTTTCTGTTTATTGTCTCCATATATATTTTTTGTCATTAACTTTAAACTGACAAAAAAAGGTAAAAGTTGCTTGTCTAAACTACATTTGAGTAGTTTATCTGAAAGAAATGACATCTTGTTTATTTAAACAGTTATTTGCTGAAGTCTTGAGTCGTCTCTTATTTATTGATATTCACAGATCCACAGGTGTTTCACCTCGTCACAGAATTTACTGTCTTACTGTGGATCCCTGCTGCCCTCCACTGTTTGATTTTATAACTATAAAATATTAAGTGTTTTCTTTTATTGGATTCTCATAATAAATCACTAAAGTAATCCATAAAACTGGAGTTTGCATCATATTTTTTGTATAAATACTTGATTTCTCATTATTTCCATTCATTCCTTCAGTTTATGGTTTGTGGAGGTTCAGTTTTAAATTCTGACAGTAGCATAAATATTAGCCTTGTAAACCTTTGTAGTTATACTTTAGATATACTCTAAAAAACACTGAGACTAACACTTGGTTTCATATGCAAGGCCTGCTGTAAATAGAAATAAATGATATAAAGTACATGGATAATTTGGTGTTTATATTTTGAAGCAACTTAAGAAGTGTGAAAAGTGGAAAAGTACTGAATTTGGAGATAAATCTGTGAAGAAATCTTGATAGCAATTTTTTTAATTTAATTTATTTCATAAAAACGTTTATCTCCTGAAATAACTGCGTGTTTAACACCTTAGTAGATGTTTACTTTTGAAGTAAAATCCAGAAATGAATGATGATTGTTGTGCTCTTTGTTTTGCAGCTTGTCCAGCACTCCAGAATTCGGCTGTGAGGGGACGGAGGAACGAAAAGAGGAACTAAAGGTCTGGTTCTTACAGTTTACGTCCTCCTAAGCCTCATGCATCAACTCCTATTACAAGCCGAAGACACGTTAAGATGCTTTGACAGCTACGGGTTGATGGTGAGGGAGGAGTTGCAGCCTTTAGGCTAAAATTTGCCCTAAATCCACATCCAACTGAAACGCCACAGGCAACCTCATGAGTGGACCTATATCTAATGATTTAAAGGATCAGACATTATATAACACTGTCCCGACCAGGCGGACTTATTCTAGTCTTGGAGATTGCATGAAAGGAGGATTCTGTCTTGCGTGAGTGAGCTGCGCTCCATTTAAGCCAACGCTCTAACTTCTATCCCCTTTCCTAGGCTGTCATTTAGCCAGTCCCTTCATCCCGATAGCTCATATTTTAAAGCTCTCATATCTGCACAGAGTTTAGAGGGAAAGTCAGAAGAGAGATGAAGATGAACGTAAAACAAAAACATCTGAAATGCTGTAGAGCAGATTATAGGAGGATATTTTCTAGCGGTTTAACCTTAAAATTGAAGTAAGTGACAAAATTACGAGATTGAGAGCTAGCCTGTTGACTCAAAATTTATCTTTTTATTATTTCTGGAAGCCTGGAGAGCAAACTCCAATATATATCAATTGTGATTAGTCGTTTTGGCTCCAATGGGGAACGAATCTGCTACTACCAGTACATTAATTGTTATTTTTCCCATCTCTCCTCAGGAGCGGAGTGAGGAAGATGTTTCAGAGCGAGACGAAGGGGTGCACCACTCTGCCAGGCCGTCTAGCCTGACGCTGCAGCTGCAGGCGCTCAAGAAAGCGTTGCACCACAAGTACGACCAAGAGGTGGCAGCTCTCAAAGAGCAGCACAGCATCGAGCTGCGAAGGCTGAGAGAAGAAAGGGAACACTGGGGAGGCAAAGGAGAGAGAGAACTGGATCATAACGGTGTGAACGGAGCCGGAAGCTCGACGGAGAACCTCAGCGCCGCTGGACAGGAGGACAGACTGCAGCAGGAGAGGGTGGAGGAGGAAGTAGCAAAGGTAGTAACATAACATGTTAGGTTTTAATTAGGGCTGGCGAGAAATCAATTTTATTGTTTAATCGACTTTTTTAGTTTTTGAAGGTTTAGTTTTTGGATTTTCATAGTCAAAGTGACGTCATCTTCTTAGACAACTTTCCGTTTATTTGGACTTTGAATTTAGGTCAACTCTGTGGTGGAGCATTAGGGCCAGGCTATGACTTATTTTCTTTTAATTACAATAATAAGATTATAACATCAAAAATGCAGTTACAGTGGTTTGAGAATAAGGTCATAATCTTATGAGAAATCCAACACAAATAACAAAAAATTTAAATGAGGAATGTTGAGCATTTTGTGAAGTTTGGTGTAGGTTTGACAGGAAACGCTTAATAGAAATATTTAATCTTTTAACACATCAGCATAGAGTTATTGTTCATGCAAACAAATGTGTCTATTTTGAAGAAAAATGCCCAACCAGAGCTGGTCACGTCTGATCCTGATTAGCATATCAGAGCTTTTTTCAAATTACCGGTAAAATAACCTTTTCTCATTATTTTAAGAATTTTTTCTGGTAAAATTGTCTTTTTTTTTCTCATAATTAATCAAAAATTCTTGTAGCCTGGCCCCAATACTCCATTATACAACTCTCAGAAGGGATGAAGGAAATAAAAAACACTTTTGGAGAATACTTTCTGTCATTTGTAATTTCCCTTTTTAGAAAATAAAATTAGAAAAATAAATCTGATCTGGGATGAAAAATCTGAGATTTTATTTTTAAGCCACATTGCCCAACTCTACTTTTAATAAAAACTTTGTATATACCCTGCAAAAGTTTTGTTGGAATAATGAGAAAGTAGGTTTTTAACTCATGCAGCATAAATACACATTTTCTTGATTTGTGTGGATATATTTGGTAGATTTACTGTAGCTCATTTACTGGGTCACCACAACAAAAGAAGCACCCAAAACATTTTTTCTTTTTTCAGCCGTTGTTTACCTCTGTTGTTTTCAATCACACAAATAAAAACTAAGATCATATTTTGTTTCCTGGTTCTTGACAGGCCATAGTCCAGATGTCCGTGGAGTTCGCACAGCAGACTGAGCTGGCTCGGCTCCGGAGACGAGCCAGCCAGACGAATAGCTCCATGCAGACCCAGATGGACGACGAGGACGTCGACGGGGAGATTGAGGAGCAGACTCCCAGGGCTTCTCCACTTGCAGGTGTCTGGTTAGAGGAACCGGAGAGAGAGGAACTGGAACGGGAACTGGAAGAGAGGAACGCTGAGATCAGAAAACTGAAGGAGGAGCTGCAGAAAACTGAACTTGAGCAGGTCAACTCACCTTTTTCATCTAAATGTGTTGTTAAATAGATTTTACAACATCTGTCATTAATTATTTAAGGGAGTGTTTTAGGCTTTACAACAGTTCACAATGCTTCTTCAGTAATTTGCAAAAGAATCAAAGATTTAATGTTTGTTTTTACCCCAAAAAAATTTATTTCTTGGTCTTGTTTTCAGCTTAAATGACTGTTAGATTATATTTAAAGTAAAGCAAATTTTTTTTACTTCATTGTTGCATTTACTTCTTGAATATTTACCATTTTCTTGAAAATTAAACTACTGTGAATTAAGTTCTGGTAAATAACAACAATAAACAATAGAATATTTCAGTGTTCAGGGCCAGTTTTGGGTTTTTTTTTCTAAAAACTCAGACCCAACATGATATAAAATGCATAATCCATATTTTTTCAGAGCAGAATAAGATGCACTGTGGCTGCTTTTCCACTGGGGGGAGCTCTTGTCTGTTCCCGTCTGTCTCCTTCAGGTGCACCTGTTGCCATAGTAGCACAAAGATACTAGTGTTTCTCTGGGCTCGGAGAGAGTTAAATTGTGTCTTTGTGTTCATAAACAGGCAGTGTTTCTACGTATGCACGGCTCTGGCTTATTTGAATTTACTTTTCCTAATGTTTGCACGCGCGATGTTTCACTGTCCAGTGCAGCTTAGTTTTCAGCAGCCTGCTTGTTTGGCTGGAAGTTTGAAATGACAGGGCTGTTGTCTATTTTCTCTCTGCTGCCCGTTCAGGCCTTGAAGAAGAAAAACGATGGTGAGGAGCAAGAGGAGGAAGATTCAGCTCACACAACTGAAGATGAAGAACCCAAAATATCAAGAATATCAAGGCAGGATGATGGAGAGTCTTCAGATAAAGATACTGAAAGGTACAACTGTAATTATACAAAACATTCTGAATGAGGTTTCGCACAATTATATGGTTGACTAAATGTTTAAAGTCTTAATCAACCAGCTAACATGCATTTAATTCCCTCCATTTTTAGAAAGTTGCTGTGTGAAGCCAACAGGAAGCTCAGCCAAGTGCTTGTCGACGTCCTGAAGACGACTGCTGCAGCTGAGGAAACTTTAGGCCTCCACATGCAAAGATTGTGTGAAGGTTCAGCTGGAGTGCAGCCTACCGAGTCGAACACACAGACACAAACCTGCCAGAGTGATAATCCAGGCGAGTAACATCATGGTTTAGAAAACACTTGAGTTAATTTTTGGTTAAACAGTTAAGAGTCCAAGTTAACATCCTCCAGATGGCTGGATGTGTACCAGACCTGTGTTTACTCTAAAACGTTCATTTGTTGCACATTTTGACAGCCTAGCTTGAACAGACAGATTCATCCAAGTGTATATCATTTTGTCGTAAGACCAACTATGTTTAGGTTGTGACAGGAAATGTGATTTAAACCACAAGCTAGAAAATGTTGGAAGTTTTACCACATTAACTTAAGCAGTAAGTTAATGTAAGTAATAATGTATAGCAATAAGTTAATTGCTATAATTAACTTATGTTAACCATTGAGGTCAAACTAATGTGTTGCTGGCAACTGTTACTGGAATCTAAGCAACGTTGTTTCAAATGTTGCTTTGTGTACTTTATGGTTTAACTGGTATTTTCTATTTCCTTTCCGATTTCTACATGATAGAACGCACATAATTTTATTGTTTATTCTCTGAAATGCAAATAAGATGTAGGACAGATAAATTGCACCACAGAATTTAAAGACAGTGTCTCAGTTTATCAAATTAACTAATTTTAAATGAGTAATTTATTGTTCCTAGACACTAAAATATTTATTTTTCTATTAACCAAAAATTATGTTAAAGATGTTAACTGCTCTAAATAAAATAAGTCTGGATTATTTGTGTGAGTTTATCAAGAGTTGTTTTGTTTTAATCTGTTATTCTGTGCCAACAGTAATTCAAAATATATGGGTATTTGAAAAGGTAGTAGATGCTTTAACCCCTGAAATCATTTAATGTTTATTTATGTCCTCTACCACTAAAATCTTGCTTTTCCACAGTACCGAATATATGAGTGTTAACGTTCAGTCACTGGTGGGTTAAAAACACATAAATCACATAAATGCAAATTAAGTTTGTTGCTTGTTGGATTATATGTCAGCATATATATATATACATATATATATGCACCTGAGGGAGGGATGCACAACTCATCTTTCCCTCAGGTGACGTTAATCTAATCTGGGTTTTCATGGAAATACATTTAAGATATTGTTCAGCAGATATTTTCCTATTAACCTGGTGTTTGTGCAACAACAACTCATAAATGCTCTAAACACTTTAAAGTATTTTGGTGGTTTATATTTGTAACAATTAAAATGATTATAAATCTCATGAGTTTTATGTTATACCTGCAGAAGCCAACCAATATATCCTAAAATCCTAATTTTTTTAATGGTCCAGCTGTTTTCTCTAAATTTACAGCCTGTGCAGTTTAGCTGCTAATCATCTTGTATCTTGTGAGGTTTTATGAAAATAAGAAACTTAATAGCTGAAGGTTTATTTCATTAGTGTGTCTGCTGTTGACATATCCTCCTTCTCCCTTTAAAGTAATGATTAACACCCATTTGCATTCTGGTCAGTCCGGTTTATGAGCTGTACATAATAATTGCTGTGAAATCTGTCAACCTGTTCAGCCTGTACTTCGTAGCTTTTACGTAATTGTGCTTTTGTTCATATGATGCTCACCTCTGCAAGAAGACCTTGAGATACTCATATTATGCACACATTCATATAAATAAAACATTTTTCTGTCTGATCCCACAGAAACTCGCCAGAGCAGGAAAGCTGGTGCTGACACCAGGTTCAGGTCTGGTAAGTTGGAGGCTGAGGAGGTTCTGGAGATTCCCCAGGAGATGATGGACCGGCTGCTCCTTGGGGCAGAATCGCAGCTTGAGAGCGAGGAATATTTTCTGGGCATCAGTAGACGACTTCAGGCAGCTGTGGAGAAGATGTTGATGACCATAACAGACACGACTAACCAGGTATGAGGCCACCGTTGGTGCCAGAATGCACAGTGTTCACTTTTACTCGTATATTACTGAATACTTAGATAAGCACTAAGAAAGAAGGGGATATAGACAAATGAGGAGCTTAATTTGAGGTTATTTGCACACAAATTATAAACGTATAAAATAACAGGGAATGATGGTTGTTCCCTTTGATTGCATAATGCCAGCTGGATGTTTTGAGAGCACACAGTCTGTGATCTCACCTGAGTGACTTGCATGACATGAAAGGGCAGAATTACTTCTAGTTTCTGTTCATTCACATCAACATTTCTCCACCTGGACTGTTCATAATAATTAATACAGCAAAAGATTTAATTAACAGCACAGAACCCCAAAGAAACAAACTGCTACAAGTTTCTGCTCGTATGTTCTTGTGTTTGTGTCTGTAAACAGAAAACTCCAGTGACACATTCACGCTTTCAAAACATTTTAAAGACCTCTAAACACTGCTGACCCCCCACCCGTGGGTTTGTGCGCCTGTTCATTTGGAGACATAATGGGGATGAGACGGCAGAATGTGTCCAGAATTCACACACAAAAGAGCTGCCTCATTCCCTCTGGTTGCCTGTAGATACGAGCCGTATTTACACAGAGCTTTTTGTGTTGGCTAAGCAGCCTATCCTGGTCCGGACTCGCAGAGCGGCTCCTCCCCCGCAGGGTGTCCATGCAGCGTCCCCGCTGCGTCCCGTGTCAGCTCGCAGAGATGGGGCCAGCTTAACTAGGCCATTGAGCGTGTTACAGTAACTGGCTGCACAACTCATCCCTCCCTCTGGCTGGAATTCATGCATTATTCACGCTGAAATGGGTTCTGTCTTGGTGGTCTAAAAATAGCTCCAAAGACGGGAGGCAAAGCATTGCTGCTCTGTAGGTGTGTTTAACATTGGAGTAAAGGATTTATTTTCTAAATTTATCAGAACATGTTTGTAGTCAGTAGCATGAGTAATAAGACAAATCAGCAATACCTGGCAATTAATCTAATCAAACTGATATCTGTTTACTAGATAGAGTGCATTCACACCATTTATGCTTAGTCCGCTTTAATCAAAAACTAGTTTGTGTGCCTAGAAAGTCTGGATCCTTTGGGCAGGTGTGGATGCACAATTTCAACCAAAAAGCAAACTCTGCTTTAGTCTGAAAGCGTATGAGTGCCAAGTGGACTGGAGTCCGCTCCAAAACCAGGAAGCGAACTACAACGCAGGGCATTCTGGGTAAATACAACCAAAACAAACATGTGAGTCGAATGCTAACGGAAAAAATGGCTTGAAGACTTTTATTAAGGAAAGAGAATTTCTACAACGTGACACCACTTAATCTTTGAAGGTCAATGTCTTCTTCAGAGGTTGTGTGTTGTTTCCTTCAGTGGTTCTTGGTGCAGCGCCACCACAGGCGAGGAGGTGAACATGTTTTTATTCCTTTGAGTGTGAAACCGAACAGCTGCAAATGTAACAAATGTAATTTTAGGTGTGAAAAACCCTTAAATAATTAAATGTATTCTAGATTTACAACTAGGCTTGTCACAATAATCAATAAATAAATTAATCGCATGATAAATTATAACAAACTCAATAATTTCCATTGGCATGATTTATCGTTTCTCTTTTTTTCTGTCTTTCTACCAAAAACTGGATGACAAAAGTCTTCAGTTTGGTGTTTTGGTCTCAACTAGCCTTTATTTTGAAGGACAATGTTCTTCACAATCTTTTAGATCGTGTTCTTGAATTATTATTTTGTTTACAAAGACTTCAAAATTAATTTTATTTGTTGTTTTGTTTGATTATTTTGCATATTTATAATGTCTTTCAGTTCCAGTGTTAAAAGTTCATTAGAATTTAAAGTTTACAGATCTTTTAGATCGTGTTCTTGGATTATTATTTTGTTTACAAAGACTTCAAAATTAATTTTATTTGTTGTTTTGTTTGATTATTTTGCATATTTATAATGTCTTTCAGTTCCAGTGTTAAAAGTTCATTAGAATTTAAAGTTTACAGATCTTTTAGATCGTGTTCTTGGATTATTATTTCGCCATTACCATCATAGAAATGGTATAAAAACAACAATATTATCGTTTATCGCAATAACTACTGGAAAAATTTATCATCCAGCAAAATTTATCATGACAGGCTATTTAGCTTGTAGCCTATATTACTATAGGCTGTAAGTAAAAATCATTTAAAACATAGAAATTATAAAATTGTGATTGTTTGGACGCTGTGTGAAATATGAGGATATAATCTGTGTTTCTTCAGCATTATATTTTGGAGAGTCTAAGAGTAACTGTTCTTGAAGGTTAAAGGTCAAATCAGATTTGTTTGAACCTGTCGAGATTTCTTGGTGTATTTTATCTCATTTCTTGCCGTTCTTGTGGAATATTAAAAATTCAAGATAATTCTGACATGAAAATATTTATTTTCAACTAAAATAAAAAGCCCTAAAATATCTAAATTTAATAAATTCTGGAATCGCATGTTATTTCTTTAAAATATGACCTCCTCCTCCTTTAGATTACAGCTAACAAATCTTCAAGCGAACATCACTGATGGCACAACAAACGTCTAATCAACGGAGCCTCTAATGGTTCCTTCATTGATTTTCCTGCTATTGATCTGCTGTACATTAGTCTTGTCTGTTTGTTGTTGAATCACCAAGTCATTAACAGAGACATGCAACAAGTCCAATCAGGAATGTGAAATGTCTTTGTTGAGCCATGGCTTGTAAATTATTTGCCCTTTGGTAGGCGTTTGTTTTGCTCACCGCTGTTTCCTCCCGGGGTGAGATAGAAATAGTTTGTTTGACAACAGACGGAGCAGAACAGTGGCTTCAATGGTCTTAAATTGTTATTTTTTGCTGCTTCAGAGGGAAGAAAATCTGGTTGGACAGCTTTCTGTGAAATGGGCGTGTGCTGTCTGGTTATTTGTGAGCTCGATCTGTTTGCAAATCTACCTGGTCCGCTGGTCTTAAGAAGGATTGAAGCCACACCTGATTTCTCCTCCCACTTTTTCTGGATAGGATCCTGCTGTGTGTTTCAGAGTAGGAAGTAGGAAAACGCAGTCTCTTCTCACAGCTACGTGGTTTTTAATCTTTAAGCAGAAACATTCTGGTGACCTTACTGGTTGTGTTGATTGGTAATGCAAGGAATCTTTGAAGGAAGTAGGGAGGAAGAATAGAGTGAGTGACTTTCCGATCTGAGCGCTGTCATTACGCTCTCACCCGGTTGACGCCTGGGCCGGTCAATTAGAAGGGGCCCCTGGGAGGCTCCCATACAGGTCGGGGCTGCTGCAGCGTCACGGTATTGTTAATGAATCTCCAGAGAGCGAGAGAGAAAGCGGAGAGAGGGGAGAGCAGAGGGAGGTGTGAGCTTTACTGAGCGGCATAATATGGTTTCACTCTGAGGAAAGAAGGTCAGCGACGACACGCAGCGAGGAGCGGTGAAGGGAAGAAATGCTTTGCTTTTTGTTTACCCGTGTTCAGGAGTGGATTTTAGCTGTCCGGACCTGGATCAGACTTCACCCTGCTGCAGAGGATGACACTTTATTGTAGGACTATAAAAACTCTCCCTTTTCCTCAAGGATTTTTATTCTCCAAGCTCACCTGACGCTCCATGTGATTGAGATGACGTGAATGTCACCTTCTCCAAACGATGTTTACTCTCCCTGCATGTGTGTACAAAACACATAGAGACAGTTGCTTGGAGCTATCCACAACATATATCCCGCTGGACTTTATTCCCCATTCGCAGCGAACCGGCTGAGCCCGACGGATCGCATCGGACGGAAACTCCTTTTTCATGAGTCCGGGCAGGAAAGCGAAAGGCTGGAAGTTTTGCCCGCCATGGATTCCTATCGCTCCTACAGGAACTCGAGCATGCAGAGAAGCACGTGGCTGGAGGGGGAGGACCAAGACGTGTACGAGGTGGAATCCCGCATACCCCTTCCTCGACCCTTCCCGCTGTGCAGCACCTTGAACACGAGAAACGCTGTGGTGGTCCAGACTCAGATCTCGCATGTGAACCACAGGACTAATGGTCACCTTCTTAAAGTCATATCTAAAATCTCCCTCCCCACTCCTCCATATACAGTAAGTTTACCACCAGACTGCTGCGTTAAATTATAAATAAGTTGAGGGGTTGTGCATTTTTTTAACCTGCGAGTGAGGATGAATGTTTCATAGGTTCATTTCATGGCCTGTTTTCTGCAGCTCAGGTCCAAACATGCACATAGTTGTGATGTAAGATGAATGTGTCTCCATGTAGGCGCTCAGCAGCTCTCCTGATTCATTAGGTGAAAGATCGTATGACTTCTCCTCTGTGGCAGGTTCACATTACCGCTTCCCAGTTCTCACATCATCACAATAAGACCTTTGCTCAGGGAGATATGAAAATCTATGGAAAATGAGTGCGCAGGCGGTTTATGCCGGTTAAATATGATCTTTTCCAAGTATTTTTATCAGGAAAAACGTTGCTTCTGTCACCTGACAGGTTTTATGGTGCAGATATGGTTAAAATATCCTACTGCAAAGCCGTTAAATCAGCACGTAAGCTGGGTTTGTTATAGTTTGTAAAACGAGTTGCTTCGCCAAAACGTTTGTGATGGCAATGTATTTTTGAAGGTGACAAAATGTCAACTGAACATGATGAGATTGTTTTTTGTTTGTTTTTTTTCAAAAATGAGAATGAAATGTTTACAAAACCTTTACAGTTAAAACACATTTTTTAGCTGATATATCTTAGATTAATATCTTTATGGGTATTCTATGACTTAGATTGTATATCTATATTAATTTTCATCTGCATATTTCTTTGATGGATTAGTTTAGTTGTTCGCGGATGAGGGGAAACGGGAGACCAATAAACAGATTAGTTGATATTTCCTAGGACAAGATTAATTTTGGACAAACAATAAAAGCAAAACAAATCAATTTAATTAAATATGAGGTAAATCTGCTGGGACTGTTGATCATGAGAAGCAAAAAGTGGAATTAGCTTTTTCTAGTGATTCAATTAAGCAAAAATAAACACAAAGCTGATGATTATCACAAACATTGGAAAACAATGCTTTCTTCCGGAGCCGTAGGTGGCTCGTTGGACCGTCCACAATGACTCTTCGTTAAATATTAAAAAGACCCAAGATTGTATATAAATTTAGATGCAATAAAAAACTTACATTTTCAACAGTTTTCAGTGTTTTCCTACCATATTTGGATTGAATTTCTACAAAGAAAGACAGTAAAAGTACTAATATTATACTTTCAGATCTGTTTTTAAGTTGAAATCTGAAAAATCCATCTTTACTATAAATATTAAAAATTGTAGGTAAAATGGCGGTTCTTTAAAAATGACAAGAAATCTCCTATAGTAGATATTTACTTGTGGTTCTAAGTGGATTTTTTACATTAATTTGTAAAGGTTGTTTGGATCATTACTGCTTCGTTTACAGAGTCGATCATTTGTTTTATCTCCTGTTGCTGTTTCTGCTGCTCTGCGTTAATCATTACCGGTTTGCATTTGACATATTTTATACTTACACACTTTGAATGGAAATGACTTCAATAGATGTCAGATTATGGGAATATCTGCAATAATCGATTAAATATTAACAAATCCTAACTATAGCATTAAATTTACTGGTGTCAGTTTCAAAGATAAAGCATTTGTGGTCTCTAAATTCCCGTGTCGTGTGACACTCTGTCCTCCGTCTCTCGCTGCAGCTGGAGCACGCCCGGATGACCCAGACTGAGCTGATGCGGGAGTCCTTCCGCCACAACCAGGAGATCACGGAGCTGCTGCAGAAGCAGGAGGAGCTGCAGGAGAGGGCGACGGAGGAGGCTCGAGCCCGGGAGCAGCTGGCTCTGGAACTCCACCGTGCTGAGGGTTCGACTCTTATTTTTATCTGAAATAACAACCAGATTTTACTGAGGAGAAAAGTTTACATCAAGCATGAAGAATAACCAGCTCCCAAGACTAAAAGTTAATTTCTTACTCACTCATTGGAGTTTCATCCCTTCCCTCTGCTTTATTTTCTTTGCCATTGGTTATTTGGAGAAATTATGGGAATACACTATCATAAAAATGATGAAATGTTTTATATAATCAGAATCATTTGGATTTTTTCTAATAGCTTTTTCTTAAATCCCTTTTCCATTGGTTATTGCTGTTTTTAATCCACTTTAAGAAAGTTAATTCTTAAGGAATAATGCAGAATATGAATCAGAATTTTTTAAAAGTTAACTATGAATTTATAATTATGTAGCAGTTGGACTGAAATTAATCAGCTGCACCAGATCAATTTCAGACGCTTTCTTCTTTGGTTTTTATGTTCTGTAAATCCCACAGATCAAGAATATTTCCTTCTCTTTCGCTTTCAGATGGACTTAGCAGCAGTGACTTTATGGCTCTTCCTAATCTTTGCTTGTCCTTTATAATACCGGGATCCTGTTTCTCTGTTTACTCTGTAATCTTGTAGAGGAGCACCTCTGTCATAAAAACAAATAGAAAGCCGTTCAAAAAGAGTAGAAGGCTGTAGCTTTTGTTTAAAATATTTTATCTGTATTAGAGTGGTGTTGTGAATGATCACTTTGGTGTTTTTGTGGAACCTGTTACACCGTATTCCTTTAAAAAATGTCCCATGTAAGCCAAGTCTTGAGTGAAATGAAAACTGGTCTGAATGTTGAGCTTTGATGCTCCATTAACTAGTTAGGAGTGCTGTTTTCTGCTGGGCTTGTTGCACAGTGATCTGAAAAAGAAATATCTGCTCTATTGTGCTGGAAGATCAAGTTAAAACTCCAGGGTGTGGCATTTTCAAACTGGTTTTGAGCTTTAAATTGAATTTAACCTTGAAAGAGGATTTTTATTCCTACAGATGGAACATGTTAAGTGTCACAAACATGACCTGATTAAAGCACAAGATAATCGGATACTGCGGCTGATAACTTAACTATTAATTAAGTAAATTTGTAGTTTTCCAACACAGCTCTCTGCAGCTGGTGTATGATGTTTTTTTAGTCTTGAATTACTTACATCGGACACCTGACAGAGATCCCTCCCAAGGCAAACTTTGCATCAATCTTTTGTCCTGTTGTCTATTCATACTCCTGAAAACTGAGGTGTGATAGCAGGCAGTATATTTTATAGAAATGAATAACAACTAGCATTTTGTACTTAAAACTAAAAATATGATTTTACAAGCTACGGTAGTACAAGACGAGAAAAAAGTGAATTATAATTTGTTTTGTGACTTGTTAAAGTTGGAATGGTGTATATAGCTAAAAAAAAAATCTAGAAGTTTAAACAATTTTGCAGAATTCTGAAGATTTTTAATTTTATTCGGTTTAAATATATTTCGTACACTAATAGGTTAGTAGCACAAAGCTTCCAGAAAAGGTTACACTGCACAAACACAAAATCTTACCAAGTAATTTTGGTGTAGTTTCTAGTGCAAATATCTTAATACGCTTGAAATAAGACAAAACTAACTTACAAGTAACTTTTTAGCAAGAGGCTTGTTTTAAGTAAATAATTCCTTAATATTGAGGAAATAGTGCTTGTTCTATTGGCAGATAATTTAACTTATAACATGGGGAAAATGTTCAAAATTTTAAGTTAAACATTATTTACTTAAAACAAACTTCTATATCTTGTTAAAAAGCTACTTGGTAAGATTTTGGGTTTTTGTAGGGGAGCTGATGAAAATTCACTCAACAAATCCTTCTGTTGAGTGTTTGTAACAAAGAAGAGAGCTGAACTAAAACACATGAGGTTCTTTCTTTCTTTGCGAATGTGTATGAGTTGCTGCCTTTTTTCTAAGCGTACTTCTCTCGCAGGTCTCATAGATGGCTACACGGGAGAACGAGCTGCGCTGGAGGAGCAGCTGCGTCAGAAGGAAGAGCTCCAGCTGAGCCTCGAGCAAGAGCTGCAGGTGAGCTGCAGGGAGGGGGAGACACCGTCAAGTAAACGACATGTCAGTGTTCCCCAGAAAACTTGCTAAGCCTGGTGCTCAGGGAGCTAGGTCATTCATCCAGCACCCCGCCTTGTTTTTGAGTTAAAAATGTCTAAAGTTGACAGAAAATTTGAAAATATTATTTAAAGTTACTCATTTTTTGGAAGGTTTGAAGATTAATACCTAAACAGCAACTCTAAAGTCTTAAAAAGGGCACTCATAAAAATTAAAAAAACAAAAAACTAATAAATTAACAATGCTAAGCCTGGTGGGGGCTCAAGTATAACCTGGTGGTCCACCAGGCTTATAATACACTGAGGGAAACCCTGGCATGTGATAACTAAAACGGTAGATGTTTAGCTGCTGACTCACAAGGATCTTGGCAAGAATTCAAGATTTGCATAAATACAAAACACCTCGAGTCCAAGAGAACTAAGTTTTAAACACCACGTGCCGCTAAAAACGGCACTAAATATTGGCATTTGATTTTTATTTAACGTTTTAACATTTTTTTGTTAGATAGCTTGTCAAATTCTGATTAAACCGTGTCATACATAAATGCTATTGTACTTGATACAATTTAGCATTTCTTAAAAAAAAAAAAAGTAAATAAAAAGAAAAAATTCAGCTGGCGTCAAGTTGAACTAGATGTCATTATCTGTTCCTTTGCTAAAGGAAAGCAGATGTATAATCTCAAGCGTGATAACACACAAAATACATAGTAAAGAGTGAGTAGGACATGTGTAAAAGAGCTTTAAAAATTGGTTTATTTATTCTTTAACTTTATTTTGTTTAGTCAAAAAAGTTACTTTCTCCTGCCTGCATTTATTGCTATGTCAGGCTATGCTCCTTTTGGCAGTTGGTGGTTACCGTAGCAACCGGTAACTGACAGCTCGTCCACCTTTCTGTTTCCGTCGGTAACGGTGGGGCAGAAGCTTCTGATCTAATGTTGGCCGCAAATTTTATCTTCTCTCTATTGGTTAGAATAAATACGTTGAGCCTGAGTGTGGCATTCAGGTCTCAAAATTTAAAAAAAAAATGTGACAAAATCTCCTCCGATATTATCAAATTTGTTTCTTTGATTCTAAATAAATCTGCTTTTGACTTTTCAAGCAGAAAAAAACTTGTCGTTTTCTTTTTTTTTTTTCCTGAGAGTACAACAACATGTGGCAGCAAGCATACAAATCTCAGCTCCTCATATATTATTTTTCTTTTTAAATTTCCCCCTCAGGTAACAAGTAGTCGGCTGCATGAGTTGGAGCAGGAGCGGCTTCAGATGCTGGAGGAGCGCGAGCTGCTGTCACGGCAACAGGATGCCATGAGGGAAGACGCAGGGCCACGCGAGCTGTGTATGTATCACCTCAACGAAAAGAGGGGGCAGATTAACAAGGCTGTGGTGACTCAAAGTTACCTTCTTTTACCTGCAGCGCAAAGGAAAAAGTGTTTATTCAGCTTTTAGACAAGATCAAGAGTTAGTTATTTACAGTGAAATGTAAATTGTTAGTTGAATTGTAGGCAAAGCCTGTGAATTATTCACCTACAGTAGGTTAGTTTCAAGATTTTCCTACAATTTTCATTTAAAGGATTTGCTTTAATTGTGGTTTCTTCAACCAAACCTCAAAACCTCATAGTAATTATTTTATTAGTTCTAAGTTTCTTTACTTCAAATATTTTATTGCTTTCATTTAGAAAGCAGAATAAGCAATGGTTCTACCAGAAACATAAAGAAATACCCATATTAGGGCTGTTGTAAACAAATATTTTAGTAATCCAGCATTCTATTGATTTTTCTCAGTTAATTAAGTAATCATATAAGAAAATTTGATCAAATAAAATATTGGTAATTCTAACATGACAGCAGAGTTACTATCGGATATCTTCAGTTAAATTTTTCAACAAATAACTTTTCTGTAGTTTAGAAAGTTAACTTTCTAAATAATAGCCCACTTTATAAGTGGGCTATTGTGGGTTGTACAAGTGGGTTGTACAAAATCTGAAATTATATTAAATTTAATTATAGAGGCAGGCTCATAAATACATTTATAAAATAATAAATATACTCCTGCTATTAGTTTATCTATTCATCTTCAGTGAGTTTAATAGATGAACTCTCACCTTTCCCAGCCAGCTTTTGTGTCCATGTTAGTGATGGGATTTGACACCTTCGTGTCATATATTTTAAGGTTTCTCAGTCTTTTAACTCTACTTTTCTCAATAGTTAACTTTAATTTTGATGTATGTTTATTCTAATTTTACACTATGTTGCCCCCATTTAATAAAAAAGGTGTTACTTCCTTACATTTTCTCATAAATGGTGAGTATTTTGCTATTAAAATCATAAACAAGGGTTTCTTCAATACCTTCCTCCTCACATCACCTTTTTTCTGCAGTTTTTAGGGAAAAAGAAAGCCTTCCTCTCTTCACCTTTCCTTCATTCTGAACCTGACAGTTTTCCTGTTCATGGCAAAAGGAACCAGAGCATGTTAAACTCTTGTGTGCTTTCTCATCCTCCTGTAGGCCTAGTTGAAGCTGCAATGGTTGCAGCACCTGAAGCAGGTGTGTCCACTTTGAGCACGGCTCGGTCATGTCTCTGTCTGTCCTAATAAGTCGTCTGGCTGAGTGATGGTGCATCTCTCAAACCCTTGATCCAGCAACTCATCGACACAGCTTGAAGCTTGCTTGCTTATGGGCTCACAAGCCCACTCAAAACAGTCACTAACTAACCTCTGCTGCAGCTTTGTGTCTTGACTGATTCTTGTCCCGTTTAATGTGCCGGAGTCAGTGTTGGCATCCACTTTAGCATGATAAAAACAATCTGTAGGCATTTTTGCACTGCTTTGCAAAATTATTTGTAAGCTTTTCCTCATTTTGTCACATTACAGCATCAAACATCAAGTAAAAATCAGAGCTTCTGAGGTTATCCTTACAGATTATTTTTTACAATAAACCAATTAATAATGGGACAGTAAAAGATTTTTAAATTTTTTTTTTTTTTTTTTTTTTTGCATATTTTGTATTGGGTGAAGCTAAAACTGTCACTTTAGGAGTTTTGGGTAGAATATATTTACAGTTTTTTTTTTATCATAAATGCAAAATGTGTTTATTTTTTACAGTTTGGGCTTAATTACTGCTTTGAATAAGATGTTCTTTCATCAATTAGTTTTTTTTTACTCCAGTTAACAATCGATCAGTAAATTAGTTGCAGAGTATTTCAACAATCGATTCATCATAATTAATGCAATGAATAATTTCAACCCTACTTGGAAGCAATATTTAGTCGTCTTGTGTATTTCAGGTGCGATGTATTATATCTGATGGAGAAAGTTAATAAAGAGCAAAATGTGTTAAAAGATTGTTACAATTTCACCCTTTTCAAATACTTTGCAGCCCTAATCCATCACTTAAAATCCTAATAAAATAAATCAACGTTTGTGATTGTAATATGACAAAAATGTAGCAAAGTTTAATTTTATGAACAATTTTGCAAAGCACCTTACATCATCATGTCCTCTATCTTTTTGTAAGCATCTATGCTGTTTGCAGCATTTCCTTGAATGAAATTATTGGCTGATCAGGAGTAACTCTCCTCTCCTCTCCTCTCCTCGTTAAAGCTTATTAGGCATGGACAATGCAACATGTAAACTGTGTCTGACCTGTCATTTTGCACTCTATCCTCCTGTCACTGTGGCACTAATCCTGTGGGGTTTGATCCAGTGTGGGGTATTTACTGGTGGCAGCAATGGGCGAAGAGATGCTGGGGATCATGGTGGTTAATGACTGGTAACTGGGTTTTGTGTTGGGAACTTGACTGAGATGTTGGAAGAGTTTGATGTCTGCCATTTTTTCAGACCTTTTTGAAGTATTTAGAAACAGATAAGACAGATGTAGACAATGTCAAAAAGCAAAAGCTGCATTTAATCTGATTAAATGTCACCATCTTCAGACTCTTCAGTTCCATCTCAGATCTTAATCTCGGTGTCTCTCTGAGAAGCTAACCAGCTGGTATTAATGCCGGACGTCCCGTCCGTCCTCACAATGTCGCGCAGACCTGCTGGAGGAAACTGAGAAGCTGATGAAGGAGAAGGTGGAGGTTCAGCGGCAGGCGGAGAAGGAGAACACCGACCTGCTGAAGCAGGTGAAGCAGCTGGAGTACGAGCTGGAGGAGCAGGTGAACAGAGTCATCGAGCTGGAGCATTCCCAGACGACGGAGACCAGTGACCTCCGGCAGCAGATTCAGGCCCTGGAGAAACAGCTGGAGAAAAACAAGAAGTTTCTCGACGTAAGCATCCAACAAAATATTAATGTTGTGTTAATATTATTTCACAAGAGGTAAAGTTTCAGTTCCTGGTTTTAAATGCATTGCCAGATCTTGTGTACAGAAAGGGTCCTGAAAATGCTTGTAGTGGAGAATTACTGATTTATAGGCCAGCTGATTTATCAGCACTGATTTCCTTAATTGTGGGAGATCGGTGATTGGACGACACGTGTAGCTGATCTTATCCAGTGATCTTATTTACATCGACAGAGATCTAAAAACTAACTACTGCCCTTTTCTGCTCTGTGTTTGACTTTACTTTGTGAAGGTACACACCTTTCTCTGGAAAAAATACTTCCTTATAAATCAAATTTTTTTAGAGAGCTTATTAAAACAGCAGCAAAGCAACAAAACCGACCAAACTGGATCAGAGATGATGATGCAACAACAGCGCTCTGAAAAGAATGTTTTCTAACCCTAAAGCAGCTGTACACACTTTTTCATCAGTTGTTATGGTCAGTGATTGAACTTAGCTGCAGGTGTGAGAGCTGTTAAAGTAAATGGCATATTTTATCATTTTTATAACTTTTCCTTTTAGATTGCAAAAATATCCAAGAACAAACTAGAAAGCAGAGATGCGTTCAAAATTTTTGTATTGATTAAAACCACAATGTCCGCCCCAGACGATAACAGCGGCATCGATGTCTAAAGATTGAAATCTGTACATAAATAACAAATGTAGGTAGAAGAAAAAAATTCCAAACCAATTTAATTCAACATAAATCTTTTGAAACCAGTATTTAGAGTAGGTAATGTATTTATTGGAACCGAATAGAGTACTTCCTGTGATGATCTGTTGTATTTACTGGATCCTTTTGACCGACAGAACGAGCAGCTTTTGTAAAAATGAGAGATCTCACTTGAACACTTGTTGCATTTATGTTCCTTAGTCACTGAAGTTACTCATAGTTTGTACAGTATCCTGAAATTTTATTTAAGAGTAGTCATAAATAAGTCAAATAAAAAGCTGAAAGTGTAGTGTAGAAAAACTACATCTAATTGTCCTTTTATTATCTAAAAAAAAATTACTCAAGTAAAATATAACTATTTACTACCAACTTCTTATTATTCTGGATTACAATTTAAGTTACAAGTATTTAGCAACAAAAACCTGAAATGCAAAATATGTCATCTGTAATTCTTAACCCCTGAGTGAAGTTAGACTAGTATTAAATTATAAAATTTATGCAACAGTTTAATTCAATTCATTTCAGATTTATTGCACCAATTCACAACAACTGTGGCTCAAAGCAATGTACAATAAACAAACAAAACATTCATTTTATTATTATATAAAATCTATTCAACCCAACCAAGCAGACAGATTCACAGTCTATTACATCTATTATCAAATAATGCAATAAAGTTCTGTTTATTATTCAATTTGGTTAAAAAGATTTCTGTCTAAGGAAACCCAGCAGTTTGCATTGATTCACTGATTTGTAGCAACATGCTAGCTGTTACAGAGCTAGCATGTAGCAACAATGAAGAAAAATAAACTCACCTTTTAACATAAAGAAACTTCCAGCAAGTTTAACCATTTTTCTTTTATTTAAAATATTAATTCGACACAATTACTGCTACATTTGTAGTTAGCTGTGTAGTAAAGAAATAATCATTTAATTTCAAATAAATTATGAAAGCCTTTTGTTGCAGTTTAATGGAGCATTTACATTTCTTAAGGTCAAATCGTATGATTGTGTGACAAGAACGCCGACATCATAATTATTCATCTCTGCTGTTTCCTGTGAGTCTGTTTTCTTGTTCCTTTATCTGTTGCTCGTCTGTGTTTTTATCGGTGTCCAGGAGCAAGCTGTGGACCGCGAACACGAGAGGGACGTTTTCCAGCAGGAGATCCAGAAACTGGAGCAGCAGCTGAAAAACCCGCAGAAGCTCCAGCTTGGTTCTGAGCAACGAAACCAAGAGGTAACAGGAGGAAAGCTCAGTTTCTCTGGCAGAGTGCAGATTTGCGTGAGTGATGACTGCAGAGCAACAGGATGGGTAGAACTTCCTTTGTTGGCTCAAAAATGACACCAAATAGTGACAACATTGACACCGACGGAGAGATTGATCTTTTGAACGCTTGTGGTTTCTGTGTTGGGTAATGGTTTGTTTAATTTTATCAGATACAAGATGATATCAAACCTAATTAAGTTGTTTTTTTGTTTTTATAGATGTGATAAAAGATTTAGTATTTCCACTTATTTTGAGTCTCAGCTTTACTGTTTTCTTTTTTTTTTTACTTGTAGCGTCAGCAGATTTAGCTTTTATCTTAAAAAGCGTTTAATAATTTGCTATATTATTATGTATTTGACAACAAGCAGTAAGCTAGCGAAGGTAGCAGGTTGGTGATGAACCGAAGGATTTTATTATGATGCTGGTTTTTGTTGTCAGACGTTTACAGGAGATCAATGATTTACAGCACAGAGGAATGTTGAAGTGTTTGAATAAGTTGCTTATCACCAGAAATATTCAAAAACATTTTAGTTTTTGTTCTTTTCCAACAAGCCAAAGAAGAATTGGGGTTTTTTTGTGTCCTGAAAAAGCATTTCTTGCTTTTAGAAATGAGTTCTTTAGACTCTGGTTGCATTTAATCTGTCTCAAAATAATGTCTGATTTTTTTTTTTTTTCTTCTTTTTTTCCACACTAAATGTGCTTAAATATCATGTTATGAATCAAATGAATGTCGTTTTTATCTGTTTACTGCCAAATTGTATCAATCACTCCCTCCAGTTAGAAAGTGTAGTCTTTTTGCCCTTCAGTGTTGTCCACATGTCCGAAATTTCCATATGTAAACAGTAACATGCAGGGGGTGATTATGATTTTGATTAAGTCAGTGCCTCACCAGCCATGAACCTCAACGCACGTCACTGATACAGCGAGTTATAAAAAGTTGCATTTACTGTCATAAATAAGCGCAAATATTGCAAATATTTCTACATTAGCGCCACAAACTTTTATTTATTTATTTATTTTTTCCCCACCAGGGGGTCCTTTTTGTGGGCTCTAGTGTCCCTTTTTTCAGAGTAAGCTGACAGGAAAGGGGGAACGAGAGGTGGGAAGACATGCGGCAAATGTCGTCGGGTCCGGGAATCGAACCCGCGACGGCCGCGTCGAGGACTGAAGGCCTCCAAACGTGGGGCGCGCTAACCTCTACACCACCGGAGCACGCACCACCACAAACTATTTTTATTGCAAAAAAAATAATTACTAAAAGAATGACAAAATCCTGGAGGAACTGAAAAGATGTTCAATAATATTTAATTTTAGGAATTTATTGATTTTTTTATTTATTTATTTTTCCTCCCCACCAGGGGGTCTTTTTGTGGGCTCTAGTGTCCCTTATATGACAGTAAGCTGACAGGAAAGGGCGGAAGAAGAGGGGGGAAGACATGCGGCAAATGTCAGTCGGGTCCGGGAATCAAACCCGCGACGGCCGCGTCGAGGACTCAAGGCCTCCAAATGTGGGCCGCGCTACCCTCTACGCCACCACAGCACGCCCCAGGAATTCATTGATATTTTAACAGTTTGAACAGGTTTTATCAAAACTTTCTGGCACAACCGGCCCTTTAAGATCATTCATGATCATGATTTGACCCAAAAACAAAAATGAGTTTGACACTCCTGCTTTAATGGATCGCTGCTGTTTGATTTTATAAGTGCTCTGAATTACTGGTGGAAATTTATGAACACCTTTGTTTTATTGGAGAAGCAGATGAGTCTTTAATAGGAATAAAATAAGATGCGTTCATTAGGCTGCAACAAAATGTCAGATTTGGGTTTGCTGTACAATTTCTGATTTGCTTTTATGTGTTGCATATTAAATTTACTCTTCATCATTGTTTGTCCTTCACCATCATCCTTTAATCGAGACATCCAGTCCTCCAGGGGGATTGAGAAATGTAGCTATCATCTCCTCACCTTAAAAGATTAAGTTATTGCCATCTGCAGTTTGTTTCCAAGACAAGTTTCGCTACTTATTTTTTAAGTAGCGAAGTTTATTGAAGAATAAACAGTTACATCCACCTAGAAGTCTATTCTTTAAGATTAAAAACATATGCAATCTGCTTTTCCAAAAATATGATCCAATTCATTTTCGGTATCATGAATATGTGCATATACGTTTCAGATTTTTGTCACCATCTTTTAGATTTTGTTTTGTCATCTGCCACTGCTTTAGCCTCAGTTAGATATTCTGAATTTTCCTTTCTGAATTGTCTTTAATCTGCAGATTTCTGTAGCGTTTTTCATCATAAGGTTTTTTTCTGCCTCTGCTTCCCTCACGCCCTTGAACTCTCCATCCTGTGGTCCATTATGCCTCTGCCTCCTTTCTCCTGTGGCTTTAGCAGGTGGATGGAGTAATCCTGAAGGTATTGCTTCTAGCTGCATCTCATCTCCTCTGCAAACATTTAGTGCATTTCTAGTCATCCTGACCCGTTTCCGAACTTCCTCTGGTTTCCCTTTTTCTTAGCTTTGTTAGAAAAATCCCTCTGCGTCACCCTCTTTTCCTGCTAATTATTTTTCCTCTTCAAAAGACAAAAAAAATTCCCTACTCATGCATTTTAATATTTTTTCTTTTTTTTTTTTGCTGTTGCTATGGACTTTGAGAAAGTTTTAGACTAAAAGTTAAGTTACTCAAGAGCCATCTGTAGACTTCACAGTTTTAGACAATTGTCTCTATGCATAAATGAGCAAGCTGTCACTAAATCTTTGACTAAATTTTATTTATCTTCCAAAAGACAAAAAAACAAATAAGAAAAGCTCAGTACTCAGACAGAAAGAAACTTGCTTCTGACTTTCCTTATTCTCAAGTGAAATAAGTAAATTATCTGGAAAAATTAAACATACAAACATATTTGCAACATATTTGCATCTCTTGTTCATCAACATATTTGATGAACAATTTTCCAATTGAAGTTTTTTCAGTTGTAGCCTTTTATTTTTAAACTTATTTGTGGATAAAGTGGGACAAAACAATCTTTAAAAAAACTCCCAAAAAACCTTGTGATGGACATGCAACCAAAGAGTTATTCTTCATTTGAAACAAAATTACTTTTGGTAAACCTTGAATATGAAAACCTGGATAACTGAGATGTGTAATTTGAGACAATAAAACATTTTTTTTGAAAACATGCATTTTTACATTTCACGTTTAAACATAGTGATTCATGGTGATTAATCACAGCAGTGGAGTGTGATTGATCTTCTTGGTTCATTTTCTTAGAAATTGGTTTTAATCTCTTATTTGTTTATTTTTATCCATCAAAATTACTTGTTTTGCTTTTGTTTCCTGCCCTTTGAGATCTAAAGATATAAAGGCATTATAAATAAAATCTATTACTGTTATTATTAATATTATTATTAAATATTTTAATCAATTGACAGCACTTAAAGTAAGTCAGCTTTAATAAAATACACTTTTCCCTTACATTAGATTTAAATCAGCACATTAAAACTATACTTCTCTCCTCCTCTATATTGATGGTCTTTGCTTTCACAGGTGGATCGTTTCCCCTCCGTTGCTCTCTTAACTTCTTTGTGGTTTCACGTCTCTCTCCCTGCCTCCATCCCTGCACGTTTTCTCACACCAACCCCCACCACCTCCTTTCTCAGGTGGATCAGCTGACCTCCCCGCTAACTGCACATGTATCGGCTACGCTGTAGCGACTTGGATCTGATCAAACAGTCCTCCTCCTCTGTGTCACTCCGTCTCTCTCTCTCTCCCTCTCCTCCTCACCAGGTGGAGCAGCTAAGCGCCCAGCTGAAGGAGAAGGCAGATTGCTGCAGTGAGCTGCTGCTCGGCTCTGAGCAGCTGCGTCGTGAGTTGGGAGAGCGCGACGAAGAGATTGAAAAGCTGGAGAGCCGCATCCGCGAGCTGGAGCAGGCCCTGCTGGCCAGCGCGGAGACCCAGGAGAAGGTTAGGAGGAGGGGAAGAGGGAGATGAAGGTTGAGTCTGAATGGTAGTGCTGTGTGTGTGTGTGTGTGTGTGTGTGCGTGTGTGCGTGCATGCGTGCGTGTGTGTGAGAGGGAGCATGCTGGAGGAGGAGAGAGGGAGAACAATGTATGGGTGGGTCTACTTCAGTTGCTGTCGCCCAGTTAGAGGCTAGCAGTTGTTAAGATTGCCCCCCAGTGTCTACTGATGGTTGTGGGAGGAGGAGTGAACCTAAAAGCAGCACAGATGATTAATTAGTTGTATTTTGCAGCAACCAGCCGGCTGTTGTTTGATTGCTGCAGGAGGTTTTTCTTTGACGCTTTTCTGTGCATACCTGAAGTCTGCATTCACACCAGCCCTGCTTGGTCCGCTTTAATCAAACTCCAGTTTGTTTGTCTAGAAATTCTGGGTCGTTTCTGTTTGAGTATGAAACCGAACTCTCCAAAAAAGTGAACTCTGCTTTGTCTAAAAGCCTTGTTCTCGGTTCGGTTTGAACGGAAACCGCTCACAGGGTTTCCCACAGAAAACTTGCAAGGCCTGATGGTAGGAGTGCAAATTTAAAAA
Organism: Gambusia affinis; assembly: GCF_019740435.1. Lineage (NCBI taxonomy): Eukaryota > Metazoa > Chordata > Actinopteri > Cyprinodontiformes > Poeciliidae > Gambusia > Gambusia affinis. The sequence continues at coordinate 10,485,957 of NC_057881.1, read as the reverse complement.
AATTAATTTAAAATCTGACTAGGTAATTATGTCTTATTGGAAGATATTATTAACAATACCTAAACACCAACTGTGAAGTCTTAAAAAGGGAAAACAAAAAAAACGTTGCTTCAGGTGTTTCATCCTAATTAGAATGTCCAAAATTTAATTTTACTTTATTTGTTGTTGTTCTTAGTTTGTAGACCAGTAAAGATCGGCAGTGGTTACAGAAACTGGTGTATAAAAACTATAACAAACAGTTAATTCTTACCCTGGTGGAACGCCAGGCTTATAAAGCCCTGGGGGAAGCCCTGGCTCAAAAAGCAGGAAGCAGACTATGGCTCAGGGGATTCTGGGTAAATACGACCAAAACAAACATGTGCAGGATAAGTGACTCGTGGTCTTTTAGACAAAAGAGAAATCCTACAACCGGTAAATTCTGACACCACTTCATTTTTGTTTACATTTTGTGAAAAAGAAAGTTGCGCTCCTGTCGTCTTCTGACGTTTTTTGTGTTGTTTCCTTCAGTAGTTCTAAATGCAGCGCCTCCACAGGTGAGGAGGGGGACAGGTTTTTCCAAGGGTTTGGTTTGTTTGACACAATGCCATGTGAAAGTGAACCACAGGAGCTGAATATGTAACCTGTTGTGAGTAGTGTTGCACTGATTGCACTTTTCTGGCCGATCACTGATATTTCCAAAGCCTGACCTACCGATTCCAATTTTCACAGAAACCAATTTTTTTGTTGGAAATTATGATAAATATAGTTTTAAAAAAAGTCGCAACAGTGGGGTTGACTATTGTTAACTGTCAGTCAAACCTGTCTGATGAGAGAGAAAGAGAGGACAGTGGCTGATTTTTAGACCTTTGCTTTAGGTGGATAAGATTGGCTGTACAAGAACCCCTTGTTGCATCTTTGGTCCCCAATGGAGCCGAGACTACCTGAAAATGGCTGCTGAGCCGTGTCGTTTCCTTCACAGGTTGAACCAAAGAAGCAGCATGCATCCATCACTGAGACGAAACACTCCACACTGGAGGCTCAGCTTCAGACGGAGAGAGAAGCTCTGGAGAGGAAAGAGAAAGAGGTGAGGGAGGAAACGGACAGTTACTAAACGTCTCAGATTAAAACCAATCACATGGTGAGTGTTTGTTTATTAGGAAATAAGTTAATCACTCTAACACATTGTCATCTGGACGCCCATCCATTCATCACTCTGTTTATCCATCCATCCATAACTCTATCCTCCTTTCTGCTCATCCATCCATCAGCTCATTTATCTATTTTTTTGATCCATTCGTCCGTCTGTCTCTCCTCGTTAATGGATTCACAAAATACGTTAGGTTTTCCTTCCTTCCTTCCTTCCTTCCTCCCTTCTTCCCTTCTTCCTTTCATCCTTCCATTTGCTCATTCATTCATTCATTCATCCATCCATTCATTCATTCACAAAACCCAAACATGGATGATGTCACCATAAATTCATTGTGAACTTTTCTACTTATATTAGATAAAATGGCTTCTATTAATAACTGCGAACTCTGAGAATTAGAGCCTAGAAATCTAACTTGACCTTTTACACAAAGGTCAGCTGCCATATCTGCTTCACATTGTGGTTCTGAGTCTTTTTCTTATGTCTACTTATTCAGCCACACTTCATATGTTTTTGCAGTCGAGTTCAGGGACCGGTCCGATAATGAGCTCCGCATTCGTCTTTTGATGTTCCTTCTGACGCTCACTTCCTGTTTGATCTTCTGCCTCAGATCTGTAACCTGGAGGAGCAGCTGGAGCAGTTCAGGGAGGAGCTGGAGAACAAGAGCGAGGAGGTGCAGCAGCTCCACATGCAGCTGGAGATCCAGAGGAAGGAGATCAGCAGCCAGCAGCAGTTCCTTGAAGTGAGAGACAGCATGCTCCAGGTGAGCACAATTATTCCTAAGAAGATAAGACATAAAAAATTCAATATGTTTTATTGTGATTTTATGAGATTTTGAAGCTGGACTTTGTGTATTGATCTGAACCAATCTATTGGTTTAAATCAATATACATTGGTGTAGATAAAGTCCTGTAGGCTTGTTGTGCTTTAGGAAGATGAACCAGACAACTCTACAAAGGCTGAAGAGCTATGAATAATCCTGCAAGACATTTTATGTATTTTAGACATTTTTAAACCTCTAATACTTCACCTCTCAGTCTCCAGACAGTTGGAATGTTCTTTTGTGATTGTTGCAGCTTAAAATTACAGATTTTGCGCCACTTTTTTCAAAAAGGTTGCTCTTTTTTCAAATTTATTTTAGAGAAAAGTTGAAATTGCTCCACATAACCTTTGTGCATCGTTAATATTAGAAATGCAAATGAAATTTTTAAGTAACCTTAATATAAGTATAACCAGGTTCTGTGAATCTGTCAACGTGCAAAAGAAGAGTTTGATATTAGTCATTTTAGTTAACATGAACTGTAAACTACAAAACATTTCAAAACGGTTCTATCCGGAGAAAAGAAAAATTATTTCTGTTTAGAGACGTCCTGAAACAGGAAGTTAAATTAGAAGATAAGACTTGCAGAAAAGTTTAGATTTTTCTTGAAAATTGCAAGTCTGAGCAAAATTTGTGGATAAATTTACAGTAAACGTTTTGATCTCAACTTTCTGGAGGGACTGATTGACATAAATAAAAACTATTTTTACTCTGTAAGACATTGAAATAGCAGAAATTGGTTTGTTGTAAACTTTTTCAATTTAACATCTTGGTCATATTTTCCTTGAAATTATTTCAAAAAAACTTTTTATTTTCTTGTTTATTTAAAACTGTGTACAACAAATTAAAAAGATGCTTTTTTCCCCTTCTTTTCTAACTCTGTTTTTCATATCTTTAAGCTTTTTTGTCCCTGTTATTTTGCTTTGCAAAGCTTATCGCCGTGACATTTCCACTCTCTCGGCCAACAAGCTCCCAGTCTCCCCACAGAAAGACTTTGGGTGGATAATAACTATGATGTGCTCATTAATAGCCGTTGCGTTATAATCTCTGACTCTTGAAGGTGATGGAGGAGAGGGACAGAGAAATAGCTCTTCTTAACGAACAGATCTCTAAGCATCAACACATGGAAGCCGCCTTTGACAACAAGGTAACCAAACATGCGCATAAAAAATAGAGCCAGTCTTATTTCATATGCGCATTGCTCTGTAGAAATCCATCTGTGTGTTTTTATTTTTGCTCCCCCTGCCTCCCTTTGTTTCATTTTCTGGGGTTTTATTTTCTGGTTTGTTTCGGTGAGTAGATCCGTAGCATCGTCTTGTGTTTTTGAGGTGGTTTGCTCTTGTCAGGTGGTTTTTATTAAGCCTCTGAGTCCTCAGTGTGTGAACTGATTCTAACGAAACTTCATGGCTGCAACTAATGATTATTTTAGCAATCTGGCGATTAATTGTCTAAGAAAAATTAGATATTCAACAAATTTTCATTCAACCACTTAAGCCTTTTTTATACAGTTTTAAAATTATGTTAAAATAAATGGCAGTAAAACAAATAAGAAAATAATCATTTTATTGCTTAGAATGCAGTAATATGGCATTTTTTAGTAAGTTTAAACAGGATGGGTAGAACATGCAGGGTTTCACCCAGAAAACCTGCTAAGCCTGGTGGTTGGGGCACTAGGGCAGTCATTCATCCACCGTGTTTTTGAGTTAAAAAATGTTTAAAGTTGACAGGAAATTTGGAAATATCACCTGATAGTTATGCGTTATTGGATGACTGGAAGATTAATACCGAAACACCAACTGTAAAGTCTTATAAAAGGCAATCATTAATAAAAATTAAAGTAATTAAACAATGCTAAGCCTGGTGGGGGCACAAGTAAAGCCTGGTGGCCCGCCAGGCTTATTATGCACTGTGGGAAACCCTAACATTTCTACAGATAAAGGTGGTTTTATCTTATATTTTTGTAACTATTGCTATTTTTAGTATCAAACAATGGAGGCACTGCAAAGACACAAAATCTTGCAGTACAAAGTCACTTACAAAAAACTTTTCAGCAAGATATATGAGCTTGTTTTAAGTAAATAATTTCTAAATTTTGAAGAAAAGGCAGATTATGTCTAAGTGAAATAATCTGCCAGTAGAACTAGTACTTTTTAAAATCAATGTAACGAAATTGACTTAAAACAAGCTACTATAAGCTAGTTTTGTCTTATTTCAAATGTATTAAGATATTTACACTAGAAATTAGACCATAAAAACTTGGTAAGATTTTGAGTTCTTGCATTGTTGAAACCTGTTTTGCAAGTTTCACATCTGGACAGATGTTGCCAATGATCCCAGTATAAATGATTAATGACGCTGTCAGCAGAAAGCCCTGAAACATATTTCAGATCTAGTTTCATATCTTTTTTAAGAAGAAAAAATCTGATTCTCCTTAAGGAAATTTGTGTCATTTTTTTTCCTGATTTTGTCTTGTTAGTTAATATTTCTAACAACCACAAGTATGAAATCAAAATGTTGGAGTTGCATCTCTAAGGGTTTTAAATAAAAACAGCAAAGACCAACGTTTGACTCAGAGGTTTAATCATGTTGTGGGATGTTCATGGTCTCATCAAATCTCAACACTCTGCTGTGATATTAATCTGCATTTCTTCTTCTTACAGGAAATGGATGCAAAGGATGAACTGATTAAAGAGCTGGAGTTCCAGGTAGAGTATCTGCGGAGTGAGCAGGACCGCCTGAAGACAGACAGAGAAGAAGAGATGGACCAACTGAACGCGGTCATAGAGAAACTCCAACAGGAACTGGCCAACATCGAGCAAAAACAGCCAGAGGCAGAGGAGGAGGAGGCGAAAGAGGAGCTGGAGAGCGGAGGATGTGTTGCAACCAAAGAGGAGTTTGATGAAATGAAGCAAAGGATGGACCTGGCCACCAAAGAGCTGGACACTCTGAGAGCAGAGCACAGCAAGCTGCTGGAGACGTACCTGCGCCTGAAGCAGAGCGCAGAAAGCAAGCTTGAAGAAGCTCTGAGAGAAAAAACTGCAGGTCTGGTGGTTCTGCAGGCTGAAGTTCAGGCGCTGGAGCAGAGCGCCGCGTCCAGAGTGGAGGAGCTGGAGCTGCGAATCCGGGAGCTGGAGGTCCTGGTTGAGGAGAAGGACTCTGAGGTGGAACGCTGCCAGGTTCTGGTGGAGGAAACTCAAAGCCATGCAGACGATCTCCAGCAGAAGGTTTCCACTCTGGAGGGAAACCTGAGGGAGAAAGTGGCTGAAGCCTTGGTTAGCCAGGCGACTCTGGAGGCCTTCCAGCAGCAGCACAGGACTGAAGCATCTAAACAAGAAGCACAGAGCCGCCCCGCAGCCGCAGCCTACGACTTCGGCGACTTCGGCATCCCTCAGATGGATTTCAGCAGCCTGGGTCCGGCCAAGCAGGCGCCAAGAGGGAAGGTGGCTCAGCTGACGCAGAAGCTTCGGGACCTGGAGGTCGGACTGAGCGGGATGCAGAAGGACCAGGAGCTGCAGAAGCAGCTGCTCTCCAGCTCCGAGGAGGAGGTGCAGGAGTACGAGAGGAGGCTGGCGGTTCTGATGGAGCTGCTCAGTGAGATGAAGGCCGGGCCGCAACAGAGAGCAGCGCCGTCTAACGAGGTGAGGAACCCGAGAGTTCAGCAGTATCCAGTTACATTAACATTTCATTTACTGGAGTGACTTTTCTTGTTTTAACCAGAAATTAACCAGACACAATAAGCAATAAATCAATTAATCACACGATCATTTAAAACTGGATGATAAAAGTCTCCAGTCTGGTGCTTTGGTCTCAACAAGCCCATTTTTTAAAGGACAATTTTGTTTAGAATAAAAGAGAATGCACTTCATTGAAAAGCTAAGGTGTTAAATATCAATAATACAAATATAACCATAAGAGATCAAGTTTATAAAATAAACATATACCTAAAAGTGATGCAAGTGTGACTGAATATAAATCAGTCAATCAATAAATAACAAGCATGCACAAGCAAATATGTTAATCTAAACATAATCTATATATGAGTGCAGAGGAAATTAGATTTAAGTTACTCAGAGTTGGGCATTGTGAAGGCTAATGGCTACAGAGATTTTATCATTCTTTTCATTTACTATTTCTCGTTTCATTTAATTTTTTTGAATATTTTAAGTTTCTTCCCGTTCCTGTGTTAAATGTACATTAGAATTTAAAGTTTATTGATCTTCAGAATGTCTTCTTGTGTTATTATGACACTGTTACTATTATGTTGCTTGAAAATGGTCTCAAAACAACAATGTAGTTGTTTATTGCAATATTATCATCCAGCAAAAGACACAGACACTTTTTTTGTTTGAAAGAAACTGATTGAAAAGAAAAATTATTTTATTGATACCTGATTTTTGATACTTATTTGAATTATTGTCATTTTCGTCTTTTAAAAAACAAAAAATTCAACTTAACTTTATACTTTGGTCCTTCCGATTATGTAATTTTTAGTTACTCAGTACCCGAGGAGACTTTTTACCAAATACTTTTTCACTCTTCGGTATTCTGCATAAATTACATCAGCCTGATGTTCCCTCTGAGCTCTAAATCTATGGACTTAAACATGTCAGCCTGTAATAATTTGTTTATGTCTGATAAAAGTGGCCTCCTCTTCAGGCCGCCTCCTCCTCCAGCGAGCAGCCGGGTGTGTCGGCGCTCCTCCAGGAGCTGCAGGAGGTCCGAGAGGAGGCGTCCGCCACCGAGGAGCAGCTGCAGAGCCTGCAGGACAGCTGCAGCAGACTCAAACAGGAGCTCCACGTACGTCCTGCAGCTAATACCATCCCAGGCCTGTCGCAATAAATCAGCTAATTAAAACAAACTCAGGCATTTCCGTTTGCATGATTTATTGTTTTTCTCTTTCTACAAAAAACTGGATGACAAAAGTCTTCAGTCTGGTGCTTTGAAAGACAGTTTTGTTTTCAGAAACTTTATAATTTATTTTATTTGTTGTGTTGTTTCATCTTTCAGTTCCAGGGTTAAAGTTTATTGATCTTTCAGAATGTTTTCTTGCATTATTATGCCATTATTCCCATTATTTAGTTTGAAAATCGGCTAAAAACAACAATATTATCGTTTTGTAATCGTCCAAAAAAATTTGCTGGCCTAGACGCAGACACTCACCTGTAGTTTTTAAGATTTCATGAGTATTTTTATTGAAAGAAGCTGATATGGAAAAGTTTTTTCCCTGATTTCATTTTTTGTTAAGAGTTTCTGTTATTTTTTTGACTTTAAAATACCAAAATTTCCACCTTACTTTATATTTTGGTCCGTCTGATGTTGTAATTTTTAAATATTAAATGATTGATTATTTGATTGGTTGCTTAGTACTTGGGTAGACTTTTTACCAAATACTTTTTTACCCAAATAATTTCTTGGACGTCTACTTTAGGCCAACTATCATCACACTGTTGGTCGTTTATTACATTCACAAACCTGAACTCCTTTTATTTCCAGGAGAAAACTGCGACTGTAGAGAGACTCCAGGACCAACTGGACACGGTAAGCAGTCCAACTGGATTCCTCCCAGTTTACATTCGTCTGAACAGAAAGCGTAAAGTTGTACGTTTTTGCTGCAGACGTCAACGGCTGCTGGTGAAGAGTCCAAGACGTCTGAGCTTGAAGAGAGGCTGGCTGAGGCTCAGACTGAGGCGGCGTCTGCCAAAGAGGAGCTGAGCAGCTGCAGGGAGAGTCTGGACAAACTGCAGGAGTTGCTGCAGGTAAACAGGAGCTCAGACTGGAACAGCAGATTAAATTATGAGAGTTTGTAGAATGTAAAAAGTTAGTTAAGGCTTATTACATGTTTAAAGTTCAATAACGAGATCAGTTTCCAGTGTTGCAATTATTTGGAGCTAGACTGATCGATCAGATTTACAGCAGACAGGGTGGAAGGTTGGCTTCGTTTCAAGATAACAAAATTGACTTAAAAAAAGCTTGAAAGCTCAGACATTCACACTTAATACAAATCACTCTGATAAACAACTTTCAATGTATAGATTAAACTAATATCTACTCTTTCTGAATGTGATTTAGCCATTATATATAAAAACAAGTCCTGAAATAAGGACATAGTCTCTCAACGAATAAATATATACCACTGTTTGTACGTAATTTTATTATTGTTAAAATAATCTTGTGTATAATTTCATTATTAAAAATTCTGTTGACAAGGCTTGATTGATGACCAGTGGAAAAGTGTTGAAAAATATTGACTTTGTTTATTTCAGTTATAGTTGTGAGTTATAATTGTGCCTTTATTCATTAGTGGAAAGAATAAAAACTAGAATTTATTTTCAAAAAGGCATTTTTTACCTTCATTTCTGGTTGAATTACCTTTATGTTATTATTTATTTGCCAAATCACAAGTTGAGAACCAAATTCTAACCACAAATATTTTTGTCTTTGAGTCACTGACAGAAAAATTGCAACTTGTTGGCCTGTAGACAACTTTTAATCAACATTTTGAAAACCAAAATGGTAACAATTTACAATAACTGACTAAATTATTCAAAGATCACAAATGGTCATTTAAGGAATCTGTATTTTAGTAATATTTGTTTTTATTTTCTTAAAGCTTTATTGATTTTGCTGCTGGCACTTTTTCTACTAATAGAGCCGCAAAAAAAAGGATAAACTAGATATGGATGAACTGATCAGTTGGAATTACAATGGCAACTAAAAAACGTTTTAGTCGTTCTATTGATTATTCTGGCTATCAATTAATCATGTAAAAAAATTACATATTCTAAAGGTTTTTTGTTTAAGCTCTTTTACTTACTTAACATAGTAAATCTGAACCAGGAGAAGCTAAAACTTTGCTACTTTAGGAATTTTATCTAAAACATATTTAGATACTTTTTGTACAATTTTGGCATAGTTACTACTCTGAATATATGCTGTTTTTTTTAAACAAATGCCCTTCTTTGAGTCTGATTAATCAATTACTAAATTATTTAATGATTATTTCACTTTTTGATTAATCTTGATTAATCTGATGAATCGTTTCAGGAGCGGGAAATGACCATCGCTCACCTTAAAGGAGAACTTTTCCAGGTGAGCCACTCTTGCTTTTGTTTTAATTCTTGGCTCTGAATTCATTATCTTTGACTTAATTTTGAGTATTTGGTGTCTTCAGGTAAAAGCTGCAGAGGACGGAGCGGACATGACGGATCTCCTCCATGAACTCCAGGAGGCCAAAAGAGAAGCAGCTTCCACCAAAGAAGAACTGAACGTCTCTCTGGAGCATCAAGTGAAACTTCAAGAGGACGTTCAAACTCACAAAATCTCCCTTTCTAAACTCAACGAGGAACTGGAGGAGACGAGAAGCAGAATGAACGCCACCAAAGAAGAGCTGACGAAATATCAGCAGCAAAATGAGAAGCTTCAAGACGAGATTCAAGGTCGCGAGGTTTTGCTTTCTGAGCTCAAACAGGAGCTGCAGGAGACGAGGAAAGAAGAGACAGTTTGTGATGTTTCTGTTTCCGAGGAGATCCAGGACGCCGCCAAAGAAGAGCTGAGTAAACATCAGCAGCGTAACGAGGAATTTCGAGTTCAAGAAGTCTCGTTCTCCAAGCAGCTGCAGGAGATGAGCAGCGGCGTTGATGCCTCCGACGAAGAGCTCAGAGGCTACAGGCGGCAAAACGAGGAACTCCTGGAAGAAATTTCAAGGCTTAAAGCGGAGATGCAGGAGATGAGGAGGGCTGCGGTCGCTTCCAAAGAAGAGCAACATGACAAGGAAGACCATCAAGAAGTCAGAGTTCGTGTAGTTTCACCTGACATGAGGGGCGCAGACGCCACCAAAGAAGAGCTGGCTAAATATCAACAGCAAAATGAGAAGCTTCAGGAGGACATTCAAGGTCTAGAGGTTTTGCTTTCTGAGCTCAAAGAGGAGCTGCAGCAGATGAGGAAGAGCGCAGACGCCTCCAATCAAGAACTAGCTAAATATCAACAACATAACAAGGAACTTCTTGAAGAAGTCAGAGTTCGTGAAGTCGCGCTCTCTGAGCTCAAAGAGGAGCTGCAGGAAATGAGAAGGACTGAATCCAAAGGAGAGCAAAATAACGAGGAACCTCATGAAGTCTCTGTTTCTGGAGAGTTGCCGGATATGAGGAGTGCAGACGCCACCAAAGAACAACTGACTAAATATCAGCAGCATAACGAGAAGCTTCAGGAAGAGATTCAAACTCACAAAGTCTCCCTCTCTAAACTCAACAAGGAGCTGCAGGAAATGAGAAGCAAAATGGACACCACAGAAGAAGAGCTCACTAAATATCAGCAGCAAAATGAGAAGCTTCAAGGTGAGATCCAGAGTCGTGAGGTTTTGCTTTCTGACCTCAAAGAGGAAATGAAGAGGAATGCAGACGCCTCCAAACAAGAACTGACTAAATATCAGCAGCAAAATGAGGAACTTCAAGAAGAAGTCCGAATTCGTGAGATCTGTATCTCTGAGCTCAAAGATGAGCAGCAACAGATGAGGACTGCGGTCGCCTCCGAAGGAGAGCAGAGTAACGAGGACCTGCATCAAGAAGTCCGAGTTCGTGAAGCCTCCGTTTCCAAGGAGCTGCTAGAGATGAGGAAGAGCGCAGAGGCCACCAAAGAAGAGATGACTAAATATCATGAGGAGATTCAAGGTCATGAAGAATCTCTGTCGAAGGTCAGAGAGGAGCTGCAGGAGATGAGAAGCAATATGGACGCCACCAACGAGGAGCTCAGACGCTCCAGGCAGCACAATGAGGAACTCCTGGAGGAGATTTCAAAGCTTAAAGCAGAGCTGCAGGAGGCACGAATGAGGGCATCAGAATCTGTTCCTCCGTCTCCTCAGCCGCCGTTCTCTGTCTCCTCAACATCCACCGCTCAGCCCAAACGGAAAGGCGCCAAGCAGCCAGCCATGAAGGGGGGCAGCGCCAAAGAGAAGCCGTCACTTTCCCGGAAAAACTCCGCCCCGCACAAGACGCCGAGCCTGCAGCCGAACAGCAGCTCGGATCAGCACCGCGACGCCATGACGGACTCCTTCACGCAAACCGAACCCCTCCAGATGAGCAACCTGAGCCAGTCCGCCGCCAAGGAGCAGATCGAGGAAGTGATCGGGGAGTTTCAGGAGAAGATCGTCCAGATGCAGGAGCTGCACGCGGCGGAGATCCTCGACATGGAGGCGCGCCACATCTCAGAGAGCGAGAACCTGCGCAGAGAGACGCAAGCTCTGGAGGACGAGTGCAAAGGTCTAAAGGCCGTCATCGACAAACTCTGCTCCACTGAGGTGAGTCCGAGAAACATGAAGGAGTTCTCCCTGTTCACAACCTCTAAGCGTCGTATTTTGTCACGTTTTAACCTGTAAGAGTGACTGAAGTCCTTCAAAAGGCTTGAATTTCAATTTGGGTGTTTTCAAGGTTTTTAAAGTGCTTGATTTTTGTATAAAGTCCTGGATATTGTTGCAAACTGCGCAATCTAACATTTGATGAAAATCCTTCATTTGTAAAGTGTTCTTTATGGTTCAAGCCAGATATTGAGCATATTAAGCAAACGAAGAACCACGCAGATTCTCACCAGATCTCCATAACGCTAGAAGCTTTTCTATCTCATTCAATGTTTTTCTCATAATTTTAAGATGTTTTTCTGGTAAAATTGCATCTTTAATTTGCTTTGATTTAAATATGTCTTCCTAACTAAACAAAAACTCTCGTAGTTTGGTCTAATTACAGAAGGGTTGTTTGAAATAAAAGCCCCTAAAATATTTTAGGATATTACAAAATATTTTTTGTCATTTGTAATTTCTTTTTTAGAAAACATACAAAGAATTAAAAAAATATTTTAAAATTGGAAAATTTTTCATTCAGAGAAAATGTAATACTTTTTTTAAAATACATTTTTTTTGAAAATGAATAAATATACAAAAATATTTTTGGAAAAATGTTAAATTAAATTTTTTTAATTTATGTTTTGTTATAAAAATGCCTGTAGGATGTATTTCTGCGTACTGCAGTTGTGTTTAACCTGCTGCTGTTCTTTGCAGGCGCCTCCATTAAGACAAGACCGTCCTGCTTCACAGTTCAAAGACGGCTACACCAGTGGTGAGAAACGTCACATTCAGCCCATTCGTTTTCTGCTGCTGCTCTCCCTTATCCTTTCATTTAGCTCATGTTAGAGTCCCAGAGTTACTGTTCAGTGGAAATATTAAATTTTGAGGATGTTTGTTTTTCCTGACTCGCAGACAGCAGCTCGGATTACAGCCAGAGGACCGGATTCGACGTCCCGAGTTTACAGCAGGAGTTCAGGTCGACTCCAGAAGGCGCCAGGAGAGAAACAGACGATCCTCTGCCTGACCGGATCAAGGTAAAAATCATCCTGCAGATGTGGGTGGCTGGTAAATAAATTACACTCTGCTTTGATTGTGCCGTACTACGAATTATTAGAGCAGTGGTTCCCAAACTGTGGGACTCGCCCCCTAGAGGCGTACATTCCCATTGCATGGGAAGCGGTATGGATGAATGGAAAAAAACAAAACAGTTACACAAAACGTTACGTCTTTGTAGTTCAAAACAAACTACAAAGATGGTTTGTGTGAAATAAACGTCAGTGGAGTTTGAAAACAAAATATGTGTTTAGGTTTTTATGTCTGGTTGAACGATGTGTGTTCCCAGTGGATTTTTCTTTTTCTTTTTTTGGGGCGAGATTTTAATGTAATCCACAGGGAGACGCAGAAGAAAATCTTTGGGAACCACTGTATTGGGGCAAGTCTAAGAAAAAATAATAATACAGGAATAAAACCGGAATAATGTGAGAATCAGGTCCCAAAAATAAAGTAAAAACAGAAGAAAAAAAACAAGACAAATTGTCATGCCAGAAAAATTGCATGTCAAACAATTATTTATTATAATTTTAACTTTTATAAGATAAATAAATATTAGGAGGATGAATTAGTAATTTTCTAAAAATTCCTCCATGAAAAATAATTTTAAATGAGCATTTTGTGACGTTACACTTTATTTTCAAATGGGGAAATACTTAATCTTTTAACACATCAGCATCAAATTATTAACCACAGCAAGATTTTTAAACGTTGGTCCAAACAATCACACACGACTGAGGTTGGAAAAAAAAAAATCACAAATTTGACGAGCTGGTCACTTCAGATAAAAACAACTTTTTTTCTTGTAATTTTCTTCTTCTGCATCTTAATTCTTGTAATATTATCACTTTAATCTGTTAGGTTAATACTCCTTCGTAGAGTTTCATGGTTCCATGAAGTAAGTTTTTATCTGCTTGGGGTTTTGTGGCGTGCAGACGTTGCTGCGTGAGGTTCACCAGGAAGGGATGCAGGTTCTGTCCCTGTCCGAGCTGCCGCTGTCCGAAGGAGAGCCGGGCGGCCAGTTCAACACGGACGGCTGGGCGAAGGAGAGAGACGCCCTGCTGGCGACGGTTCAGTCGCTCAAAGGCCTCATCACCCAGATGCAGACGCACAGCCAATCACAGGTACAGGAAGCATCAAAAGGCAATATGACAGCAGTTTGACGAGGCTCAGCCAATCAGAGGCCGCCGTTTACAGGGAGAGGATTGGCTAAAAAAACTTTGTTGGTTTAAAAGTGCTAATTAATACAAATGGTGCAACTCTTGATAGGGCAGCATTTCTTCACTTGTATTTCTATCAGATTGATCTGTAAATAAATAAACATTTTTAAACAATAAAAAACATTCTGGTATAATTTATACCATAATTTTGCAACCTTTACAACCCAGAGAGTCGTTTTCACCTTGAGTCCAGATAAATAACACTAGTTTTAGAGCCTAACCTTTTCAAAGAAGCTAAAACTCAGTTAACTATTTTTGATTAATATCAAGCAGGAAATGTATTGACATTTTTTAAAACATTGTGTCATTTTTAGGTTTTTGGCTGAAGAAGTGTACACACTCTTAGATCTCAGATTAATACTTTTGATTCAGTTTCAGGGCTAAAAAAGTCATTAAAGTTCTCCAGGTTATTTACACCATTGTACATAAATCCTAAGGTTGCAATTTCACAGTTAAAGTGAAGAAAAACATTTTCCAAAAGAGGATGGTATCTTTTCTTCTGTTGTATCTTGATATGTGTGGAAAATGATGAAAATGATGGCATGAAATTGGTGTTTATGTCTTGGGAAAACAGTGTCTTTAGTCAGAGGCTCCTTCAAATTTGCTGTAATACAGACTGCTATAGCACATCTACAGCAACTCTTTGAATAATTTTTAATTAATACGAGTTGCAGTAACATTTAAGTTCTCTTCAATAGAAATTAAATAAAGTATTCCCCACTTTTAATTTGAAATTAAATTAATCTCGGTGTCGGCCTGCAGACGTCGCGTGGCGTCGCCGACTGGCGCGCGGAGCTGCTGGACGCAGTGCGCCATGTGTTCATGAGGGAGAGGAGCGTGCTGAAGAGCGCCCTCTACAGCCAGCTGGATAGACTTGACACCAGCGACGCCATTGTTCACCTCAATCATCTGGAGCACCTGCTGGCTGAACAGGTGTGAAGCAACAGAAATTATTAGATTGTTTCATAATTTAAAAGTTACAACTCATGCAAAGGAGAATTAATGTATTTTATGTTATTTATGTGTATAAACCATACAGGACTTTAATTAATTGAAATGAAGTTTAATCAGAGCTGTACTTTGTGTCGCTTGTTGATGTTTGAACTGGTTATTACCTTGATTGTGTCGCCCTGACGCAGGACGCTCACCACCGGGAGGCCATGGGTTCGCTCCAGGCCGCAGAAAGGTCGAGTCTCCTCTCCGAGATCCAGCAGCTCCGGGGTCAACTGGAGCAACTCCATCAAAGTAAATCAGACAATAAACATTCAAACATCTTTACAGCTGGCTGTGACATAAAAAATACATCCTGTTCAAGTCAGCTGAAAAGCAGACCAATAAAGAAGTGCACACAGTCTTAGATTAATACTTTAAACAACTTTTGATTCAGTTTCAGGGTTTTAAAAGTCATTAAAGTTCTCCCGTTCTTTTTACATTGTGGTAAATACACCACAACAGTGTAATTTCACACACTTTGATTTAAAACTCCACTTCCATCAGCAGAAAAATAACCCCCCAGCATGACGCGTCCAACACTGTGTCCCATTGATAATGCTCGGTGGGGGAGTTTTTTGATAAAAGTGCCTTCTGGTTTTTGCCAAAATGTCCAATTGGTATCATCACATAACACATTCTCCTGCAAGCTTATAGATAATTTTATCTAGATCTGGATGTTTCTTTAGAATAAAAGTCACTCCAGACACATAAAGAGTAAAGGAGATTGTGGTGAAGTGATTTTTTTCAGATGATTCTGTCAGCGTCTTCTTTCGATCAACAGTTTCCGTCTTGAACTTCCATCAGTTTTGGGGAAAATGTTCAGTTTTGCCAGTATTTTAACCAAACATCCCTGAGTTTTAACTAAAACATACAGATAAAAATAAGTGTCGAGAAAATCCTTCTAGATTGTTTGATTTGCTTTTTATTATTATTATTTAAATATACCAGATTCACTGTAATTGTTGGCAGGTGTGAAATGAAGTCGACTGAATGCTGAAACTGAATCAATAGATGCTTTCACAAGGTATCAATTTAAAGGTGTGCTCATTTTTTCTTTTCACATTTTATCCACGTTAAAGGTGGGAAATGTTTCAAAATGATCTCTTATTGTTGCTTTAGGTCACAAAAACCCCGCATTTCAACAAGGGATAGATCCACTTCACATTTTAGTTGCTTTAAAAATGTCTATTTAATCACTAAAATATCCGCATTTCTAATTTTTACACCTTCACTTCATCCTATTTGTATAAATAATATTTGTTTTATTGTGTAGGCGGGCTGCCTGGTTTGTCTTTAGCTGCTGATGGAAACATGGAGGAGCGGAGAGGAAGAGCAGCTGACGGAGCAGCAGAAGGAGACCGGTTGATCTTAGAGGAAATGAAAGCAGAACTTTCTCAGACTAAACTGGAGCTGGAGACGACGCTGACGGCCCAACAGAAACACCTGAAAGAGCTGGACACACTCAGGTCAGACACCAAGAATAAACCACTTTTTAACGGTACTGTTTAGGTGTATCAGGTGATTTGTGTTTATTTTAATGCAGTGTGTTGTTTTTGTAAGCAGGAATTATCTCAAACTAACTTGGACTTGTGTAGTTTATTTGACTTTGCAAATACTAAATATATTTTTAGATGATTAGAAATATTAAAAGGGAGGTTGGCGTCATCTTTCATAGGATTAAAAATCATTCTCTGAAGTTGGTTCAGTAAATATTTCTTCAAAAATTCAACATGTCACGACTCAACCACCTGGTTCATTCCTAAAACGTTCAGAAAGTGTCGTCCTAATTATATTAGTCATGCGTTAAACCGCAAAGTTCTCTTAAGTTTGGTGAAGATGTTTTATTTCCTCAGATCAAAGACATAAAACAAGGGAAAAAAATCCAGAATTGAAGATTTACACCAATCCAAAGTTCTTAGTTCAATAAATAAACAATATAACTTCACCTTTAAAAATATGAAATCCGAATCATTCTTTAAAACATTAAAATTTGAAATGTTTTCATCTATTTGACTTGAATGATGCAGAATAATTAACATTCCTGTAAATGCACCAAATGGCTGTTTTTCATGATAAACTTTTGCTGCTGAAAACAAACAAAGATTCTACACAGCAAGGATAAAATGACTTTCCTGAACAGATTTTGTCAATAAATACAAACAGTGAATAAAAAACACTTTGAGCTACAATTACTGTGAAAAGTATAAGAAATAATTAAAACTAATTGGAGATAAAGAACAACTCAAGATCAAAGTTGAAATAAGTTTTATTTTCAAGGTGGAGTCACAAATAAACCTGCTAATATTTTAAGAAAAAATCTGTTAAACTGTTTTTATTAAGGATTATTAAATGTCTTTATTATGAGATGTGAATGCTGTGAGACGTGTTTGTGGAAATAACATGAAGTCGTCCAGGATTCACTGTTTTTAAGAATAACACTTTGGTCATGAATGAAAAGCTGAAGGGTTTTAACGTGTCGACAGGGTGGAGGTGTCTCAGAAAGCTGCAGAGTTGGACGCCCTGAATGAGGAGCTGATGGAGGAGAGGAAGAGGAGCAGAGACCTTCAGTGGGCGGCGGAGAAGGAGCGGTGCCGCTCCGGTCGAGATGAGGAGAGCAAACGAGAGGCACTGGAGGTAAAACATCAGAGCGTCTTCAAGCTGCGCCTGACGGCTTGTTTTATTGTAAAACAGCCGTTTTTAGGAAAGTTTTGGTTTCCTCCAGGACCTGCAGCTGGCTCTGGACGAGCAGAAAGCTCTGGCGGACCGACTCACGCAGACGTTGCAGCAGGAGAGGCAGGCGTCGTCGCAGCTTTCCCAGCAGGCCGAGCAGGACGGCCTCGGCCTCCAGAGGCGCCTGCAGGAGCTCCAGGTCCAGCTGGAGACTGAGCGGGCGAAAGCCCAGGAGATGAGCGGCGCGTTGGGGAGAGAGAGGGAGCTGCGGGCCGGCGGGCGATCCGGTGAGGATGGGAGGGAAAGTGAAGGAGAAGAAACTCTGCTGGAAAAACTGCAGAGGGAGCTGGATGATAAACACACACAGGTGAGATTAAATTAATCTGTTAGTCGCACGATGAATTGAAATAATTTCATTCTGATGATTGATATTTGTTTAGAGATCTTCATGATCATTTTTATAAGTGGTTTTGGTTGTAATTATTCCTGTCGCAATAAGCAATAAATCAATTAATCGTATAAATAATATATTTCATTTGCATGATTTTTTTTTTTCCCTCTTCTCTCTTCTTACCAAAACTGGATGATTTCAGTCTGATCGTTTTTTTTGTTGTTTTTTTGAAGGACAATTTTGTTTTACAGAAAATTAACAGTTAATTTTGTTTGTTGTTTTGTTTATTTATTTGGGATTTTTAAAATTTCTTCCAGCTCCAGTCTTAAATATTTATTAGTACATAAAGTTTATTAACCTTTGAATCTTTTGTTATTGTGACAGGCCTATTTGTAAGTAATTTTAATTTGCCTTTTTTTCATTGTTGTTTTATTTTGGATATTTAAAATATCTTCCACCTGCAGTGTTAAATGTTATTTACAAAATTACAGCTTATTGAGCTTATCATTATATTACTTGAAAATGGTCTCAAAACAACAATATTATCACTAATTTATCGCGATAATTACTGGAGCACATTATCGTCCAGTAAAATTTGCTGTCGTGAGATACTAGTTGTTGTTTTTTACAGTTTTAATGCATTACATTGAGATGATTTCTTGGTTCTGTTTTAATAACTTTTGTGCTAATATAGCTGATTTATGAAAGGTGATGCTGAAGACGGTTCGATGTTTTATTCTTGCATGTCTATCAGTTCAACTTCCTGGATTGTTTCTGATGTGTGTCAGATTAAAGTGCAGTAAAAGAAAAAGCAGAAACTGTTCTCAGTTCAGCAACATATTGGAGCTTATTTTAAGTCAATAATTCCTTAATGTTTATGAAAAAATACTTTTTCATCAACTCAAAATAAGCTTCTATTTCTTGTTGAAATGTTAGTTTTGTCTTATTTCAAGAGCACTACCAACTACTAGACCAAAAATGGATACTTTTATTCTCGTTTTTTGCAGTGTACGTTGGAAAAAATTTTACTTTCTGCAACTTCTTCCCTTTAACATCACTAAACCCCCAGGCTTAAATCCAGGAACAGAACGTAAAGCATAAAGTCATTTGCTTTTTGTTTTGCGTCTCCTCTCCAGGTCGTCCATCTCCTCAGTCAGGTGGAGGCCCAGCGGCTCGAAGTGGTACGGAAAGAGGAGGAGCTAACACTGGCCAATCAGAAGTCCAGACGAGACCAGGACGGGCTCCAGCAGGCCCGAGTCGAACTGGACCGGCTGAAGGTACGAATGTCAGAGGTCAAACAGCAGCTGGAGGAAGAGCAGCAGAAGAGGAAGAGCCTGGAGGAAGAGAAGGAGAGGGTGGAGGAGAATGGAGCTCAGCAGGCCGTCTGGCACAGCGAGCCCACCAACAGGACCAAAGACTGGATTCTCCAGCAGAAGAGCGGGAAGGCCCAGTCAGCGAGCGCCAACGCGTCGCCTCACATGGAGGGTTCCCCAGCCGACCTCACCGCTGGGCCGCACCACGGCCCGTGGCGTACGGTCGACAGGATCGTCGGGAAGCTCCACCTCGTTTCCTCAAAGATCCGCAGCATGGCCAGCAAGACGGAGGACAGGTGATCAATCAATTCCTTACCTTAAACTTACCTATTATGGTTCTTTGAACAGGTTAGGATCAGTCTGTGGGCTAAACAGAAAAATGTTCCTCACATTTTCTACACAAAATCATTCTTAAATAATTAAATTTTAGTCTACTCAGTTCTGCCGCCTATTTTGAGCTGCTATAGGGCATCTTGTCACTTTAAATCTACATAAGCTGCTGCTGGCCACGCCCCCCCAACTCAAAGTTTACACTCAACAGCGAAACAAATTCAAAATTATACAAAAGCAAAAGTTGAGCCTCCGGCACAAACAACAGCGATGCAGCAAGTGGTTTCTGGACATTGTCTTCTCCAGCAGCCATAGAACAGCAAATGCAGTGGTAAAACCAACTGACCAAACGTACAGGAGTTCCACTTGGGTTGCTAAGTAACGGGCTGGACTCGGCTGAGGTTGCTAAGTAACAGTGAAGTGCCTGTGGAATGTGACTTAACTATCAGGAGGTTTTTTTGAAATGGCTAATTTTCCAGACACCAAAACACAGCGGGGTGGGTTTTTTAAAACCTGCACTGTTTTTAGAAGCAGTAAAAACCCAAATTTAAGTGAGAATACCTTCAAAATGTAAATTTTATGTTTTCTGTACAACAGTGACAATCCTAAACAGTATAGTATTTGTTTTTGTTTGTTTTTTGAGCAAATATCTATTTTCTTGTAGCCTTTGTGAAGATAAAGTAAAATCTCCCTTGTCATAGCAACATTCTCATGCCACTTTGAATACTGGTGGAAAAACGTGGTACCTGTCAATTACATATTAATGTTTACTATCAAAGGTTTATAGACACCTTGATCAGATTAAAAGGTGAAAAGGGAAGCATAATAAAATAATAAATGACTGCTGAGTGTGGGATTTGTTCCCCACACTTCAAATTAAAGATTGGATCTTTGCAGGTCGACTGCGGAGGTTGACAGCGAGGAGCTGTCATGGATTCAGTCCAGTGTTGATGAGGTCATCGGCCTGTTGCAGCAATCCCCAGGGTTGCCCTTCATCCCAGAGGTCAGTTATCTTCATTTCATTTTAAAATGTTGCTTCTGGTTATTGTAACGCCATTAATAAAACATCAGAAGATGAAGCGAAGGCAGACAGTGGCAGTCAGCTGCTGGTGTTTTTCCAAACAGCATCTGTGGATCTCTGTTATGACAGCTCATCATCTGTCTCCCTCAGAGTGTTTCCCTGCTGGCAGGAGGCTCGTCCAGCTCCTCCAACAGCCTGACGGAGCGGCTGCTGAGGCAGAACGCAGAGCTGACCGGGTTCGTGAGCCGTCTGACCGAGGAGAAGAACGATCTCAGGAACCACACGCTGCGCTTGGAGGAGGAGCTGCGCCGCTATCGGCAGGCTGGAGCGGGGTCCGCTGGCCATGTAGGTGCATCACAGTATTCTCATCAACAGAAATCCTGCAAAATAATAACTTTCTGTGTGTAATTATTAAAAAATAAAGTGACAGGCCAAGGAGTAATTAGTTGTATATTTGTATATTCCTTCTTTGTTACGCCCCTGAAAAAAGGGACGAAAGAATCACAAAAGCATTTTCAGATGATTTTCTCATGCACCCATTTAATGTAAATCAGACATGAACATGACATTACACCCTGGCTAATGTCAACAAGTGGAAGAAAGAGCTAATTAATAAAGCAAAAATAATTATAGGAAACAACCACATATGTGTGTTTCCACATATTTCTAGACGGTAAAATGTTAATAGATGAGTTTCTAGCTGTTAGCTTGTACACAACTGACGCACAGAAACGCTCTCTTAAAACTAGAACAAAATGCTTCTAAAATTCACAAAAACAATGACATATGAGCATATAATCTAATTAATAAACCAAAATAAGAAGATATGGTTAAATATCTGCGTTTTCACAAAAAACGACTATGAACATGTTTACAGCTTCTATTGTTAGCTTAACGGCCGTTATCTAGGACACAACTGACGTACACAAACCAGAAACGTAGTTTAACTACTCCTAAAACTAGAATAAAATGCTTCTAAAAGTCACAGGAACAACGAAGTTTTACCCATAATAGCTAACAAAATAAGAAGATACGTCATTAAATAGCTGCGTTTTCACAAATATGACAATTGACATGTTTAGCTTCAGTTGTTAGCTTAGCGGCCATCATATAGTCTAGTACAGAACTCATACATAGAATTATTATCTCTAAATAATCATAAAACCATTTTAAAATGCTTCTGAACTTCACAAAAACTACAAGGGATTGCCTCTAAAACGTCTTAACAATGTACTAACTACAAATACAGGATGTTTTGGTCATTATTACATGAAAATAGGGGGGAATGAATCACGAGTGATTTTCAGTCACTTCTTTGAGAGGAGAGCTCAAAAGCCCCCTAGTGGTGCATGTGGCCATTACCACCTAAAAACCTTCATTGTTTTATCTTCACCTGGCTCAAATTCTGTTTAAAAAATTTCTATTGAGTATCTTTTGCTGCCCTATTTTTATCAGAAAAATAACCAGCAGATTAACTCTACATTTTCTGATGTTTAAATCATGCAGAAATTATTTATATTAATTATTTTTATACAAATGCAAATGCATTCTTTAATGCAAATGATGAAGCATACATGAAAGGAAAACTATTATTGCATGTTTTTCTTTTTTAAAAAGAAAATATTTTTTATTTGCATTTTTAATGCATTTCTAATATACAAAATGTTGACATCTGATGAATCATTTATTAATCGACAAATCCATAAATTACGAATGATAATCTTTAATGTAATTCCTCAACATTAAATACTATTTTTAGTCCATTTTTGTCTAGGACAATCTCTCCTGCCAGGTGCTATTGATATTTCCATGAAGATAGTACACAGTAACTTGGTGCTGTACTGGATTTGTAATAGTTCTCCAACCTTTCTCCTCTGCAGCCCAGCAGGAGAGGCGTGTCAAAGGCAGACTCTGCAGCGATGCTCCTTTCTCAAGAACGGGAAGCTTGGACTCGGGAGAAGCTGCGTCTGGAAAAAGCTTTGCACCTATCTCAGTCCCAGGTGGCTCGTCTCACGGGAGAAATTAAGTCAGACGCGCTGCGAGGGATAACCGGGCCTGACGCCGACAATTCTGCACTGAAGGTGAGAAAAGTAAGGCTGAGACACAGATTTCACCTAGACGATCAGGTGTTTACCACAGGCAGCCAATCAGCTTGTTTCCGACTCTTCTTCTCCTCTGTCGGTCCTTCAGAGGATGTATGGGAAGTACCTGAGGTCAGAAAGCTTCAGGAAAGCACTGATCTACCAGAAGAAGTATCTGTTGCTGCTGCTTGGCGGCTTCCAGGAGTGTGAGGAAGCCACTCTGTCGCTCCTGTCCAAGATGGGCGGCCGGCCTTCGCTCTCCAGCCTGGAGTCATTCAGCCAGCGCCGCCGTGGGTTAAGCCGCTTCCGCTCAGCCGTCAGAGTGTCCATCGCCCTCTCCAGGTAAGCCGCTTGCTGTGGAGGCTCACGATTGTGGAATTTTAAAGGAATTGAGTGGTTGACTAAATGCTTTTCTTACGTAGAATGCGTTTCCTTGTGAAGCGATGGCACAAGGCGACGGGGATGAGCTCCACGGTTTCCTGCGGCATCAGCAAAAACGGAACAGGTCAGAGAAACAAACCAGTACAATCATGCTGCTTTCCTTTTCCTGAAGTAATTTTAGGATAAATTCTTACGGTTTTTAAAAATTTTTTCAGGTTCAGATGTGAGAGACTCACCATATCTTCACCCAGGTAGTGTGGACATGTACAGAGACAGAGGAGGAGGAGGAGGAGGAGGAGCAGGAGGAGGAGGAGTGTCCAGCAGCAGAGGAAGGAGTGGGCGGGAATCTCCACGGTCAGGCGTCTCTTCCTCACACCACAGGTAAGATAATACTTAATTTAATTAATTATTGAAATAATCGTCAACTAATTTAGTAGCACATTAAATGTTAACTGGAGCATACAGACTCAGCAGTAATTAAGCCACAACTTTACAAAAAATACCTACATTTTGCATTTAAAATAACAAAAAACAATTTTGTCTCTCTCTCTGTCTCCCTCTCTGTCTCTCTCTCTGTCTCTCTCTCTCTCTATATATATATATATATATATATATATATATATATATATATATATATATATATATATATATATATATATATATATATATATCCTACCCTGAACTCAAAGCAGTTTTAACTTCACAAGGTTCAAATTTTTTAAACAAAAAATGTAATAAAGTAAAAAAATTCAAGCTTCTTTTGCTATCAAATTATCAGTTTATCCAAAATGTAAATAAACAGAACAGCTGTATTGATGTTAAATCAACCAAAAAGGATGGAATTTCTCACATCTTTATGTTAAAAGTATCTTTTAGCTGCAGATGCCTTCCTTGCTAGAAATGGTTAAGCATATGGCATTTTATATTATTGCATTTTAGGAGATAAAATAATTAGAGAATTATTTGTTTATTTGCATAATTTAGTGACTTTCTAATATTCCATAAAAAGGCCTAAGAGGTTAAATGAGAAATCTGCAGATTAATAATTTAATCGTCGGAATAGTTGATAAAATAATCTATTACTACTATAATAATTAGTTTTTTTAGTTTTCTTTGTGAATCAGATGCTGAGCCTGAAATAATCCCAAACTCTGGAGTTTTGTAGCTTCTAACATTTGTTTTCTTCCAGGTTTGTTCCATCAGGACTTCCTGGCTTTATTTCAGAATTAACTTAATTTCTCCTAATCTTCTTTTTCAGGCTGGATTTTTGGATTCTGCATCTAATAGTCGATTTGGCAACAAATTCTCCCACATAAACTACAGTTTTCAAACCTTATAAAAAAAATGTGTAATTTCCATTCTGATTCTGAATTATTCCCTTTTTTGTGTGTCGTTTTGAAGCTTAATAAACACTTGTTAAACCCTAAAGTTATCAAATAATTTTAACCCTATAACACATTAACCTTCAAATACAAGTTGATGATGTAATTTGTGTGATTTTTTTTTTTTTTTTTTTATATATATTTTTTGTTTGTGCAGGTTCCACACAGCGGGGGACCACAGCGCTCTGACCTGCTCTCACCTGCAGAGCTACGACCCGGACCGCGCGCTAACCGACTACATCTCCAGGCTGGAGGCTCTGCAGAGGAGGCTGGGCAGCGTGACATCAGGTAACCGGGACCAAGCATCGCACTGAACGAAACAAACATCTGAACTCATGTAGAGACAAGTTGGTTCATATGTCAGCCCTTAAAATGTCCTGTGAGCAAATATATTTGCAAATGTATCCATAACAACTGGAACTTTCCACATCTGGCAAATTATTTTTGCAATTTACCATTTATTAACGGTTTCATGAGAGTAAATCAAAGAAAAATGCTCCCTGCAACAGCCGGAGTAAAATTGTCTAAGTTTTTCCTTTCCAAAACCAGTTCTGATGGGTGTTAGTGATTGTTGTAACGTCATTGTTTTGGTCTTTTATCGGCTTATTAACGATAAGCCCAATTTGGGCAGTAACTAGTTACGTTTACTTAACCTCTTCGGAAAAAAATTACTTTTAGGTGTACTTTTTACTTTTATTTGAGTAACTCTATTATGGAAGTATCGATACTCTTACTTGAGTAAAATATTTAGATATTAACCCAAAATTCACCAGACTCAGATACACACCTGCAATTTTTGTTAAAGTTTCATAAGTTTTATATTGAAATAAACTGATTTGGAAAAATGTTCTTTTGCCTGATTTTTTGTTGTTGTTGTTGTTAATTTTATGAATTATTGTTATTTTGGTAATTAAAATACCAGACATTTCCACTTAACTTTATATTTCGGTCCCTTTTTTACTTGAGTAAAAATATGTTGGAAGTATTTCTACTCTGACTTGAGTGCAGTTTCTGGGTACTTTGTATCTAAACTTCTGACCAGGTAAGTTTTGTAACGCTGTATCTTACGCCAGACTGACATGGTCGTCTTTTTACTCCCTCAGGTGCTTCTTCATACGCTCAATTGCACTTTGGCTTGAGAAGATAGACGCTAACCGACTACTTTGGCTTGAAGAAACTCAGTTGCCTTTTCTCGTGCGGAGCGCTCTGCTACTTTCTATCATCCTGCTGTGAACTATGTCTCTCCACGTGGACCAAAACTCATTTTTATATTAGCGTACGACTTGTTGTATCCAGGCTTCGTGTCGCCGGCACTTGAAATACAGCGATGTTTGTAATTTAATCTGCCTCTTTGTTGTGGATGATCTTCAATCATGTATATTTGTCTCATGCTAATTTAAAGACGTTTCGTGGTTAATTTATATGTTTGTTGTTGCGTGGGTGGAGCGTTGTGTTGAGAATGTTTGGGTTTACTGTTAAGGAGGCTGCTACTGGATGTTCTTCACTACACTGTGTTTTGTTTAGACCGGGCAGACTAAAGGGAGACATTTGTAGAGAACGTATTTTTGTAAAGCGTAGGAGCTTTGAATTTTTGGGGTATTTTGTCAAAAACTGAAAATAAAGAGGACTACATTATTTCAAAGGTGTTTCCGTTGTTTTGTTTCAGCTGTCAATTAAAAAAAAAACATAATGCTGTCCTGAAAACGGTACTTATATCTGCTAAAGATTTTTTAAAACATTTCCAGAGATAAAGTTCAAGATCCCAGTCAAAAACAACCACTCAAAGCCAGGAGGAAGATCTTAGCGTTGTCAATCAATGCTGCTCAATGTGCTAGAAGAAACAGCTTACCATTACAGGAAAATCATTTATCCACCATCATCGGTGGCTATGCTAACTAGCCTTAGCAATTGTGACAGGCTATGTTGTGGTGAACCAGCTGTAGTGAATGGAGACCAAGGGGAAGGGAGTGAACACGAGAGTGATTGACAGCGCTAAGACTATGGAAGTAAATATGTGCCATCAGAATTTGAATAAAAAATGCCTCTGAAATTTGAATGTTGTATATTAGTGCTTACTTTTTCAGTATTAAAATAAATTCAGAATATATTTTTAACCTAAAAAAAATTCAATGTCATTATTTTTGCAGTAAAAAAAAATTTGGTGTAATTTTTTTTACATGGTTGCAATTTTCAGTTATTAAAAAAATTCACATTCCTATTTCAAAGTGATCAAATTTTCAATATACATATTTTTCACAGTTTAAATTTTCAGTGTTAAAAAATTCAGTATATAAAAAATTCAACTTTTCAAAATTCAAATGCAATATTTTCGTTGTCCTCCAATTCAACTTGCTCAAATTCAGCGTCTAAAAATTCGCCGTCTCAAATTCAGCGTCTAAAAATTCGCTGTAAAAATGGCCAAGGTTACTTCAGGTCACAGACATTAGCAATGGATGTCCGAGTCCAACATCCACCTAATCACGTGACACAACCGTCATATTGAAGAAATACCAGCATCACCCAGGCTGGCGACCATGGAGGCGACATAAACCCAACGGTGAGTTTAATGCTTTCATATTTCTATAGTATATTTTATTTTGTGCATGAAGTTTGATACATTATCTTAAAGCCTGATTTAAAACACGGGTTGGGCCGTTGTTAATCTTACACCGTGTAGTGCCGGCATATTACATCTCGCTACCTCCTAGCACCCCAGCCCCTCCCGCTGTCCACGTCCAATTTCCCCAGTTTTATTTCAAAAGAAATACCACTTGGTTCAAGTCTAGAATCTTTAAAGAGAACTGATGGTGGCGACGTTCTGGGTTGTTTGTATGTTGTCTTAGGTGAGACTGAGACAGGCAGTCTTAGTAAAGTCGTAATTTTTCAGGAGATGCTACCGCTAATATGGCTGCCTTGTGTGCTTCAAAGAGGGGCTGTGAACACTTTCCGACATTAATTATAACCACAACCCCATTCTGTTCAGCTACCGTATTGATCAGGTGACTTCATTACAACATCATCCAAAATACTGCTTCTCTTATCTGACAATTGTTGATATACAATATTAATTTACATTCTTTTTACTTTGCCTAAAACCTCGTTCTGTTACCGAGCAACACTATAAACAACCGCCTTTGTTTTTCAGTTGATTTTAACTCATTTTCAATAAAATATATGCTTGTAAGTACATCTGTTAACTTATTTTAGATTAAATATCATAATTTAATTTAGATTACTGTGACTTCTCAATGCTGACCTACTGATGTCAAAATACTTTTTATTTTACTGACAATTTTTAAATGTTTTTTTTCCTTTTTCTCTTTTCAAGGAACTTTTGCTGAATCATATTTTTGATAGACTCCGTGATCGTTTGGAGCAGGAAGAAGCAGTTTTATATCTGGGAAGAGTGTGCACAATCAAAGGTTTGTACAAATGACAAGTTTCAATATGTGATGCTTTTGAATGTCTATAGTAACATTAGCTTTTGTGGTCTTCAATATGATGAGATTTGAAGGGCAGTTTTTAATCGTTTATTACTCCATAATTGAAGGACTGAGTGACTGTGGAGAGATCTGTGGACGGCTGTAACGTGCATCTATTATGACGTGCTACACTACCTTAAAGAAGAGGGATACCTGGACATTTCAAATGAAGCACACCTCTTCTGTTGCCATTATGTCTTCCTGCCATGTCTGCAGGATGATCTGGATACTTTCTGCAGTGGCTGGGACAATCACCCACTTCGAACTGAAGCAACATGACTCCTAACCAGCTCTGGGTTCTTGGTCGTACACATCATCCAATTCCTGAACCCCACGGTGCCTTGACAGAGGTTATAAAGATTATAACGGAGGCTCAGATGTATTTGCTGAACATTTTATGTTCAGATTTTTATTGAATAACAATAGCTGAATAACGGCAAACGGCTGTTTGTAACCAAGCAACCAAAATCACCAGAAGGCAATCATGTTTTAACAAGATAACTATCACATTTTAATAAGATACATATGACGTTATAACGTGATAGCGCTCAATTTTTTTTCATGTGACAGCAATACGCCTTTAAAAATTCACCATTTATGAAATGTAAAGCAAAATGCTGATCATGTTACCACGGAGGTGAATTTTAGTGCTTTTATGGTAGACATGTCAGAGAACAAAAATGTTCTAAATTTGTAAATTTTTTTTTTTCTTTACTCAAAAGGAACCCATCAGGTACATTTGTACATTGTTGTATTGCTTTACATTACTTGAATTATAAGAATCAGAAAAAGTTTTGTCTTATGTTGTTTATTTTTCTACTTAAAGCATATATGAACTCATCTAAGTACATTCAATAAAATTTTGCATAAAAAAACAATTTCAGTTTCATATTTAAAACTGCCTGTACAAACAGTACTGACTCAGAGAAATGAAATATCTACTCTGAACATTGTGTTATTCTAGTTCCTCTAGTTTTGAATTTGACAAAACTAGAGTAATTAGAGTAACAGCAATGTTGTTGCTCTAATGAGTAATACATATGATCACATTTAA
Organism: Gambusia affinis; assembly: GCF_019740435.1. NCBI lineage: Eukaryota > Metazoa > Chordata > Actinopteri > Cyprinodontiformes > Poeciliidae > Gambusia > Gambusia affinis. Next base: position 10,457,312 of record NC_057881.1, on the reverse strand, counting down.
ACATGTGTATCGAACTTGTGATCTGACAAAATCAGAAAATTGAATTGATTCTACATTTCAACAAAACTGTTTTGTTTTAACAAACTGATTCACAAACAAAGAACTGCTACAGCTTAAATGTAGATTGTTTTTTATTTATTTATTTATTTCAACAGGTCAATCACTCAAAGCCAGACTGCGTAGAGGAAATGCATGCTACAAAATCCTCACTGAAAGAGTTGTAATTCCAGTAGTGACAAGGAATTCTTAGTGTTTTGTAGCATGTGGTGTAGTTTCCACGAACAATCTCCACAGACAGACTTGCTGGCAGATTTTCCCATCCAGTCCAGAATTTCATCATGTCTCCTCTTCCTCCACTCCGTGGTCTTTCAGTTAGTAAATTAAGTAAGTGGCTTGCAGATTCAACAATAGCATCCTGACTACCCTGTAGTCACAAAATATATACAAGACAAAGTAGCAGTTGAAAAAGGATTAGTTAAAAAGAAATTTACACTTCATGAGAATGATCATTTTTACTCAGGAAAGCTCTGTGGTGTAGGGTTCCCACCTTTCAGAAATTAAAATAAGGATCTAGCAGATGGAAAGTGTCATTCTATTTCACTAGAGAAACTAAAACTGCAGTACCATAAGTTTTAAAGAATAAAGAAACAGTATAATTTCTTCAGTTTCCCTCTTAATTTTTTTTTTTAAATTGCTAGCATTCATCCTCACTGACACTGTTCAGCCTGGCATGTGTGTCTTCCCTTTCCTGTATCTTTGCTAGGACATGGTAGAGTATCGGTTGAGGACGTTTTAAAAAGACGCAGGTTGAGAGCGGCTCACCACGACTGCTAACCCTCTTTTGCACCCTAGTGTTTCTAGGCAACCGTGACATCATCAATGGTCCAAAGCGTTCTGGGGTCCTTACTAGCTCCTACATTAGCTGAGCTTAACATGTCTTGTGTTTTATTTTTGTAATTATTGTTACACTAAATGTTTATATGCATGTGATAGGCGTTACTGTCGGACATACAGAAATACCGAACAAATCGCGTCTCGTTACAGGCGATTCCGTATTTTCTGAAAGGGATGGCAATCCTACTGTGCTCTTCTCTCATTAAAATTATAGAAACTATATAAAACACAAATAAATCTACAATTTGTAAGATTAACAACGGCCCAACCGTGTTTTAAATCAGGCTTTAAGATAATGTATCAAACTTCATGCACAAAATAAAATATACTATAGAAATATGAAAGCATTAAACTCACCCGTTGGGTTTATGCGTTCGCCTCCATGGTCGCCAGCCTGGGTGATGCTGGTATTTCTTCAATATGACGGTTGTGTCACGTGATTAGGTGGATGTTGGAATCGGACATCCATTGCTAATGTCTGTGACCTGAAGTAACCTTGGCCATTTTTACAGCGAAATTTAGACGCTGAATTTGAGACAGCGAATTTTTAGACGCTGAATTTGAGACGGCGAATTTGAGCAAGTTGAATTGGAGGACAACGAAAATATTGCATTTGAATTTTGAAAAGTTGAATTTTTTATATGCTGAATTTTTTAACACTGAAAATTTAAACTGTGAAAAATATGTATATTGAAAATTTGATCACTTTGAAATAGGAATGTGAATTTTTTTAATAACTGAAAATTGCAACCATGTAAAAAAAATTACACCGAATTTTTTTTTACTGCAAAAATAATGACATTGAATTTTTTTTAGGTTAAAAATATATTCTGAATTTATTTTAATACTGAAAAAGTAAGCAATAATATACAACATTCAAATTTCAGAGGTATTTTTTATTCAAATTCTGATGGCACATATTTACTTCCATACAAATCGGCATATTATTCAAAATATACGTGTTGATTTTAATCACGTATATTAAAATCAATATAATATACAACAAAACAAAATAAGCGAGGTTATTTTGTTTCAAGGAAAAAAAAATAAAGTTAGAAATAACTTGAAATGAGACAAAAATTACCCAATTTTATCCCACCACCAGGCAGAGTGAGTTGAAGAAATGAGGATGGCTGTGGATAGGAAGGATCTTCTGTAGCAGTCAGTATTACAGTGCATTTTGAAGAAGCCTCTGACTAAAGACACTCCATTTGTCTATGACAGGATGAGGGTGATCAGTTTACATAGTGGGAAAACGTGAGTTAAAGTGTCAACTAGCAGCATGTTCTCCTTGTGCATGGATGAGTTTTTTCCTCTAGAAAATTAATTTCAGATTTCAGAAACTAAAGAGATTGCAGAGACGCTGTTAAGGAAGACATTTTATTTTCAAACTCTTAATAAAAGTCAATGGCCTTTTCTTCCCACTCACATTAGCTTTGTGTGTCTTACAAAGGAAGCATCTAAAATGATGCTGACATTCTAGTCTTCAGACTTACTGCAGGGCTGACACTGGGAGCATAAATCTGCATTTCCTTCAAGTCCCAGGGTGTCAGAGCTTCGATTAAATCCAAACCAAGAAGTTCATGAAAGTCTTTGATTTTCTCCTCATCTACCTTCCGTTTCTCACTGCTTCCTCCTTTTGTATCTGATGACGGGGTTATGCGGGGTGTGAATCATCGTTGTGTAGTTGATTGTGGGGAAATATCCGTCCACCAGCTCAAACTCGTACATCCGCAGCAACGTGGACCAGATGGTTTTGATCTGGACGTAGGCGAAGTTCTCCCCAATGCAGCGGTGGCGACCTGAAGGTGGTAGAGGATGGTGAGGGTTACGCAAAGTGATGCAAGTTATCGATTAATGAGTTAATCTAAAGTTAACTAAATATTCAAGTTTTTCTTCTATCAAAAGGGCTTTCCACAATGTAAAGGGCTATATTTTTAATTTTAATCAAATAAACCATTAATCGACAATTCATTGTAAGTAGATTAATTGTTACACAGACTGGTCAGAGGAGTAGTGGTTTAAAAGTCATTACTGTGGTTCCTCTTACCGGCGCCAAACGGGATGTAGGCGAACTTGTCGGCAGTGTCGTTGAGGTACCGCTCTGGGCGGAACTCCATCCTCTCCCTCCAGGTGTCACCCAGGCGGTGGTTGACAGTCGGGGAGACGCAGACCTGGTGGCCGACAGGGATGGTGTATCCTGCAGCAGTCTAAACGGACATGTAGACACTCGTTTTGGCTTTAATGTTCCTTAAACTGGGTTTGGAAGTAATGACAGCATGTAGAAATAGAAGTATAGGTGATGTATAAGTACTGGATTCACCTGAGGTGTGCGAGCCATCCTCATCATGGTCATTATAGGTGGGCGGAGCCTCAGGGTCTCCTTCAGGCAGCGCTCCAACAAGTTCAGATCTTTCAGCTGAAAAACATCAGAGTACCATTGGAGACCGGTCCAATTCAAGTTAATTCTGGCAGGTCTTATATTAATCAGATCTGGATGTCGTTAATCAAACTGAATCATTACTTATTGGCTCTGACCTGATCAAAGTCGAGCGGCGGCAGATCTTCTCCACACACAGCCTTCTGCTCGGCGTAGCAGCGATCCTGCAGAGCTTTGTCCCGGGCCAAGAAGAAGCCCAACCAGGCGCTGGTGGTAGACGATGTGTGCTGACCCGCCAGGAGGAGACCAATCAGCATCCCTGCAATTTCATCATCGGTCAACGGCCGACCATCTCTGCAATGTGAAATTAGTTTAGTCTAAATGTTCTGTTTTGGTATTTTAAGATAAACTACCTGTCGGTATGGTGGTGTCTCACTTGTAAGTAGCATCGATGAGAGTCTGCAGGATGTCGTCGGCTGTCTCTCCAGATTTCCTCCGCTTTTCTATCACCTTGAAGAAGATGTTCTTGATCTCTCTATGAGCTCTGTCTCGTTTCCTAAAACCAAAAACAATTACCAATTTAGGCGTTGCCTCTCGGTCATTTTAGACAAATACCTCAGTGGCAGATTAAACACTAAACATGCAACTAACCCTTATTACCTGAAGCTTGGGAGAGGAACCCAGGTGGGCAGAAGCCATGCGGCGTGGCTGAACCCCCCGTCCAAGTCGGTGTAGAGCTGAGCCACTTTTTCGTTTAACATGCTGCGGATCTCCTTCCCATGGAGGCAGCTGCTGGCGGTCAGGATGATCAGCTCCGACAACGCCTCAAACAGATCTGACGCATCAAAAGAGTTCAAAGGGTTAAAACCTGTTGCGTTTTACTAATTTTCTGCAACATTTATTTTATACCTCAAAATTCCAACCTGGCTTATCTATCAAATTTGGGCTTGAATTATCCAACTATAAAATACAGACTCCTAGAATACAATTTGTGAATTTTGGTACATTAACTCTGTAAAAATTCAAGCAGCAATTTCAATGGTTTGCTTTTCAGAATTGTAGGAGCCTTTTAAGCCAAGATCTTAGCAGGTAGTGACAAAATAAAATCAGTCAGTAAAGCAAAAACCAAAATAATTGAACTGTAATGAGGCAGCTTATGGAAAATTTAAAGAGTGTCTCTAGGTTAATTAAATACTTTTAATTCTGTTTTTGTCACAGATAAGGTTTGCCGTTTTGCAGATGACGCCATAGTTTCTTTACTCAACTCCAATTTGTGGCACGTCATTTCAGTATAGACCAAATATCTTGTTAAAAGTTCAGATTACATTTTTATTAGCTTTGCACCCAACGCATAGATGTATAATAATACTTCAAACATTAAAGCAGCTTACTTCTCTCTCCACTGTCTCCCCATCTCCTGAAATACTCAACGGTTTCTGTCTCAATTAACTTTACATGCTCTTTAAAATGAGCGATGTTCAGTCCAGTTTTCAGCATCTTTTTCTGCTCCAGAAAAATCTGTAACAGCATAAAATTGTCGTTAAATCTGAACTCCAGCTGCATGTTGACCTCTAAATCACTTGATGTAATCTCACAGGGTTTGGGACGTCATAAGCTACTCCTTTCCCGAACACTGGGGTCGTCAGTTTGGAGTAGACGTCTTCTGCGTTCAGGTCTTCGTTCTTACTGTTGAACATAAGTGTGGCCGCATCACTGCCCAGCAAGTAAGTGAAAGTTTTCCCCACCATGGTGAAGCTGAACACGGGACCGTACTGGAGGGGGTGAAACCAAACTCAGTAAATAAATCAAAATTCATCTAACTCTTCTCTGGAAATATTCTGATAGAAAACTGAAGTAATGGTTGGTTTATTATGATGTCTTGGCTGAAACTCAGGCTTTTGATTGGGTCAAAGTACCATAAAAGCAGGTTTGCTTGTAACAACTATATTATTTATGCCTTTGGGAGAAAACAACAATGTTCTGCCTTAAAATTTATATAAAACTGATTTCAAAAGTCTCCTAAATAAGCAATGATACCCAACTAAAAACTAACAGCACATTATGAGGAAACGTGAGCTACTGCATTATTTAATTTCTGTTGCTTTAGGTTTATAAATCACATAAAATCTCAATAAAGCATTTACGTTTGAAGTTGTAATACAAATTAAATATTTGACTCTATATTGCATCGAAGTTTACACTTTTCTTACTTAAAGGTCTTTAGTTTGGACGTACAGAAGACGATCTAGGATCATTACTTACTTTTTCATAAGCATTTTCCAGAAATTCAATTGGACTTTTTCCAAAAGCAATTGCATGCCCAAGGAATGGGATGCTGGAGGGAATGTAGGGCGGATATTTCTGCAACAAAACATTAATAATAATATAAATATGAACCTGGATTTTTTTTCTTCTTACAGTTAAAACAGTTAATATTTTACAAAACTGTAAATTACCGCGTCTTTGTCTTCAGAATCCTTGAGCAGCCTTTTGGAGACATAACCCAAAGTCAGAGTAAAAAGAGAAGCAGCCAGAACCAGGGAGGTCAAGTTCTCGTTCATTTTACCCATAGTGTCCTCGAGCAACTTAGTGCTCATGTGGTAAAACTGCGTCGACATTTTTCAGGCCCTCAACAACCACAACGCAGAAAAGTTTCCTTCTCACTCCGGCAGCTGAAACGGAAAGAACCAGAGAGGTGTCCGACTGCGGAGTCTTATCACCGTTCAGCTGGTCTGATGGTCTTCGCAGAATGGACCGTTGCTACCTGCCACTTCCAGTTCCGCCCCCGCCTGACCGTTTAGGGGTTTTGATTGGCTACTAGACACGTGTCAGTCAAGCAGCTGCGATTGTGATTGGTTGTTGGTACCTGAAGCGATGTCTTGCTATATGATGTCATGGTAGCGTCCGTTCGATCGAGTTGATTGACTTTTTGTTAACTTTTCTTTAATAAAAGTGTCTTCGGTTGGTAGGACACACGTCAATATTGCTTTTAGTTCGGTAAATAGTGTGGGAAATAGTTCGGGCTAATTCTGCCGAACCACAGAACTAGCCATATATTCCTGAAACAAGTCTTCTAATATTGTTTAATGAAATCTTCACCGGCTAAGTTAATGAGTAATCTCCCTTCTACTGTGTACGTGGTTGTTTTATCGTTTAAAAGAAACATTTGCAAAATTCAATTAAAAAATAAATAAAATAACGTAAGGCGTTCTTTAAACAAGACAGAACTATTTAAACAACCAATGTTAATCAAATTCACAGTTGACAAGTTTATATATGTATTCAGCTAACTAGTTAAAGTCTATTAAAATGTAACATTATCAAATAAATAAAAACACATAACATGTCTGTGCATAGTGGTAGAGTGGGATTTTTTGTTTGCTTTACTGCAATAAATTTAGTCACATTTATTTACTCCCAATGGCAGATCTATACAAAATTTACCAAGGGGGCCAGTGGTGTTTTTTATATTATTTAGAGTCTTCTATTAACTTTGAGTGGTTAAACACAGATTACAGACAAATCTTCATATATCTGTTTATTAAAACAAACATTAAATAAACCATATTTACATAGATCCAAACGCTGGACTCATAATACACAAAGGCATGTCAGGACACGTAGAAGTCTGATTGTTGTACAAATTAAGGCTGTTGTGGAGAGTCTAACTCTTTATCCAGAACTATTGTAGTCAGATGATGATGGTCAGTAGCAAGGATGTGCTTTCAGGTCTTTGGCAGATCTGGTTTTTGGAAATGTCCTCAGCCGTAGGCGTATTTATCCGTAGGGCCTTTATCAGTGTGAGTCATGTGTCCACTGAGTTTCATTAAAAGCTTCACAATTAGCCCCGCCTAGAAAAACACAAGGAACAAAAGGAAATCACTCTAAATATAAAACTATTCATCCTTCATTTCGACTGGCATTTCAGGCGAAAGTTTCATCTGTTCTCTGAGCGGAGAACTCTAAAGAATTGCACATCCAAAGTAAATTTGAAGGATGTTGAGATAAAGTCTGAGGATGGACCAGCTGAAGTCAAAGCAAACACATCTCCAACGCCTGAAACCTGAACCCAGCTGAATCTATTGACGCTCTGGAGCCGTTACCTGTTTTGTGTGCACAATGAAGTTCATTTTGTTGTCCCCGCTGTGGATCTGGAAGTACTGGTCAGCATGTCCGAGCTGCCACATGAACGTCCCATACTCCAAGCTGATGAGAAGGACCTGCGACAGAAAGAAAGAAGAAAAGGATTGATTTTTTTGGATTTTTTTTAATCCAGTCAGTCATCAAATAATTTATTAATACTTCATTACACAACAACAGTTTAAACAGTTTGACTGAGAATGTAAAATCAGAGGCACAAGGCTTATATTTATGCATGTCCTACACATCAAATGTAACTAAATTACTCCTTAATAATCACTGCAATGTATTAAAATATATATACATAATTTTCTTACGGAAATGACTCAATCCGAAACAAAAAAATTAATCAAATACACTAACAATTTAAAATTATTTACTCTTATAACCCTATGGCCCTTGTTTGCTTTAGAAAAATACCTCTTGTTTTAGCTTGTTTTTTAAATTTGAAACCATGTTGCAAATCATATTTGGATTCATATAATGTGAATATTTTTTGCACCACAGCTGGCAGTAAACCCAACTTTACTCTAAACATTACTTGCATTATTTTTGTAATGAATTGTTACGGCCCCTGGCCTCTTGAGGCTGTGTATGCTCCTTTTCTTTTTTATGCAGGACCAGCTGTGAAAACACCTCTTCTGATTGGCTGCCTGGAAGCGGCAGGAGTCGCACACCATTGGATCAGCAGAGCATGGCAAGACAATCAGATGCTGATGAGCCTCACCTGTACCTTTAAAAGGCTCCTGAAACAGTCCTTCAGGGGGACAGCTAGTAGGAAGAGGTTCTGTAAAGCTGTTCCCCTACCTCTTGTTTGCTACTGCTTGGTAGAACTTTGGAACTTTTGTTTGTTACTGCTAAAGCAGTTTGATTGTGTTTGCTGCTATTAGCTTGTGCTAGGGAGGTTTGGTGCTCGCTTTTGTCTTTTGATTTGGTTTGTTTTGAGTTACCTGTTAGACTGACTTGTTTGAACTTTAGTAATTTAATTTGTACTGCATATTCTTACATTTGTTAGTCATTTTCTTTTATTTCAATTGGGTTATGTTGTACTGTGTTTTGGTTCTGTGAAACCCTTTTTTTTGTAATAAATCACCTCTTTTATTTAATTCTTTTTCTCTGGACATTTTTATGTTACCGCCCCTGGGCCCCTAGACCTTGGGGGCGTAACATGAATCAAATCATAAAACCTTATAATAGATCTACTAAATTTTGGATTTGTATGTTCAAAGTAACCAGCCTTATTAAAAACAAAATATACTATAATAAAAGGAACTGTATTGGTTATTATTTTATCGTTTTATATTTGGAATCCCACAGTTCCACATTTATACATACGGAAATATAAATATATAAGAGTAAATTAGATGTAAAGCCTTATAATTTAATAGATTTCCAGAATTATTGACTATTTCTATTGTTTTTGCCATTTTTTCTTTTATGTATTTAAATAAGTTGTCTCCATGTGAATTTATAATTGACAACAATCCCCTAAAATGTGATGGAGATACCTTGGTCTCCATGTTCATGAGGTGCAGGCCCTTGGTGTTGACCCCGACATACACTCGGATGACCTTGTGGTTGCTCGCGCTGGCCTTGGTGTAGACCTGGCCGGTGAAGAAAGCTGCTCCATAGGTTGGGATGTCCCAGCAGTTTTGTAAGAAGAGTCTCTGCAGGTGGTGCATCTCTTTGCTCACTCCTTCGCTGGTGCTCAGAGCCTGGTGGAGAACGATGGAGGGTTCAGCTTCAGGGAGGATTTTGCGACTGACGCGAAATAATAAAAAATAAAAGTGTACTTTGTATTCATGCAGAATCCTGTTGGTCCAGTGGTATGCTTTGTTTTTCACCTTCAATATCGGCACGATTGACTTCAGGTTTTCCTCACTGTTCAAGTAAAACAAATTAGAAACCTAGCTTCAATAACTGAGCTTTAAATACTGGAGAAACACTGGATAATCATGTGGTGTTGCTATAAGATGTAAAATCTGTCCTACTTGAGGAAACCTTGCTTGTGCTTCTTGCTCTCATAGTTGCCATAGATGATCTGCAGAAGGAGGCTGGCCAGAGTTATCAGTTTACTGTCCGGGGCCGGAAAGTAGCCCTTCAGCAGGCAGTGACGGGCCTCATCAAACAGGATGAGGATGGCCAGCGGATCTTCCACCTGATTTAAAACAGTGGCAGGTAAGGAACATTTACAGACAAGCAGCTACAAATGTGCACAAAATGTTTTACTAATCTAAAAAAAACAAAAAACAATTTTTGCAATTGCAGTGTTTTCATTTTGTAAGAAATGAAATTAAAATCACACATGAATAAACTTGTTCACACAATAGGTCATTAAAGAGCATGACAGCGAAGGATGTAAGTATTTAAATGACGAATACTCATATTCAGTCATCAGAGGAGACGATGGAGTAACAAACCCCCTATACTTGTGAGTGTCTACGTATATATGTGGTATTTTGGGAAAGACTGTAATTTTACAGAAGAGTTTCGGATTCAAGACTTTTGAATGATAAATTCAAATTTTAATGAACCTTGGAAAACCTCTGGTTTTCCAAGACTACATTTGCAGAAATACAAGTGAGCATAATGCTGCATGCCGTTCACAAACCGGTGTGTTTTTGCAGTTTTGCAAAAAACACCAATTTTCATCTGGAAAACCTACAACAGCACTAAAAGGTTATATTAGATCCACTAAGAAAACTCAGAAATATTGACATTATTTACTGATATTTTCTAAAAACAAACTAAAAAAAAACTAAAAAAAAAAGTTCTGAGTTTGAAAGATTGAAAATTTCCACAAAAAAGACCTCACAATATTTTATATAAAATTTTCTAAAGAAAAAAGAAACAAAACTTGGAAAGTTTGCATTTCAAAAGTCAAAAATGTATACATTTGAGAACTCAGAAATGTTCTTGGATTTTTTTGTTTTATAGAATGTGTAAGATTAGCATAAAATTTCATATTTTTTTGTTGCAAATATTCAACTTTTGGAGTTCAAAAATTTCCTTTTTTATTTCAAGAAGGTCCCTTAAACTCCTTTACAAAAACCACATCATCCTAGTTTGAGTTTTTTTTTAATTGTCAAATATCCATTAAGCAAATTTGTTTTTCATAATTCCAATTTTCCGAGTTTTATGGACAATGGAAACGCAGCTTCTGACTCTAGCAAAGTAAAGGCTGTAAACAAAAAGTTTCATTCAAACCCTGTCGTACCTTCTTCTCTATTTCAAGAGGCAGTCGTACGTCTCTGCGAAGGAAGAGTTGCGGACTTTCCCTCTGAGGATCCAGAACCGTCAAATCTGTCACAATCTCGGTCCAGATCCGGAGATGCTGCAGAGGCTTGTGGTACGGCTTCAGCTGCAGGTCTGACACACAAACACACACAAATATTTCTGTTATCTGTTTCTGACAACACTTAACAGAACTTTAACACGTTGATTTCAAATAAAAAATACACACATTTTAAGGCATTAACAAATGAAACCCAATTAATTGCATTTTCTTTTACTCTAAACAAAAATCCCAAACCGGAACCTTTGTATTGTGTTTCTGGAACCCGCGTAAATCTGACGCACAAACGGAAACAACCACAATGGACTGCAAAACCCACGTTGCTTGGCCCACAGGAAGTTAATTTTTGTGTCAAAAACAATCTTATATAGGATGCTAGAAAATAATATTGTTTGGTGCAAGTTGAGCAAATAAAGAGTTGGTTGTCACTGAAGTTGTTCAAGCTAAAAATAGCAGCTCAATGCTAGCGGTACAGACATCTCCAATGCTAATGTTAGCGTCCAAAATCCTAAAAAAGTACTTTTTCGCATAAGTTGATCGAAAACTACTGAAATTTTAATGGGTATAAAATCACTTTTCACCAGTCTGATGGATGAATAACCCAAATAACAGATTAAAAACAATAAATATCTTTGTTGTTGAGCACATATGCCTATTTGTTCAATAATTTAGCAGCAAAAAGGTTTTTGATTAAAATGAGATGAATTACAGGCCCTCTGCAGTTAACTCAATAAAAACTTTTAGTCCCACCAGTATTAAAAATATTCCAAACAAGCAAAGGATTGCATTTTTAATATGCATTTCAATTCATCCAAGAGAAAACTATATATATATTTCACAATGGCTATTAAAAGACGAAGGATGTGACTCACGGAGGTTTTCTGAGCAGATCCAAATGGTGAAGTACTGCTGGGTCTCCTGGGAAAGCCGCATGCCCTCCATTATCTGCTGCACAGTTGTGTTGTTGCCGTGTTTCAGCTCCACGGAGCGATAGGAGCCGTCCATGCGGTATATCCGCACCTTTTCATACTGAAAAACACAAACAAGCAGTAAAACTTGTGGGTTAGCTTGAGATCAAGACGGCATTTGAGTGAACAGCACCATCTAGTGGCTAAAACTGCAAAATTTCTTTACATTTTCAACAATATAGATTTTAGACTGGCTTGAAAACGTATTAATACCCCTCAAACTTCAAAAGTTGAAAAAGTATGTAAATTATTCTGTAGTATTTGTACTTCTTAAACTGATATATTCCTCAAAAAAAAAAAAAATACAACTCACTGGTTTGCTGTTAGCTTGCTGCAGAAGTTTTATTGTTTCCTCCCACTCATTCTGTTTGTTCTCCTCACACACCTGGAGTGGCGATCTCTTCTGCTGGTCCTCTATGTGCTGAAGTCAGAAAAGTCACCATAAGAATCGACTTCAAGATAAAAACAATGGCAGGAGGGGAAGGAACCAAAGTTTCTGGATAAAAACGTAGCCGTGTTTCCTACCCGGTCGATCTCCGGGTGCTGCAGGAGGAGCTTCACTATCTCAGCGTGGCCTCCTCTAGCTGCAAAGTGCAGCGGTGAGCTGAGTTGCCCATTCAGCAGGTTGGGGTTGCATTTCCCTTTCTCCAGCAATATTTTTGTTGACTCCACTTTACCGTGCCTTAAATAAATCAGATGTATGTCAAATAGGGGTGCAACGATTGCAGTTTTCTGGACGATCGCCGATCACGGATCTTTTTAAAAGCTTAACCTGCCGATTCCAATTTTGGCCGATACCAATGTTTCGTCTGTAATGTTACTAAATATAACAAGAAAGTTGTTGAGTTGGCAACAGTGGGGTAACTATTGTTAATTGTAAATGTGCAGACATAGCTTGTTGGTCAGTCAGTCAAATCTTTCTCACTGGAGAGCAAAAGAGGACAGTATTTGATTCTTAGACCATTGCAAAGCTAGATAAGATTGGTGAATAAGATCGGCTTCATATGTAAAAATTGGCCGACCGCCGATCTCCCAAAATTAGAGATCGGTAAATCGGCCAGCCAATAAATTGGCTTAGCCTACCGATAAATTGGTGCACCCTTAATGTCAAACTTAACCACAATTCACCTTGAGACAAGGTTTGTGTGTTTTTCACGCAGTAAAATTCAAGCACTTTTAAAGGTTAGTTTTCAAAAACAATGCAAATTAATTAATAGAGACAGTTTCATTTCACTATTACATACAATCATTTATTACTATTATTGTTATTATGTCTCGTGACGGCTGTATACAACAGCTGGGACAAGGTAAACTTAAATATAATAAAATTATAAGTCTCTGTAACACGCATAATACACACCTGAGTGGTTAGAAAACAAAACAATATTTTAACAAAAAAAAAATCCTACAATTTCAAAAACGTTATTTAAAATACTATTTTATATTTTTTGCTTTTTAGCATTTTCTTTTCTCTTGTAAAGCGTCTTTGAGTGTCCTAAATAGTGCTATATAAATTTGATGGATTACTATTATCAATATTATTATTTCAGTAATACAGATAAATAAGTAATTGAGCCATTAAGACTTGTAAATATTTGTTATACATTGAAACAAATCATGCTCAAATTAAATGCTAAAACATAAAATGCAATGAAAGTAAAAAATTAAAAATTGATTTTTTGGCATTTTGAAAATCTAAATAATTTTAGTAATAATTTCTGACCTAAAACAAGATTTTAGTCGGATTTAGCTTCAGATAGCGAGGGAAAAAAAAGTCTTTTTAATGGTGTATGAAAATATCTAGTTTCAACCGTAAATATCGGTTTCTAAATTTAAGCCTTTGATCAATAACGCATAACTATCAGGTGGTATTTTAAAATTTCCTGTCAACTTTAAACATTTATTTAACTCAAAAACATGGCGGCTGGCTGGATGAGTAACTGTCCTAGCGCCCCAACACCAGGCTTATAAGTTTTCTGGAGGAAACCCTGATCCATAGACATCCTACTTAAAGCACAACAAGATTAAGATGCTATAAGACGCTGGAGGCTTGACCCACCAGCAGGCGTAGTGTATGGGGGCCCAGTGGTCGCTGTCCAGCTGCTTGACTGAGAAGCCGCTGTCAAGGAGCTTGGAAAGCAGTTCTGTGTCTCCTTCACAGGCGCTGCGGTGCAGAGGGAAGTCGTCCACCCACTGGTGATCCCTGTGAAAATGAAACTAATTCCTCAGGTTTGAACTGGAAAGATAAATCTGATGGTAAATTACAGCTGGAACTAAAAATGTATTTAGTAATCGATTATCCTGATGATTAAATGATTAATCTGATGCAAACATTTGCACATTCTGTAGGTTTTTTTACTTTAAGCATTTATGTCTTATTTACACAATACTAGAAAAACATAAAATGTGCAAATAAATAATTCAAATCCTTTTTAATAAGAAAATAAACATCTTACTGATTATTTGTAGCTAATGATGCATTTGCACTAAAATAATAAATCAACATGTGAAAAGCTCAACCCTTTCTGCAACAATACAGTGTTGAGGTGATCTGTTGTTTATTTTTTAGATTAACCAGTTAATAGTTATACTTAATTGAATATTTTTTTTATTATATAATTTGATCCGGTAGAAACTAAAACTACGCCACTTAAGGAGTTTTGAGTAGAACAGATTTATAAACTGTTTTTGTACATTAAATGCAAAATGTATCTATTCTTCGTGCTATTTTGGCTTAATTACTGCCTTCATTGTCCCTTTATTGAGTCTGGATTAATCAACGACTATTTCAATAATAGATTAATCATGATTAATCATTTGAACAGTAAACGTTATTGTTGTTAATGTCAGAATTAAAGCCTCACTTGTCTTCTCCCACGCAGTTATGCTGCCATTTATCCCTCTTGGGGATTTGGATCTTGGAATAGTCCGGTGCTCCAAGACCAAAGTAAGGGTTAATGATAACTTTATCCACCTGGAACAAGAGAGAGAGATCATTATGGTTCCAACAGAACAGAAAGAGAAGCTGCGATGAAAACAGTATCCGGTTTCTGAGAGATGGGATCTCTGACCCGGTTAGTGTACTGCAGGTCCGAGCCAAACAGAGGATTCAGGATGCACATGTCCGCCTTCTCCAGGGACATCATCTTGCTCTTGATCTCCAGAGCGGTGTACCCCATGTGCAGACCCTCGTCGGTCAGTTTTCCCTCGCTGCTGTAGGCCGGGTTGTTCACGTTGGTTTTGACTCGCTCAACAGGAGCCGGCCTGAAAAGGGCGGGGATGGCATGAGGGACAGTGTGCTGCTCCGCTAACCATCTGCAGAGGTGGAAAACAGAAAAACTCAAACCTAATCTACTAATCCCAACACAGCCAGCAGGATAATAAGGAAGTGTCCTCACTTATCTAAAGCCAGGAGCATCTTGGACGTGATGGAGCAGAAGTGAGGGCTGGTCTCACTGCACACACGCATGATGTCCTGGAAACAGTAGAAGCTGGGACTCCCAGAGATGTGGATGGTTTTGCTGTTATCTGTGCAGGAAGACTCATTAAACTGCAGCCAGCAGAGCAAAAACTACAGCATCATCCACAAGTATTAACACTTCTCTAAATCGTTCACATTGAGAGGCTCAGATTTGGTCTTCATGGAAGAGAAATCAAAGAAAGCATACAAGTTAAATGTTATTGTTGTTAATATAAGAATTCAAGATTTCCCTCAGTGTATTATAAGCCTGGCAGGCTACCGGGCTTTACTTGTGCCCCCACCAGGCTTAGCATTGTTAATTTATTAGTTGTTTTTTTAATGATTGATTTTATAGTTGGTGTTCATGTATTAATCTCCCAGTCTTCCAAAAATGCAAACTATCAAATGATATTTTCAAATTTCCTGTCAACTTTAACCATTTTTTAAAGTCAAAAACACGGCGGGTGGCTGAATGACTGCTGTAGCGCCCTGAGCACCGGGCTTAGCAAGTTTCCAGGGGGAAACCCTGGAATTAAAACATGGTGGAGCACACAGACTCTCAATATGTTCAACCCAGATCTCCTCAAACAGCATAGTTTAAGCTTCATCCGGTTCAAATTCTGTAAAATAAATCTCAAATTAAACACCTTTTACTATCCAACTATCGTTAAATCCCAAAACAAGTCGATAGATCAACCCTACACTGTACTGACTGAGCAACTTTGCAAAGAAGAATCAGTTCTCTAATTGTGCAAAATTGGTAAAAACGTATCCCAAAAAAACATTCTTATTCTACATCACAATCAAGCACTACTTTGTGTAGGTCTATCACTTAAAACGTGACAAAATGTGAAAAATAAAAAAACAGTGAAACCATTTTAAACTCACCTTTAACGCTGACTGGCACCACAAACAGAGAAGCTTCTTTCCCTTCATTGTCACCTTCAAGGATAAATTTCTTCATGTGCACCACACGCTTTCCTGCAAAGAAAAACTCTTGAGCTCTCAGGTTGTGTCAGACGACGTATTTGTGCGAGCCAGTCTCATCCTCACCTATGAAGCTTTGGTTATTGGAGATTGGTTTTATTGTTTCGTCAACATAATCCAATATGGATTTAGATTTGTCTCCTGGCTTAATCTTTGTCACCAGAAGGACTTTCTTCCGCTTCTTCTCCTTCCCCTCCAAAGGCACTTCTTTCAACAGGATCTTCACAAACCAAGGGGAAAAAAGGCTCAATTATTGAACAAATCCTAGAAATATTTAATTCTAGCTCGGCATACCTCATACGCTTTGGCCCTGTATTCCTTTGAAGTCAGGCTGACTTGGTTCTTTGGACGAATGACGGCAACATAGACGTCTTCTGAGCCGTCCTCGTTGCCCATTGTGCCGTGTTTTCCTCAGGCGCAGGTTACTGTCCAACTGGGAGGCCAGATACTGTGGAGAGGCATGTCTGAAACAACAGAAAGCATCAAAACTGCTTATTTAAGGCAGAAAGTGGTCTCTCATGCAACGGCTAGCAAAATCTATAATTTCTTTTTAGATAAAATATACATTTTAATCATAGATGTAAACAGGGTTTCCCCCAGAAAACTTGCTAAGCTGAGTGCTCTGGGCGCTAGGGCAGTCATTCATCCTTTTTGAGTAAAAAAAATTTTTTAAGTTGACAGCAAATTTTAAAATATCACTTGATAGTTATGCATTAGTAGAAGACTGGAAGATTAATATCCAAACACCAACTATAAAGCCTTAAAAAAGACAAGGATTTAAAAAAAACTAAACTAAATAACAAACCTAAGCATGGTGGCCCACCAGGCTTATAATCCACTGTGCAAACCTTGTGTAAACACTACATAAAATTTACATATGGACGCAACTAACAATTATTTCAGTAATTGATTATTCTGATGATTAATCAGATTCAAACAAATGGCACACTCTACATATTTTTTAACCATTTAAGGCTTTTTAATACAATATAAGAAACATAGGACTCAAACAAATAATTGTATTCGTTTTTTGAATAAAAAAATGACATTTTATTTCCTACACAGCATTCCTCTAGTGAATCTGAAAAATTTTTATGCAGAAGGTATATATTTTTTGTCCATCTTTGGCTTAATTGCTATTTTACATGCGTTTTATTCCAGCAAATACACTTTGTTTAGTCTGAATACTCCAGTTAATTAATTAGATTGATAAATTAGTTGACGATTATTTCAATAATGGAGTAATCACAATATATCCAATTAACTGTTTTATTCTAACTTTACAATAAGTAAATGCTGAATTTAATCCATGTATATTCGCATCAAAAAATAAATATATATAATCATATTTCTACCCAAAATCTTGTTTCTATTTCGTTCTCTTAAGAATTGTTATAAATTTATCAACTCCTATGTTGGATTCATGCTCAAACAATTCCACTTTTTTGTAATGTGATTTTTTTAAGATACTGTTTTTTTCATACTTATAATTATATTTTTTGGTTTTCTTGATTTTTGTTGTCTGATTTACTCAGAAAGATAGAAATGACCATTTTGCAGTTTTAATCAAAACAGAAAGAAGCTGTAGACATGGTTAAAACTAAAACTAAAATTAAACAAATTAACTTGAATATTGGGGGTATTTTAGGTCATGATGCTCAAAGAGAAACCTCTACAAAAGAGCCACTATTTATCAGGGGTTCATTAATAATTTTTGCACAAATTTGGAAAAATATAACAATAACACAAAAAAGCCGATTGAGTTGTTGCACAGCTCATTAACTTTAATGTATTAAACATATTTAAAGCAATCACCTGGAGTCAAATGTAGTAATCCATATCAACCACAGGGTTTTATCGACCTAAAAACTACTTCAGGTTTTGTAGTACTTCCTTAAAGTCTACCTCTTTACATTGTAAACCTCTTGTGTATTATTCCTGTAATTATTAGATATTTAATAATATATTAATATTCAAGAGATGAAAATAACCAACATCTCACAAACCGACTTGAGTTCAAAGGAGGGTCACGCCCCGGAAGCCAAACTGTTAACTTTAAACTGTTTATTTCATAAACTATAAAATTTATTCTATTCTTGAACCCACACTCTCCTGTCAGATGTAGCGTGTTTACATATATTTTCTTGTCGGGAAAAAATAAAGCCCAGTTACTCAACTCCATCAGCTTGTTTTTTAGCAGAGGGTGCTACCCAGTTTTCCGCTCCATAATCAGCTGAAACTTACCGATTCCGCCGAGTCCGTTCCTTTAACGGACCGAGCTTCTCTTCCGCTCGGCTGTCCGGTGGCTTTCAGCGGCTTTGATACGCAAGTCGAGGCCAGAAAGTTACTCCAAGTAACCGACCGGAGAGAGCAGAGTTTTGGGGGAGGCTGGAAGCAGTTGTAGGCCTTTTCAGTCAGGGCAGGGTTGTAGACACAAACAGAGGAATCACGTTACGTTTCAATGAGGCGGGCGGCGGCAGCAGCTGTTGCACAACAGCGACCTCTGGTGGTGAGGTAGAGCAGGTGCAACAGTGTGAGGCGCTCTTCTGTTTTTACCCGAAAACCACCACAAATTACTAGAAACCTGTAAAACTGTAAAACTCAAACTTTTAAGTCTTTCTTAACCACCAAAAAAAAGTGGCTAAAAATAAAATTTCCACAACATTGATTGTAAACATAAATACTTTACCGTGTGAGAACTAAGAACTACAAACATACTGGGGCGATTATTGTTCTCATCGTCATAAGTTTTTGTGTTCGATATATGTTTTGTTTCCTCTCTAAATAGCTAAAATAAGCTCATACTAGTCTGTAACTAACTTAGCTTAGCACGGTTACTAGGCAACCATCGAACGTCTTTCAAAACACAAAACAGGAAGTAAACCATCTTTATCTGTAGATGACTATTTGTTAAATTAATAAATATACACTGTACGCAGAGAAAATACTTCAGGTTTCAAAAGATCTCGTTTTTAAAATGGAAACCTTGCTTACTAAGTTAGATTCCAGCACATTAATAAAGGTGTAACTGATCAATGGAGGATTTATGCTGTCAGTGTTAATCTATGAAGAGTAAAAAGAGTCAAAGGTGTAGCATATTGCACAATTAGCTCTTGAAATCTATTACTACATTTTGCAGGGGTTTATTCTATTCTTTCTTTTATAGTCAATTCAGAAACACTTCAGCCCAAAGGAAAATGAAATGTGTTAACTCATATCATCCAGGTAGCTTTAGAGACATTGTGGATATTGTTAGGAAGAATCTCTAGTAGTAGTCAGTTTTGCAAAAATATTTTAAAAGGCCTCTGAATGAAGATTGTTGCTGCAGAGCAGTCAGTTTCCACACAGCAGAGACAATATTTGACACAAACTCATGGATGACGCCATGATTTGTTGGCAACCTCTGCTAATCCTCCTCATTCGCTTTGCTGCTTCTCTTTAATTTTAGACTACAATCTTAGCCAGTATCAAAGTAGCAATGATATAACAGTGTTATAATATTGCTTCTTTTTTGTTTAAGTAATGGTAAACAATTTTTTATTCAAATATTTGTATGAATACCACGTAACTGTGTTTTTACTCAAGCTTATCGTACCTAAGAGTGGTTTAAGTTTCCCTAACACACCGACATAAAAAGTTTGACTCTAAAAAAAGCTCAGCCTAACAATAACTCATGATGACACCAATTTTTATTACTGCTGAACATCATGCCACCCTATTTTCATTATCACGTTCAACAATGACAGAAAAATTAATCGACACCAAGAAGATGAATCATGCATTTTGGTTCCTCCCAAAACCAGTTTTTACTCACCCATGTTCAATAGATGGATTATGAGTCACTTTTGAGGAAATGTTGTTTTTATATAACATACGGATGGATACATTCTAGTTGTATGAGCGCTTTGTTCAAAAGGAAGAGTGGTTTTAGAGAGTGAACTCCACAGTTCCTTTTCAGATTAAGTGTTTTAGCCAGCTCAAGCAGGTTTGCTTGTATTTCACGTACAGATCATAAGCTGGAGAAAGTAACCTGAAAACAAATATGGAACAACTTTGACAACAATTTATTCATTTAATTGAACAGATTCTAAAAAAACTTCAGCATTTATTGAGATGCGACACAAAGCAGAATACAGTTATATTGGTCATAACAACTTGAGTCGATACTAACCACACTGAAGCAGATACAGCACCCATGCGCACATGTAACATGGCTTTGGTTTTTCTATAAGTGTATATTTTTTTAAATATTACATAACCAATTATTTTTCCTGCTTAGATTACAGGCTATGTTTGCTACCAAGATGTTCTCTGGCAGCAAACCCAGACAACATCCTTTCTTTCTTGGTTCAGGTCGAGTCGTTTTTACACTGTTTGAGAACGTCTTCCATCTTCATCTGGATCTCAGACACCCTCTTGGCCCACTTTTCACGCACCTCGTCTTCATCATCCTTAATGACAGCAGTGTACCCCATCAGTGCGATGAGGCCCATGTGGAAGAGATGTGCGATACGAGAGCAGTGGCGCTCCATGATTTCGCGGTTTCCATTGCAGTTATCGAAGTACACATCCAGCAGAGCTCTTCCAAACAGCGTTTTTATGCCCATCACACCGCGATAGAACACATCCAGGCCCATTTCTCCCAAGTCTCTCTCGTAAATCTTTTTAAAGTTCACCATGTACTTCTGGGCATTATCTGGGTCTTTCTTCACTTGGGCCACCATGTCGTTGAAGGCATTGTATTGGTGCTTGATGTACTCCTCATAATCCCCGTATGTTTCGTTCACCTCATCGATGCGAATCTGTCTCAGGCATTGATTGTTTTTCTCGGAGATGCTCTCCAGCTTGGCGTGGATTGCCTGAAAGTCTTTGTCCAAGGCGTGGCTCTCATCATCCGCCAGGCCCTTTCTTGCCACACCAACCAGAGAGGAGACAATGCCAAAGATGGGGTCGATGGAGGAGGCGAAGGAAGACACCTTCTCCACACAGCACAGGACTTTGGCTGCAGTTTTCTTGATTTGTTGAGCATCAGCCATAACTGCAAGTTTACCTCCACACTGATTGACTCTGAAAGATGAGTAGATTGAATATAAGTAGAGTAGATTTTATATAATAAAAATCACTATTACACAGCGTTGGACAAAATTGTTTTCCAAATGCCAAAAACGATGTTGTGTGATCCTGTACCAAACTCTGAGTTAAGACATCGCTTCATGACAAGTGGAACAGTAATCATATAGGGACATGATTACTGTACAAGCAGATAAAAGTTAATATTTCAAACTTTAATATCTAGACTGTCTTTCAAAACATTTAAAAAATGTATTCGTACACTGATAGACATGTTCCCACCAGTTTATGGGTACAGTTTTGGCTCCAATTGCCATCAACTCAAAAGCACGTTTTTATTTCCTTTATAGGTTTCAGTTCCAAGAATTCCCATTGATGACATGAAGTAAATATATACTGAATATCTGATTGAAAGACGAGGAGTTTAGAAGTGCTGCAGGGCCCTTGTTTTAGTCTCACATATCAGCTCTTTTAATGCCTCACGTACCTCCAGGTCATGCATTAGCCTGCTTGCATTCAGTGAAAGAAAATCCAGCTGTAAACTACAAAATATGAAATGCACTTTATGGATTAGATGAAAAGTTTTCAGCTTAAGGACTCTCTTCATTGAAGACAAGAATCTTGATGCGTGACCTGCTATGTTTGTTTTCATTTCCATAGTTTATGGAAGTTTTGATTGTAGAACAATTTTCACTCTGCGAAAGACTGGCGACCTGTCCAGGGTGACCCCCGCCTCCCGCCCGGAACGTTAGCTGGAGATAGGCACCAGCAACCCTCTCGACCCCGTTAGGAACGAAGGGTGTATAGAAAATGGATGGATGGATGGACAATTTTCACTTTACCTGGTGAGGAGCACATTTTTAAAGGATTTTTAAAAATCAACTCAAAGGTGTAATGTTTAGAAGTAAAATAATATTTTAAAAAAATTAATAAATCAACTGATTTGGTTGCCCAACAAAATAGTCCATCAGACATTTGGAACCAGTTTTCATCTCCATTTAAGAATTTTATTGCAATATTTACCCTAAAAACTAACATCAAGGCAGAATATTTTCAATCACTGTGTTTTAAAATGTAATATAATATAATTGCCTTCAGGTTTTTACCTATCTGACATTTATTCCAACCACTAAAAAGGAACAACAATTGTCAAAGATATTGAGAATCCCATGTTAATATTTAAAACATGTTCTCTCTCTCTCTCTACATATATATATATATATATATATATATATATATATATATATAGTCTTCTTCCAGAAAAAAACATAAATAGTTCTGGTGAACTATTTACATCCTAAATAGTTCACCAGAAAGAGGAAGTCTTTTAAGGTCTCTAGTATTATTTTATACACACTAAACTAAATTATTGGGACCTCAGCACAAATCGTGTTGTATTGGATCTCAGTCATAGTTGTGACATTAATCATCCCGCTCAGTCTTGTTCTGCTGGAAAAATAACTCAGAAACAACAGTAGGTGTGTCTCCATTTCTAGTAACACAAGCCGAACTGGAAACGAGAAAAAATGCTGGCAGGTTAATGACCTTCAACGAATGTTGTTTAGCATCTTAAAACAGCCTCGGGTAGCTGTTTTATTTCCCATTTTTAATGTGAAACTCTAGATGCGTTTGTTCTCAATCTCCCATTTCCTGATTTCCTGCTGCTTAACGACTGAACCTGTCATGATCCTATCAGTTCCCAGCTGCATCCAGCTATTACACAAAGATCCTAAAAATCCTTCAGATCAGAGATAAAAAGCCTGAAAGGCCCGCCGTGTTTACTCACCAGAGATAGAACTGTTTGTATCCCGTCCGACTACAGCCGCTCTCTGACTCTCCTTTCCACCATTTTCCAGACCAGTTGGCTAAAGCCAAACCCTAATTTCCAAATAAGGGCATAAGCAACAGGAAGTGGCTGGAGGCTGTCCTGTTCTGATTGGTTAAGGAGGAGTTCCTTCTTCTGCGTCACTGGAGTTCTAACCATAGGCTTTTTGACCTTCAGTTTATTAATTAGTTTCTCCCACCCTCATACCTTAACTGAGTAACCACACACGAAGGAAATTCGTAGTAAAGAGGAATGAAAGCAAAATATACTTAGTAACATGTAAACAAATACTTTTTTTTTTTTTATCTAAGAGCTCATTGAAATTCTCCTCATACATTTGTGCGTGCCTTCTTTTCATTTTTAATTACGGGATGGACGTCAGTTTTTTAAATGTGTGACAGAGCACTAGAATGAGAATAGACTAAACACTACATTTCTATGAATGGACTTATTTTACATACTTAATGTATGTAAAATAAGTCTGTGATTTTATTTTATTTCTAACTACATCAACATAAAGTAAGCAAAAGGATAAACAAAAAAAGCATAAATAAGTTAAAATACACAAAATAAAAACAAGTACAAAAGTAGAAGTAAAAAAAAAAAGTCGTGAATTTCATTTTTTTTAAATGAGGGTTTCTGCTTGTAAGACTTTAAATATTACAGTATTCCATTATTCATAATTAAAGCTTGCAACTTTAAATATGAATGTATGAATATAAAAAAACAAGCAAACAGATAATGAAACAGCAGATAGTTTCCTTTCTGAAAGTAGAACAGGTTTTTCAGAAAGCCTGTCTTTTCCTGATAAAACAACTGACAGTTTGTCTACCAGTAAGTAAATAAGAACAGGTTAGTTTTCTGGAAGAAAGCCAGTGTTGTACTGTGGTTTATGTACGATACCTAATATGCACATTAAAGCAAAAAGACTTGCTGGTAAGACAATGTATGGCTGAAACACCGCTCAGTGAGGAAGAGGCCATTACACCATCTGAAACAAAAAGTCTAATTACAATTTCCGAATACACTCACTCACTTAAAAACATATTCCAGAGAACCTTTTTCTAATTGAGAAGAACGGTGATGGCAGCATCATGTTGCGGGGTTGTTTTGCTCCAGCAGGGACTGGTGAGTTTAACAAAACAGATCATCATGTGAAAATACTGAAGCTTTATTAAAAAACACATACAGTACAGACCAAAGGTTTGGACACACTTTCTAATTAAATTCAATTAGAAAGTGTGTCCAAACTTTTGGTCTGTACTGTATATTAGCTAAAAATACTACCAAATTAATTAGAAAGTGGCTTAACGATGGAGTGGCCTTTGCAAAGTTTTCATCTCAGTCCAAAACAAATTGGTAACACAGTTGAAACGGTTTTGTTAGTATCTTCAGACTGACTGACTCAGGCACACCAGGTCTGCAAACTACTTTGAGACGCTTAAGTCCAAACTGTGGCTGAAATCAGAGTATCGAAGACAGTTCTACCAGGAAACATCTGCTGGCTTTTCTAGATATCACACACACCAAACACACACTCTTTTCTGTTGTCAGTCTTTCTTCTACATCACATGTTGTAGAAGAAACATGTGTTTCTTCTACAACATGTTTTTCCTTCAGTGTTTGGAAGGAAACTATTTTAAATATTGTGTGGGGAAAAAATAACTTTTTAAATGTTGGTTTAATTAATGCGGTAATTAATTAGCAGGAAAGACTTATTCATAGATGGATTTTGCTTCTTATTGATGGAATTTTTTTTGCAGTCTATGAATTTTATTTTTTATTCAAAAGGAAATCAACTCTGTTTTTTGTTTTCTGGGAATGTGTTTGCATCTGCATTTTGGCAAAGTAAAAAAGATTCATTGTTCTTCATTCTGTGAACTTTTAGTCTGTTTGAAAAATAATCAATTTGTCACATTTATGTCCTGTTTATTTTACAAAATGACTTTTGTAAACTAGATTTACATCAGCAGTGCACATCAATATGTTGTAGAGGATGGTTGAGACATTTTTAATATTGTCGATATTAAAAATGTGTAAATAATTGTACATTTAACCATGTGAATGTGAAGTTTAAGTGTAATTTTATGTGGGAATAATTTAGGAGTTTATTTGGTTCTTGAGTATAAGAGGAGCAGAAAATCATGAGATTTCTTCCTTTTCAAACAAATTATGGAAAATTGAATGTCAATGGGCATGATTATTATTATTTTTTCTGTTTTTACTTTTTGTCTGTTTGAAATAAATGAAATGAAATGAATACAACCTGAACACAACATTACTGACATAAACCTGGAGGTGGCAGCATCATGCTGTGGCGGTGCTTTTATTCACTCAGGACAGTCAAACTGGTCAGTGAGATGAAGCTCAAACCCTGAAGAAAACATGTTAGAGCATCTAAAATCATTTATTCCAGCATACCCAACGTTTCATATTCTATCTGTAAAAATGGGGAAAATCATGCATCATTGCTACAAATTCATGACAAAGTTCAACAAGTTGGTTTACTTTTGTGAAGCACTGTAATTCCAAACCTTATCAAATAGAGTTTCTCCCACCCTCATACCTTAACTGAGTAACCACACACGAAGGAAATTCTCAAAAATGTCTCAAAAATAAAGCCTAAAACTGTGACTTTTTGCTGGAAATTTTTGTGACTTTTCATTTCCATAGTTACTTATGTAAAGCACTGTAATTCCAAACCTTATCAAATTCCTCCTTTTATGCTTTCTAATGATAAAAAAAAAAAACAGTGAGAAAACAGTCAGCTGCGGTAGACGTGTATAAATAGTTTCTATTTTGAGCAAATATCCATCTATTTCTGCACTTGTTTAATCAGTACACTACACCTGGACAGGTTAAATAAACGTGTTTTTATAGTTTCATGTAAAGTTTTGATGTGCAAATTGTAAAAACTGGTCGATTTTAAAAGTATTTTTATATAAATAAGTTAAAATAATGTAAAAATAAAACATTTTAAAACTGTTATACATTTAGAAACCGGTATTTTGTGAGCCTCTCAGCCCCCACTCTCATGCGTTTTCCCCTCCCACCTTCAGCTCAGCTGCTCTTCTGCAGTTTTTCTCACTACAAAACCCCGTTTGACACTCTGGCTGTTCATTTTGTCCCAGCTTCTTTCTGTCCTGCTCTTTCTGTGCATCGTCCGCTGGAACCCGGGCCGGATCGGACCGGACCGGACCGGACCGGACCGGACCGACTGGACTGAACCCACAGTTTCATGTATGAACTTTATTGAACTGAGCAGCATGTTTGACTCAGCAGTGCGTTCAGTTTTTTGGGATTAGGAGGGTTTAAGTCGGCCATTGAAGTGGTCAGTATGGGTGAGCAAAAGGCTGAGCTGGCTTTGAACCAGAATCAAACTGTTTGATTATTGAATGGACACTAAATGTAGGCGAGCCACAGCTTTTTAATTAGATATCTTGTCCTTTTTATTATTCACCTTTACTGAGAATTATAACAAATTGAATGCTAGCTTTATGATTCTTTTTTTCTCTCGCTGTATCGTTTACATTACATTGTTTTTTAGGACTGGAAAAGAAATGACATCGGTGAAAATGTTCAAGCTGTTACCAGAGCTGGTGCTCCTGCTGGGGTAAGGGCGCTCAAACAGGCCACACACTGACACAGGGAACACAAAGTTAAACAATCATAATCCATCTATGGTGCATATTTATAATTATTGTTGTTCTGAAATATATTTTTTGATAATGGCATGTATTTACACACACTGCATAAAAAGTAATTCTGTCAGACTGTGGACTTTGCAATGGCTTCTCCAAAACACTGCCTTGTTGTCCTTGAGCCACTTTGTAACTAATATGACTGAATCTTTTGTCCATTTATCCATTTCATTTGTTCATTATTGACCAGTGTGCCAAAGGTTTCATTTCCAATCTGATTGTTTGAGATGTTGCTACTTTTTGTGCCACCCTTTGGTATCTTGCAATCTTTCTCCTTTTTCTCCTAATATAACAATCGATTACTAAAATAATTGCAGCCATAATGCCAGTAATGATGATGCTGATGATGCACAAACCTGATTTCTACTTTCTAGCTGTAACAATTGAAGCTGTGTGTTGATTCTGGATCGCTCCTTTTGAGATCCAAAGACAATAATTTCAGTTTTGTTTCTGTTCAGCTAGAGAAAGTTTTTGCGCATCCAGACATTTATTTTTTCCAAGCATCCGTCACCCGGTGACATCATGATGCCACTTAGTTGCGACGTGCCTGGACAGTTTAATGAGCCGGTTTCATTTTGTTAATAGAGTCGTCGGGTTTAGTGTTGGAGCAATCCAGAGACCCGACTATGACGACACTCCACACCCTGAGTTCTTGAACCCTTCCTGGATGGCCAGCATCCCTGATGATCAGCCGCTGTCTGCTGTCACGATGCCAGGAACACACAACACCATGTCTCTGTATGGCGGCGTCTACGCAGAGTGTCAGACCTGGAGCCTGGCCTCCCAGCTCCGAGCCGGCGTCCGTTTTCTAGATGTGCGCGTGCGTCACGTCAACGGGAATCTCACCATCCACCACGGAGTCTCCTACCAGTGGGCTCACTTTGGACATGTGCTAAAGGGCGTGTTTGACTTCCTGCTCGAATACCCAAGTGAGACGGTGCTGATGCGAGTGAAAGAGGAATTCAGCGAGACGAATAACATCTACGGCGCTGTGGTCGACTTCATCCATCGCTACGGCCATTGGGACCTGCTGTGGCACAGCCGCCTGGTGCCGACCATGGCTGAGGCCCGAGGGAAGCTCATCATCCTGCAGGATTTCACCGGCCCAGATCTGGGAATGCGCTACGGTTCCCTGGATATAGCTGATGCCTGGAAGGTATGAGGAGTAAATGTTTTGTTTCTGTTTTTGTCTAGACGTTTATCTCCATGTCCACTGGAATGGGCATGAGATACTGTTGGTTTTAAACCAGATTTTGTCACTTCAATAATTATTGACTAGTTTCTTATTGGCCAATGAGATTAAAGTTCTAAATCCAACAAGAATCAGACAAGCATTGCTGTGAAACTAAAAGAGGAGAGGAGAAAGCTTCTATTTTTTTTTTTTATTAAAAAGGTAAATTTAGGTTCATGGTAGCCTAATAAATTTGCTCTCATTGTGGTTTTAAGTATTTCAAGTGACGTACATTGGCTGCCGCCTGCAGGTTCCCTCTCTGCTGAATTTGGAGGAGAAGTGGCAGAGTGTCTACAAACACCTGGAGGCCACACCGTCAGGAAATATGGCTCAGATTTTTCTAACCTACACCAGTGGAGCTGGTGTGTTCGCCCATCCTAGGGCTGTCGCAAAGGGAATCAACCCACGGCTGTATGAGTACCTGCAGGCCAAGACCGACCAGAACCGGCGCCTTGGAATCATATGCATGGACTTCCCAGCTGCTCCTATCATCCAAACCATCATTAATTTCCAACTGAGAGAGGCCGTGAAAACCAACAAAACAGATGTGAAACATGCAATTTTTTATTTCAGATATATGGTCAAGCATTTTGCAGCTAATAACTGACCCATACTGTTGTTGTAATTCAGAAGTTTGTAAAAATCCGGTAGATTTCTAACAACAGCAGCCCAGAGAAATATATAAACTTTAAACCAAACCTGTTTTCCACTCACTAGTCATTACCTGTCATTAAGAAAATGGCAGGTAAAAAATTTATATATATATATATATATATATATATATATATTTTTTTTTTTTACTTTTGGGAAAAAAACCCAGTAAATTTTATTTTGAATTTGAACACAAGCCTCACAAATAAATGAAATTGTTTAAGCTATTTGTGCTTTCATCTCCTGTTATGATCAATTTTTCCAGTCTTATCGAGTTCCTGTGCTGTTTAGAAAAATATCTCATCTAATAAACCTTGACGATTTCCTGAGTAGAATATAATAGAATATTGCTTTATTTGTTTGTCAGTGAGTAACAGTAAAGGCTGGGCAAAATAAAATAGAAACATTGAATAACTATGATAAAACAAAGAACAAAAAACCAAAGAACTTCTCAGTAATAAATGGGAAAAGAACACAAAATATTTAAACAGAATACATTGAAGGAGTTTAAATTGTGCAAAAAGTTAAATTGTGCAAATAGTCGATATCTAGTCAGTCTGTTTCTTGCAAACATATTTTTTGTGCATTGTATCACATCAGAATCACCAGCTTTATGGAATTTTATTAGGATTTTTTAAGACATACACCAACACTAACAAGTGTAATGTTAAGCAGTGAGCCAGGGTTTTTAAACTCTATATATCCATCGTTTACACCTGGACAGGTGTCCAAGCCAAACAGGACAACACAGAGAGACACACACACGTTCAGTTAACCTAACAGTCACGTTCTGGGACTGTGGGAGGAAGCCGGAGTGCCCAGAGAGAACCCACAGGGAAAACATGCTAGCTCCATACAGAAAGACCTCAGGCCGGGATTCAAACTCAGGACTTTCTTGCTGCAAGGCAACAGCACCGCCAGCTGTGCAAAAGTGCAGCTCTGGTTTTTGAAATATTTCAACAAATAAAAATCTGACAAGTTTAGAATGAATTTCTACCCCTATTAACTCTGAAATCTGTAAATAAATTCCAGTGCAACCAACCACCACTAGAGGGCACCAAATTAGCAAGAAGACTCTAAATGTGTTTAATTTAATCTCCTTTGGAAAAGCATCAGGAAAAAAAGCAAAGTTTATTTTCCACTTTAGCGTAAAGCACGTTTTAATTCTTCATAATTTTCTGAACACAAAGTTCATGCATCAGCCGTTTGTCTTGTTTTAGCATCCAGTAACTCTTCAGACAGATATGAGACCACAGGAAATTGCACCTTGTGGGTTTGCAGCTAATTTTGAATTAAATTGGTTGTAGACTTGTTGAAATACAGGTGAGCCTCTCCGTTTTCTAAAAAGTCAGATTTGCAAGCAAAAGAGAGGCCTCCGTTAGAGTGATTGAGCCATATTTCTGGATGCTAATTTGTTTGCATCAGATGAGAGTTTCTGATTTTATCATTATTTCCTCTTTGAAGCAAAGGCTGTTGCAAAATAGTGGGTTTCAACCAAGTGACTTCACATCCTGTTCAAACAGCAAACGGTGTCACTTAAGACCAACCCTTGTAGAAGTCTTAACCTAGAAGAAGAAAGAAGATTTAAAGGTTTACTTTTCACGGTAAAACTCCCTCGATTGAGTCAAATCCAACTTCTAACAATGGACTACAGACCTCAAAGTGCCGGACTGATTGCAGCAACTGGTAAGCCATTCGTCTGCTACTTCAGAATATAATTTAAATGACAGTTTCTAACCTCTCTGCTTCTTTGCTGTTGTAGTTGTGATGAACATGATTTGGTGGATGGTGATGATTGCAGCCATTGGACTGGGTGGGTTTAACTTTTCTACTTACACTTCCAGTTCTGAGCAGATGAAGGTGTAACGTTTGCAGCTGCTGTGCAGGTGCCACACATATGCATTGCTGTCCGCTGCAGCCCAACATTCCCATTTACCTGGTGGTACTGGGAGCGAGCAGCCTCCTATCTCTGGCTTTCACCTACTGCACCAGCGGCTTCCAAGATGGAGCCTTTCACGTCCTGAGCTTGGCCTGCATGACCGTCCTGCACATCTTCAGCTTCGCCTGGTTGATAGCAGGTGAGGGGAATATTTACCTCTTTGCATTAAGGCACTTTCTGATTTTATGTGCTAAAAAAAATCCGAGTGTCTTTGTATTAGTGTTATTTTGAAATATTTAGCAATAATTAACTTGGAGTTTTAAATTAAGTTTAAAACTGAAGCTATTTTTAATTTGTTCATTCTGTTTAAAAGTAATACAGGAGACAAATACATTTGATAAAATTAACTGTTATGTTTGAAAAAAAAATGCTAAAGTGTTTAGAGCTAAAAAAAAACAAAAAAAACAACATAATTTCAATCAGGTTTCTTTCTTAATAGGATTTCAGATACTCAGAGTTTTATTTGTAAAGTTTTATAATTCCCAAAATATTTTTTTAAGTCAGCGTCTCTTCAGTTCTACTGACAAAAGCAAATGTGCAGTTCCTCAAGGCTCCAATCTCGTCTCACTTTTATTCAGGATCCATACAATCACCAAACAACAACGTTTATTTCCACGTGTATGCTGACACAAATCTTCATATTTCTGTCATCACGATGCTGAATTATGTTCAAGCATGTCCTTGATATCAAGGTGATTGGTCAGTGATTCAGGATTTTTCCAAATTAGTGAAACAAAGACACAAGTCAGTGTTTTTGGTCCAATTAATAAAAAAAATAAATAAATAAAAAAGAAGGAAAGATCAACAATGAGCTAGGTTCAATGAGGCTAAAGACAACAGATTGTGCAAGAAATCTCTGAGGTTTTTTTCAGACTCACCCCAAAATTGTAACATCCAGAAACAATCTGTTGACTATATCCGTCTCCTACCTCATTGCTGGAGCCAAAGGCTTCTTAGTTCTTTCTATTTTCATTGTCTGAGAAATGGTTAGCTCCTTTAAATCTCCTTTATGTTATCTATTCATTTAGCACAAAGCTACATTCAGTGTGGAATTGAAGCTGCAAAAATGGAAAACAGAAGTAGTACTCAGGTATTTTATTGGTTAAATAAGTCCAGGTTTTGCAGAATTCATGTTTGTGTGCAGAGATTATTCTTGCAAAAATGCATCTCTTTCAAATTTAGTTTCAGAAATCCAAAACATGAACAGCAGTAAAATTTGGAAAGCAACTGCATTTCTCTAGTTCTAACTGCTCAGCTGATTAAAATCTCCTGCATGTTATCTTCTTGTGCATTCTTCCTCTAGGTTCCTCGTGGGTTTATGCAATTTACCCTCCGAACTACTCCGATAAAGGTCCATACTGCCACAAGACAACCTACCAGTTCGCCTTTGTTGTGACGACGCTGCTGTGGGTCGCCATGGCCCTGGTGTTCGTTTGCGGCTGCTGCATGGCTCTGCTCACCTGCTGCACCACCGTATTTGCAGGACGCCACTTGCTGCCAGACCGCAAAAGCTTCTATGGTGCAACCAGTTTTCAGGAGCCAGCAGCCGGGGATGTGTGACTTAAATCAGGGTTTAAGTCAGTGTAAGGTCTTAAAGTGATTGAGGAGGTTATTCTTGCACTGCTGGTAGTGTAGATTTCTGTCTTTTTGATGACAGTTTCTTGCTTTTTTCTTGACATTATTAAAGCTTGTACACTAGATAGAAAAATGTTTCATAGCTGTAGCCAGAAATTCCACCCTACATGCCTTATTCCTGCTTGTTTCTCTAAAAAACAAGTTTTTGCAATAAAGTTAATTTGTGTTTTATAGCTTAAACCCTCAACATCAACCCAGTATCTGTTGTTCTCTGCAGGCTGTGGTACAACTCATCAGATATCAAATCTCCTTCACATTACAGATTCACACCTACAAAAACTCAACATTTTTAAGTCAAAATATGATGAGACACCAGATATTTGAAATGCAAGATGTTAAAAAAAATCTGTTATTCTGCTGAGGCTGACCTGAATAGAAATTGGTGACTTTTTTGAACATGGTTTGTCATTGTTTTCTTATTTCTAATCTGGCCCAATTTAACCCTGCTACAAACCATATGACTGAAAAATTACTCTGCAGTACTCAGTCATCATTGTAATTATTATTATTTTGGTTGTATGTGTTTGAAATCTTTGTATATCGTATCTTTGACAAGATTCTTTAACGCACCTACAGTTTTGATCTTATAATTTTTTCAGGTGGTGTAAAAAAGTTCTTTAATACCACTAACATTGTGTGCAAGTGCACTAGACATTAAAAATATGAGTATTAGCACGGCTATAAATGGGAAGGTTGAATGCTGAGTGATTATTAATAGCCTTTATAAGGCTGAATTTGATTGAGTTGCCTTACAATTTTGACAAAACAAGAAGTTCATATTTATGGTTTTCATGTGATGTCACACTTCTGGAAACTTTTTAGCTGAAAGCCATCTTGGTAGGCAGTTGCTATGACAACAATAAACAATCCACAAGCTTAGAATTAGCTCTCGCCTCATTCCTATCTAACTTATAAATAACATAGGTTAGTTACAACTACTCGATTACAAATTATTAGTTCTCTACCACCTCTGTGTAATACTAAGATAAATATCAGAGATATTTACTGTAGTACTTACTGCCAAACTAGAAAAAATACCTTAGCTAATGTAGCGTTTCTCTGCCTACCAAGATGGCGCAGATCACTTCCAGATCTATGTATTGGGAACTATGTTTTGGAGTAATACACAACTTAATTAAGTATTTTCCAGGTTTGAATGACAATGAAAATCTGTCCATCCATTTTTTATTTTGAAACAATAACCTGGATAGGGATGTTAATTGTTTAAAGTTTTTTTTAAGTGAATATTTTTAACAAATAGTGTAATATTAAAACTATTGGAGAAATAGATAATTCACTCTCAGTTTTAAACAACATTCATTATTATAGTAATATTTTATCTGCATAGATTTGATTTACATTTGTCATGGATCATAATAGATTAAAATAAAAACCAACCAAGTCCAATAAATTAAGGAGTTTGGTCATAAAGTTTAATGAGAGCATTATTAGGGGATATAATGTGTAAACTGGATTTGCATTTCATCAAATTGCTAAGTTTTATTGATTTTCTTACACATTTTGAAATAAATTAAGTAAATAAGTACCTGTAGTACCTCCTCCAGTCTGATAGGTGGCGCACTGCCGCCTGCTTTTACGCCACTCAACGGACGCATGTTTGTAGTAGTGAGAGCACTCATGGCTGAAGCTAACAGAGTTTAGCTTATTGGTTAGTTAGTGTGGTCGGTGTTAGATCCGAGGGCCGGGTGGAGCTCTGAAGGACCAGTATCGGTGAGGTTACTGGCGGCCCTGGTTCCCAGTTCGGTGTTGGACCAACATGTTTAGTTGCGGTCGCTTCGCCCTTCAGGTTCTGCTCAGACAGCCCGCTGTCAGGAGCTTCTCCAGGACTCCTGCTCAGGTCAGTGCCGCAGTGTGTCTGAAAACATGCAATCTAACCTCTTACATATATTTCAACGCTAAACCAATTAGGTCTATGATATTTTTATTAATGCCAAACCTTTATCAATCCATAAGCCAAACGTTTTTATCATCGGGCTTTGACTTTTTTTCCTAATTCTGCTTTAGTGTTTTAAATTGAACTGAGAATTTTCAGACAAATTGACTTAAACAACATGGCAAAAACCACCAGAAATACATTTGGTCACAACAAAACAACCATGTTATTATTATTTTGATATTATGAGATAATGAAATTGTTGACAACTAAAAATGAGATTAAATCTGCATGTATTCATGCAGTTTTAAATCTTATTTTTACATACGTAATAAAACTGCAATGAAAGATAATGACAAGCAGGTCTTTTTTTATTTAAACGAATGAAATTATCAAAGTTTTATATCAGGTGGTTTTGACAGCTAGTTATCTCAAGAATAGATAACTGGCTGACAAAAATATATATATTTTCAGCATTATGAGGTCAAGTTATTTTGAGATAATTACAATAGGTCATTGTTAGAGCATAACGAGCTTGTAATCTTATCTCAATTAAATGACATTATGAAACTGTGATCATAACAAACCAAACATTATCTTATAATCTCGACACAGTGAGATTGTGAAGTTGTTAATACAGTAAGAATTGAGTGTAATTTCAACGTGATTAAACCTTCCATCATATGAAATGATGGACTTTTGCTTAATTTTAATCTCAAGATAATACAATTATTACAAAAATAAAGCTTGTTATATTGACATATTGAAACTATTACTAAACCAAAGTTCTCATTACTTCAATATACTGATATAAACAAATAGTCTCCAGTTAGTTAAATTAAAATAAACTTCCACTTCTGGCATCTGACTCTGGAAAAGTTCTCAGTTTTGAAATGGAGAATCTGTCCAAACTCTGGACCTCGTTTGATTCTCTTATCTCAGTTCTTATGTTGTCGACTATAAGATGTTTTCATGTTTTCACAATGTAAAGCACTTTGAACCGCCTTGTTGCTGAAATGTGCTGTACAGATAAACGTGATTAACTGATTATTTCTCCATGCTGCCTTCTGATTTAAATTCAGAATATTCCTGCCTGTTTGTGATGTTTTAATGTATTTTCTTAAGGTGAACACAGCTGAAATCATTTAAATAATGTCCACAGCACACGGTTATAGTGGAGCGATGGTGGGAGGTCCCTTTGTCCAAAGAGGGCAGTCCGCCGAGGCTTCACCCCCGAAGACACAGAATCTACAAGCTAGTCGAGGATACCAAACATGCTCCCAAGGAGAAGATGGAGCTCATTCTGACCCAAACTGTAGAAAGTGAGTGTCCGGCACCCCCAACTTTAGTGCTAAATTACTTTTAAAAAGTCAAATATTATATTGAAACCTCCTCCTTTGGTTTAAAATAACAGAACTCGGTGGGAGAGGCGATACCGTGTTTGTGAAGAAGTCAATCGGGCGAAATAAGCTGCTGGCCCAAGGCCTCGCCGTTTATCCATCACCGGAGAATAAACAGATGTTTGCTGAGGAGCTGAGAGTGCGTACTAAACATAACAGTTTATTTTACATCTTAAATGGTAAAATATAGCTATTCATTGTCATTTCATTTATTTATACACAGCTTATGCGCGAGGGACAACCAGATCAGAGATTACAAACCAGAACAGGACAATTGGTGAGTTTATTTGGCACTAATGATTCATTTACTCAGAATTGCTCCTATGTTTGGCTGAAAACACTGGGATGTAAAACAAACTGCTTTTACTGAATGTTTTCCAACTTTTTTTATTTACAGACAGTTGAGCTCCTTAAGCGATCCAAACTAAAAGTCATCAAAACGCTGTCTGACGACTTCCAGCTCACTAAAGAAGTCGTCTGCAGACAGTTTGAAAAGAAGGTTTGTCTACTTTTATTTTGTGTGCACCACTATTCACTGTTGTTGGCAACACTGGTAAAGAAATTGTAAAATAAATTAAGCTATAACTGAAGCCGCTGATCTTTAATTAATAATCAATATGATGCCCGTTTCTTTGTTCAACCACCTTTTGCTAAGAGGACAGCAGTCAGTCCTCCTCTATTTCTCCAGATTTTCTACAGGAAGTAGGTCTGAGGACTGAAATAGCCAAGAAAAAGGTTTAAAACTTTCCATGTTGATTTGACAATGATGACCCAATGAGGTCTTAATTGTTATTTTTATATCAGTGTGGAAAGGTGTGCGGATGAAAAGCAGGGGCACTTCTTCAAGGTCGTCAAATGTAATATTAGAATGCAAGGCACTTGACATATATTAAACCTGTTAAAATATGGCATTCAAACAGCTTTTTGCAGGCAGGATTTTTGCACACAACTATACAGCCGTGACTACTGCGATTTGATATTTTGTGCCGACCTAGTAAGAGTTTTTTCATGGGTTGTTGGACTGAATAACTGTGTACAAAATAACTTGATTGAGAATATAAGCAGCTGATTTGTTCTTGTTTCTGTCCCACCTCTTCAGCTGGGAATTGTTGTTCCACTTCATGCGTTGAGTCTGCCGTTTGAGCCAATAAAGGAACTGGGAGAGTACTGGTGTGATATTACAGTGAGTTTCTCTCTCTCGTTTTCTGTTCATTTTACAGTATCTTCTGGACAGTTACCTTCTTTTTTTGCTTTAAAATACACCAACAAAGTGCTTCATTCCTAGCACGTTGGAAGCATAGAATATGCTAGGAACATTCCTAGCATATTCCTAATTCAAATTGCCTTTGAATTAGGAACATGGATAATTAACTGATTTATGATTACTTGTCGATTAATAGGTTATTAGACTAAAATTAGTTTCAATCGATTAATAAAGTCCGCCCTAAACCTTCTTTTAGTGTTGTAGTTTGGCCCCCGTCCAGCAGAGGGCACAGCTAGTCGTCTTTAAGTGGAGCCGTTGAAACGGAAACAAAGATGGCGGCGGAGCCGTACCAGAAAAGGAAGGAGAATTGATCCAAACAGTCCGGTGTGGGATGAAAAATGCACTTTATGCGGTTCTGTATAAATATCCGACACAAACTCCTTACTTTTCTGCTTAATGGCGCTCCTTCAGCCGAGCTGCAGTATTTCACTTATTTTATTCGTTTCAGGCACGTTAAGTGGTTATTTGTTTGCTATTTTTTGTAATATGCATCTTGGGTTTAATAATGCGATGAACAAATTTCTGTTTATTCAGTCGGTATCAAATGCAGTTGTTACAAAATAATACTAAAATGTAGCCCTTTATACTATGAAAATATATTTTTTAAGAAAATGGCCGCATTTTCATGAATTGTTAGACGATCAATAAAATCAGTCAACTTTAGATCAACTCATTATTAATCTATAAATTGCGTCTCTACTCGGAATGTCTTCCAGGTTAATGGGATGGACACAGTTCGCATTCCTATCTCCCTGTTGCCGTACGAAGATCAGTCCGGGGTCTACCAGAAGCAGCTGCGGGCGCAACGGAAGCTGCTGGCGGCCGAAAGCGACTCACAGGCTGACGCCGAGGACGAGGACGACGCCATTTTAACGGCCGTTTCTGAAGCGCAGGAAGCGGAAGACGGTAAAGACTCAACAACCGTCCAAACCCAGCAGGGATCAACATCACCGCCGACTGGAAACTCTGATAAAAAGTAAAGGACTCCCAAATATTTAAGAATTATCAACCTGATGGTTTTTATATCGCTAAACAAAAATACAGCATGTAGGAATAAATCTTTATCTCACTTTGGAATCAGTAAATTTGTTCTTTATTATGAAAAATAAAAGCTTACCGTTTACTAGAGTGAGAATTTTCCTTAAAAGATAATGTTTACATTTGGAGTTTGTAATTGATTTAGGGGTTTTAATTATGTATTTGAGCTGTGTGGAATAATACAAAATTCATCCTGATTAATCATTAACTGGATTACATAGACTCAAAAAAGGCAATTTGCTGAAAGAACATAATTATCAGAACACTAAATTAGCCATAAATGTTAAAAAAATAAATGCATTTTGCATTTAAGATGGTAAAATAAACTTTGTCTGTAAATATGTTCTACCAAAAAAAAATCTCTAGTGGCTGTTTTAGCTTCACCTTATTGAAATACAGTTAAAACAATCTTTTAAGCACTTTTCCCTATTAATTTATTAATTGGTTATTCCAAAAATAAGCAGATTAGTTCTACGCTGTATGGATAAATCAAGAAGAAAGGGCTTTTCATGTTGATACAAGTATTTCTTTTAGCTACAAATCAAACGTACAAGAATTATTTTTAGCAAAAAATGTAATGAATATGTTTTGCACATAAACTTAACCTGCTCAAGGAAGCATATGTCACATTTAAGAAACAGCAAACAGGCATTAAAAATGTAAGAAAACAAGAAAAATTCAAAACTTGTTTATTGGATTTTAATTACACACTTATATAAAGTAAACAAAAACAGGGCGAGCGCTTGAGATTTTTTGCAACACAAATTGAAAAATTTAACACTTAGTCCTGTTTCAACATAACAAATATATATTTAAACTTCTGTAACTTTAAATTCCTTTCCGACTACAAATTCACCTTTTACTGCCGATGTGTAGCATTTGGGTTTTTATCTGGGGTTGAGTTGGATCCGTTCACATTTACAGGCTTCTGAAGAAATCCTACTGGTATCTTGTTACCATCGCTAAGCTACTGGAGAAAACCAGCACATTATTAATGGAGGGTTGATCTGGCATTTCAGAGAAAAATTACATATACAGAACTGCTCGTATAGTTCACATAAGATGTGAAAACACAAGAGGAAAGGATGCAAATGTGTCCATCTGGACAGTTTAGTTTGGGCTTTTGAAGTTCACATTTTCTCCCAACAATCCTGCGATCAAACTGTTCAGATTGAACCTAAAACGACTGAAACCCGCAGAAGAAGAAGAAAGAAAAGCGGTAAAGAAAACAAGTGTTACAGACTTCTAGAACTCCCAGTAAAATAAAATAACTTAATTGCTACAGAACAACATCACGGAAAAAAATGACTTAATCTGAGAGGGGGGAAAAAAATCTCAAATTAGTCAATTTAACAGATTAAAGCCTGAATTCTGAGTTTAATCTCAGAATTTTGAGGTAAAAGTTAGAATCCAGAAATAAAAGCCCAACAACCCAGAAATCTGACTTTAATATCAAAATTCTGAAACATTTTCAAAAAAAAGAGAGAAACAAGACAATTTTAAGATTTTGACTGTTCCCTCTCTTACTTTTCTGCATTTAATCTAATAATTTAGTTGTTTTTTTCTTCTGTGAAGTTTACTAAAGGCAATATTATTTTTGCCTCAAAATTTCACTCTTGGAATTCAGAGGCAAAAAAGTCAAGAATTTCTAAATAGGTATTTATGCATTTATTTTCTTAGAATTTAAATTTAATCTCAGAAATCCCTCCCCTGAAAATTCTTAGATTAAACACAGATTTTTGAATTTACTCTGATTTCTGAGGCTAACAAGACAAGAATTGATATTATTAATCAGAATTCTTCCTTCAATTTCTGAAGTTTTGAAGAAAAAAAATTCTGAGATTATAGTCAGAATTTTGAGGGTTTTTTTTCCTTTGAATTTTGGCTTAAATCTCTGAATTATTTCCCCAACACCCAAGAATTATTAGGCAATTCTGATTTTACTTTAAGAAAGTTGAGAATTTTCACGTTAAAAATTCTGTTGGAGGGTTTATTTTAAGATTTATTTATTTTTGCAACAAAGATTGACCAAATTTAAGCGCATGGTTGGCTCTCGACGAAATCCTCATTGTAGCATAATTTACTGACTAGTCGATGATTTTGTGAATATTTTACATCACAAATTTTTATCTTAAAATTGTAACTAAAAACAACCAAATGCACAACAAAAACAATGAATCAGACCTTAGAAAATACCATGAAGGAAAAACATGTGTGGTTCTGGTACCTTAAAAACACCGGTTGGGTTTC
Organism: Gambusia affinis; assembly: GCF_019740435.1. Taxonomy (NCBI): domain Eukaryota; kingdom Metazoa; phylum Chordata; class Actinopteri; order Cyprinodontiformes; family Poeciliidae; genus Gambusia; species Gambusia affinis. Next base: position 10,417,290 of record NC_057881.1, on the reverse strand, counting down.
TCTGTAGGATTAGCCTTTATATTTACTAGGAGTGACCGGGATTCAGACAGAGTAACACCATATCAGACAGAGTATTATCAGTTCAAGACATTGCAGGCTGCAGATCAGGAAGGAAAAAAAAAACAGGTTTTGCTCCTAAAGGAAGAGGATAAATCTGGAGATCGGTAAGTTGGGATTCGATGTGTCTGTACGCCACAGCAGTCCAAAGCTACAGGATCTAGAAGCCATATTTGGCCTGGGTCTGACGCCGGGTCATCCTGTTTTCTGCCCAGTTGTTCTTCAGCTCAATCTCACGTTCCTTTGCCTGGGAAGAAGAATTAAAACAAAGAAATTCAGAACCTCTGTTTATGTTCTATATATACATACATATATATAAATCCCACATGGACTATTAGCTAATCTGTAGGAATCTTTTACAATGGGATAAAACAGCTTGAAGTACTTATACTGTGATCGTTTTTCCATTTTCAATTAGATTTTATGTGATGCACTGACACAGAACATAACATAAATAAGGTTTTCAAGTATTTTTTTTTTTACAAATAAACATCAAACACATTTGGGCGTATCTGTATTCCTCTTCCACAGTTTGGGTCGGAGGCCAAAACTGAACTTTTTGACCTGAACAGCAGAAACGGTGTGAGTGAAAAACTATCCATCACCATCCCCATGCAGATCAAAGCATATTTATGTTCTAAATGGCCTAGTCAAATTATGGACCTAAATCAATGTGACAGCCTGTGGCAAGACTTGAAAATAAATGTTCACACAAATTAGGGCAACACAATATTTTGTAAATTTATTGTTATTGCAGTGGGTGAAATGCACATGGTGAAGAACTGCTATTAAATATTATGAATTCCAGCTCTACTCCAGTAAAATTGTTGGAAGTAGTTGTTTGATTAAAACAAAAAAAATCTAAGAAGATAAGAACTACAACTACATTGATACTAAGTTATTTCGATGCTAAAACATAGAAAACCATTTCTATAATTTTCCATCCATTTTCCTGCTAGGTACAATTTGTGCTCTTGTGACATAAAATGTGAATTAAAAAGTGTTTTTCAAAATTAAAATGTAATGTAAACACTATGATCAATGAAACTTCTCCTTTATGGTTAATGTTTCCAAGAGTTATTATTTAAATGCTTTCAGCAGCTGCTCACCTGGTGAATGAGATACGTTATCTGATGCTTTCGCCTCTGTTGCCCTGTAGGCTGTTCTCCTCTTCTCTGCAGAAACATCAAAAAGCACTAAAGTTAGGTATAAATGCATCAATATTTCTAGTATTTTTATGTATTTTTCCAGTAAAAGGCACTCGATTTGACCGTTTTTAACCAAAACCACACAGAACTCATGCAAAACGTTCACCTTGCTGTAAGACTGGCGGGTTTGTTTTTCCTCAGAGATGCTCTTCGTCATCCACTGCTGGTTCCCACTCAGCTGGTCGTCTCCTTTGATTTCCAGAAACTTCACTTCCTCTTTGCCTCGGTTTCTTTTCCCCTGTAGCCGCATGAACTGTGCAGCAGGCAAGTGAGAAGGAGTTTGTAGTGGTTTGTAAATTAGAAGTCTGCCTTTAAATGGGCTCAGAAAGGCAGTTTTATTAATAAACAGAAAATCTTTCTTACTCCTTCGTCGTCAAACATGGTAGAGTTGTCCGGCGGCTCGGCTTCTGCTAACTCTGGGTTCGGGTTCTGGTAGTACGGCGCGTCATAGTAACCCTTTAAATGAAAACAAAAGCCACCTGAAGTATAGCTTTATTATATTTATAGATGGGACCAAAGTATTAATTTATTTACAACAAACTGGGAAAATGTTGGCTTTAGGGCTGAAATGATTAATCCAATCAATTACTGAAATAATGGACAACTAATTTAGTAATCGATTAATAGCCAACTGGTGTGTAGATACTCAAAAAAATGCAATTTGCAGGGGGAAAAAAAAAACATTCCGAGCAGAAATTAATCCAAAAATTCACATTATATGTTTTACACAAAACTCCTGAAATGGCGGTCTTCGCTTCACTCGGTTCAAATTCACTAAAGAAATGCTACATTAGGCAAAAAAAAAAATAAATCTTTAAAAAAAAAAAAATTTAATTGTTTTTTTTTGCATATTTTAATCTCTTTCTAATATTGCATAAAAAGCTGAAGAGGTTAAATGAATAAACTGCAGAATTAGATTAATTGATTAAATAAATGTTAGTTGCAGTAATAGTTGGCTTTAGCTACAGTTGAGGTCAGATCGTATCAGTAAAGAATTGAGCACACAGTGCATTACTCTGCGCCTGAAGCGATCTGGCTCCGATAAATAGATGGTTTTACCTCGGGGAACCCCTCTGGGCCGGCCATCGGTTGTTGATACTGGTCGTATTGACCGTCCCATGAGCCCGCTCCCTCATGGCTCCCTCCAAAGTCCAAAGGTGCATTCGACTGTCCCGGCTCATCAGCTGCCACATAAGGACAGGGCTCAGCTGGGACCGCCGGCTCAGGATCCACGATCGGGACGACGTCAGGAAGAGGCTGGGAGTCGTCCTCCAGGGAAAAGTAGTTCTGAGGGGTTATGTCCTCCTCATTGTTCTGGTCTTCTGCTGCGATTTGCTTCGCCACCTGCAGGGCCGCTGACTTGGCCGCGGCTTTGATGGCGGAGGGAGATGCACTGGAACCGATCAGACCCGAAGCAGCAGCAGCTCCGGGTTTAGGTGCTTTGGGATCTGGACGCTTAGTGAGCGTGTGAGGGATCAAAGGTCGGTCCGTCTCCTTCACTGTTAGGTTTTTGGGTTTGGGGAGAATGGAGGACAGACCTGAACCTGAACCAGCACTCTGGTGAGAGGAACGGTCAAACTGGTTAAAATGGGAATGATACATTTTACAACGACAAACTAAAAGGAGTTTTAGTTTTTCTTTATAGGTTTACAACTCCTTTGAACTTCAGAAGGTGAAAAAAAAGAGATGGATTATTTTAAAAAAGCCCCAAAAAGTCAGAAATATTCAGAGCAGTAATTAAGTCAAAAATGTACAAGTTATATATACATTTTTCATTTACGTAAAAAAAAAAATCCTCTTTCAGTAAATATGTTTTACCCAAAACTTCAAGAATGACATAGTTTTTGCTTCACCCAGTTCAAATTCACTAAAGGAACACTTTATTTTTTTCTTACTTAAAAAATGAATTGAATTGATTATTTACATCACTGGTGTATTTTTAATATTGTATAAAAAGGCTTAAATTAAAAATCTACAAAATGTGTAATTTCTTTTATATCAAATCAACAACATTATCATTTATCGTAATAACGTCTGGAACAATACATCATCCAGCAAAATATGTTATCGTGAGACGCCTACTGATAGCAACGTCTTACCTGGGTTTGCAGCTTCTTTGGGACTGGCTCATCTTCGTCTGAGTCTGACTGTAAATAAAAATTATTACAAACGATCATCTCAGATCAACCAGAGTAAGCACTGCGCATGATCAGGAGTCTGATTGAACTTACATCCCGTCTCTGAAGTTGTGGCACAGGGATCTTGACAGGCTCTGTTCGTTTCTTGGGTTTGGGCAGACTGGACAGGAACCCTCCTGTGCTTTCCTTTGCTACAGAGTTTTTTGCCCTGGATGCTGCCTCCTTCCCTCCAGCTGCAGATCCAGATGCTTTAGGCGCAGGCAGAAAAGAGAAGAGCCCTCCCCCGCTAGGTTTACTCTCAGCTGCGGCAGAAGTCGAGGTTTCCTCCGAGTCACTCTCATCACTGCTACCATAAGCGACTAGAGACATGTTTGCTGAGACTACCGAGGATTAGTGTGAAGGAACTAGTGAACATGGATGAGTCGCTCTGAAAAAGCCGCACAAGCGTGTTTCCTGGTGAGGTGACCCGAGTTTTAAATGTACCACTATCTATGCTAAACAGATAAAACAACAGCGATTAGAGCATTAAAGAGGGGCTGAGTTGATCAACTGGAAACACGGAGCTAGCGAATGCTAGCTAGGCCACCGTGACCTATCTTCATACAGTTTATTGCCCGGATGCAGAAATTTTAACTGTAATGTCTACGACTGAGCAAAACGAACACAATGTGTCGCTTTAAAGTAACTCTGCATTCGTAAACTACGCCCAGTACTCCCTTGACTCCATCAAAACATTCGCCTTCATCGTCCAGTGATTGAGGACAACCGCCGACTTCTTTTTCCTGTGCTATTTACAGCAGCACTGAAGCTATAGAGTCCCCTAGTGATCAGGTGGTAAAACAACAGGTTCTCACCCTAAAAACTTGTGCGTTCCAATATTACGGAAAAGGATTAGGGTCATTGAAAAGTATGTATATCTTCACCTTCCTGAAATAATGGCCTGAGTGATTTTGGGAGGAAACAATAAGAAAAATATTACCCCTTCTTATTGCCAAAATATGATTTAGACAAAAAAAAAAAAAAAAGAGACTTAGCCCATTATTTTAAGAAGACCATATTTTGACATTAAACTCAGCATTTCGAGTGTTGAAAATTTAGGAATTCTGAGATTAAGGTCAGAAATTGAGATGAATGCTAAGATTAAGGTCAGAAAAAAGCTATATATATGTATATATATATAAAAAACACTGCCTCTCGCCCGGAACGTTAGCTGGAGATCGGCACCAGCACCTCCCGACCGCACTAGGGACAAGAGTGTAAGAAAATGGATGGATGGATGGATGGATATATATGTATATGTTAGTTTCTTCTGTTTAGTTTCGACGTCACCCATATATTTAGTCACAAATTTATGTCCGAGAAATTTGCTTTGATGTGAGGTTCTGACCAGTAGGGGCGCTGTGTTTTGATTCCATGTAAATACTGGGGGGCGCGTCTGTCGAGGAAAGCGGGTTTCCATTTCAAACCTAAATAGTCCGGAGGACGGGCTAACGTTTATCCTCGGTAGAACATATTTCGCGCTAAGCAGTAGAAATTTATGTAGCGCAGAAATTGTTCTCTTATTTTTTGGCTGCGGGTTGTTTTCGTTGCTCTCAATCCAAAGAAGAAGAACGAAGAAAAAATTGCCCCCTGCGTCTTAGCTCCAATTTTTCCGCGCCTGGTTTGTTTATTTGGTTGTCAGATCGACAGTCTGCTTTGATTTTTGTCGCAGAAGGTGTTCACAATAAATTTTAAGCCACACTAGCATTTCCTTTTATTCAAACACATCTCTGATATTCAACCAGAACCATGCCGAGATCCAACAGGCAAAAGGAATACAAGCCTGGAGACCTGGTGTTTGCTAAAATGAAGGGGTATCCACACTGGCCTGCGAGGGTAAGCTCCCGCCGTTACATGTTTAGCTTCCAGCTATGACTGTGCTGCTAACTTGAATTTATCCGTCTGCTGCTGCCGTGCTACCTTCCACTTGTTCACCCGAGAGGCCTAACGGTAGCCAGCTACCATGAGTTAGCTTAGCGCGGCCGTTTTTAGTCAGCGTAAACGAAAAGACCCAATAGTTAGCGATTACACATTGCTTTCGTGCGCAGCATACCATAATATAACAATTGCAGGCATCTTATTCAACACCGATACTGTCATGTACTTATTTGTTAGTTCTCGTTATGCGCCGCTTTCGTGTCCCCTGAGGCCTGTGGAGGGGCCAGCGTTAACTTTAAGCTTTTCGCAGCCGTTACAGGGAGCAGCGCGTGAGCCACAAACTCTAACGGTCATGTCAAGCACCTATAGCCGCTGACACGGAGCGAACGTTAACTAACAGCTTAACATGTGGTATAACAACGCACTGTCATTTATCGTCATTAATTGTATATTAGATATGTTTGTTTTCTTTACAGCTGTTTAATTACTGACTTATTTATGACGGTTTTATCCTTCGCTGTTTGTAAACATGCGCACCTGGCCTCACAACTGCGCTGCTTCTCACGTTGAAACGGTTTTCTTTTTACCTGTTCTGTCACATCATGTCTTTAGTTTATCATTTAAGACAAGACACTGTTCATTTCAGGATTATTTTTTTGTCACGTTAGGATCCCTTGGTCGTTGGACATTTCTATGTGTTTATTTATACAGTTTGACCAGGTTCTGTATGTTGGAGTGAAGTTAAAATTTTCATGTTTTTTTCTCACCCTTTAAATGAAATGGAGAATTGTGTCTTTCATTTTTCTTACCACCCCAAATTGTACTGAAGTAATACTTAAACATGACTTTACTAAAGTAAAATGTAATTGTTCAAAAAGTTACCTTAGTAAATGTAACTGAGTAAATGTGAGTAATTAATACTCTTATTCAATAAAAGTGATTGCAGACTGATTGCTCTTTACCTTCTGCTCTAACAGTGACTTTTGGCAGTGGTTTTTCCCTCCCTTTATTCAATCTTATCAGCTTCATCTCAACAGAATTTGGGCCCAGCCCCAACTACCAGCTCACAGCGCTCCTATCTGGTGAATGCCAAAAGCCCCGTCTGGCAGAGGCAAATGGTCACCATGTCTGTCCATCATTCTGGTGGTGTTTTTGTCCCTCCGTACTTTGCTATTCCCTTTTGAAAGGCTATTGATGCCAGCAGAATGACAGGCCCAATAGGTGTACAGAAAGGATGTTCAGCAATTCACTATTATTAGATTATGAGACTCAGACTGTTGATTTAACCAGTTCGAGAAAGAATCCTTTCCCATTTTTCTTTTTGTTAAGTTTGCATTTTATTATTCATCTCCTCTTTTCTTTCCCAGATTGATGAACTACCCGAAGGAGCTGTGAAGTCGCCCTCAAACAAGTACCAGGTGTTCTTCTTTGGGACACATGAGACGTAAGTATTTTGTGTTTAACCTGTTGTTAGTTTACTTTGTGCAGGGGAAATGTCAAAAACTGTGCCACTTTACTATTTTAGACTGGTCAGATATCAATTACTGTGTAGCTTCAGTACTCACATCCTGGCACACACTATAAAAATGTTGCATTTCAAACAAAAATCATTAAGACATGATATACTTTGGACACCTCTGTGATTACTCATAACTTTCATTGTTAATCAATCACTAACATACATTTTGTCATAGGTAATATGAAGCTTGCAGAGCTCTGTCATTGTTGAAATATTTTTGTTGTGAGCTTGATTTCAGATTTTGGTTCAGCTCAAATGTTCAATGATCACAGGGCTTTTCTGGGGGCCAAGGATCTTTTCCCTTATGAGGAATGCAAGGAGAAATTTGGAAAGACCAACAAGAGGAAAGGCTTTGCTGAGGGACTCTGGGAAATTGAGAACAACCCCACTGTCACTCACGAAGGCTACGAGGTTGGTCGTCTGCCTGAATGAATGTGTATCACTGTGCAAAACATCAATTTTGCAAACAACTGCTCAGATTAATAGAAGTACCAAATAATCAGGTTCTCTCTGTCTGATATATTTTGTATGCTTCACTGGTTAAAGCAGCAGAAAATGTTCTAAGGGAGCACTAAAATGTTCAGATTTTCTTTTTTTTTTTTTCCACCATCACCTGAAATGCAACAGTGTTTTCAATAAACTACTGTGTTGACATAAATATAATGAATCTTTGGTTGGGATTTTTGTCAGTAGCTTTACTAATTCCTCACTAACAGGGGTTTTTGTTTGCAATGAAAGTGATTAACACTGTTTTAGTATGATATATGTTGTTTTTATTTACATTTTCACCGCCATTATCACGTTTCCCTAATGTGCAATTCCTAATTCCTGTACGATTCTATTTTGTTGCTTGTGGTTTAAGGTTTTGTTTTATAAAATAAAATATCGACCTGATCAATGCAACAGATATTAAGTACAATAAGTTCTTAACCTCTAATGCTGCTAGATAGACTGTTTTATGAATGGATATCTCTTGTTTTATGGTGCCTTTGACATTTGTATTGCTTTTACATTTACTTTATTCTCTGTTTAGACGGCAAAGAATGAGAACTCATCGGAAGGTACTGGAGACATAGGGGGCTCAGAGAAAGCCAACACCGAGGGCAACAGTGACGAAGAGGAGGGGACTCTGGTCATCGACGAGAAGAACGAGAGGGGAGGGACTAAACGAAAAGCAGAGGAGTCCACAGAGGTGAGCTTCAGTCTGCCAGATTGTCCAGACCATCACAGTTAGATTACTGCTAGGCTGTCCTCAACGTTCGCTGCACTTTGATAGGAATCTCCCAAGCGGCCAAAGATTACAGAGGAAGAAGGCGAAAAGCCCAATACAGAGGCCAAGCTTAATGATGTGGAAGGAACCAAGGCAACAGCGCCTTCCTCACAGAGCGAGTTGAAACCAGAAGGCAAGGAGAAAGCTCCAGCAGAGGCCCAGCTAACAGCAGAAAAGGTCAAATGTTCTCATTAATGATGGCTACGATCAAAGTATTAGAACTGACTAACATACTTGTAGGCTAGTAAAGATGCTGCATGTTATCAGTCAGACAAACCAAACCTGGTTGTCTGTTTATACAGAGTGTCTGTGTGACTATCTGGTTTCAACTATATACCAGTTCAACAGCAGCATATCTCTTATTTAATATACTTTTCAACATAAATGACACCATTTTATTAATATTGCAGTTTATGATATAAAATGTTTTTCTTATTTAAGAAAAGAATATGGATAAGTGTTTTTTATCCATTTCTAATATTGTTTAAAAAATTAATCATCAGAATAATTGTTACTAAAATAATCCTTATTTGTAGTTTTTTTTGTGTGTGTGTGTGCATATGGTCTCTATTAATTTTACACTGCTTATGTTTAAACCTCTGCACTAATTACAGTTTTCTTTTCTCCCTGCAGCCAGTAAGAGACAGCGCTTAACGTCGACTCAGAAGAAAACCAACAACCTTCAATGCTTCTCTCTGGAATTCAGGCTTCGAAATAAACACCTGTAGAAGGCCAGATTTCATCTGTTTAATTAATGAGCGAATTATGTGAGGAAAAACATTTCAAAATACGTGTTTGTATTGAAAGACAAACAAATTTCCATTTGCCACTATTGGGATATTATATATCCCAGAATAAACAAAAAGTAAGCATTCTCTGATCAGGCTTCAAACAATTGAACTGAGCATTTTCAAGCTTGTGTACAAACAGGATTTTGGTGTTTATATATTTTTTATTTCTAAGTGCAATTACATAATTACAAAGACTGAATAATAGGTGTCAAAACATTTGTCAGTTTGAGGGAAGAAATAAACTTAATATATACTACATTTAACACAAAAGAAGATTAAATCACAAACTACTCCCATTAAGTGGGTTTTAAAACATAGTGTACAGAAGAAAAAAAAAATTTCACCATCTCAGCTTTAGTTTGTAACCATTTCAGCCCTGTTTGTATCAACCTGCTTCCCAGCCTCATTAAGCCCTTTATTATTCAGTCATTGAATGCATGATGAGTCTGGACATCTTCAGCAGCAGCAGCAGTGTTGCTGCTTTGAAGTGAATGCCTCACTGAAGGTGACCAAACTGTGTAATGAATTTCTACATTTTCCCACATGTGGACTTCTTGGCTTCCAAACACATTGCACATGCAAACATGTTCAGTTCAGCCTCTTTCACTCACAGAACTGCCCTGAAATCTCAGCCGATGAGGACTTGTGTAGAAAGCAGAAAGACATTCCTGAGTGTCGTCTCAGCTCGATCTGGAAACGTTAAGATGGGGTGGTGGTAACATCCGTTTTAAAGTATCTAGATCATCTGAATGAAACCTGTCAGAACCATTAACTCAGTACACAAGCTCTAGTTACATTTTTCCAAATATGTCACCAAGATTCACTGCATTCACAGATTAGTTGCACAGAATTTTCTTTCAGAAATGTTATTACTTAAATTGTGAACGCTAACATAATTTGATTGTTGTTGTTTTTTTTTTCCTCTAAGAAATCAGAGTGTTATCATTACAGAGTTTTGACTTTGTAAAATTTTATTTTAGTTTTTTATTATTTTGCCCAACCTTTTAACTGGAATACGAGTCATTTTACTTCAGTGGGCTTATTGTTTTCGCTGTGATACATAGTTGTGGATGTGATTGTTCTCATTACGTTGGTGTTATTTCATCTGTTTACCAGTGTCGGCTTAAAAGTTTATCAAGTCATTGAAAAAAAGGGAAAGCTACGGTAAAAAAAAAAAAAAAAAAAAAAAAAGATTATAAATCCTTTCCTTCACTTAATATTCAGAGTAAATTTTGTTTTTAAGCGTTTTTATTTTTTGGATTTTGCTTTTTCTGTTTATTTCAGATGCTGACATTCATCTTAAGCTACTGCTTAGTTTTCCATTGTAGTTGCCAGTCAATTTAATAAACATGTTGATTACCAAACAATAATCCTGGTTTTATTGTCTTTTGGGTTTCATGTTAAGTGAATTATTAGATTTGTGATCAGCAGCTTTTCACCTCTTTAACATTTTTTTAAATTGTTTTTCTTTCCCCAAACTAACTACTCTGGAAGTTGAAACTTAGTTTAATTCAGAAGAAACAATCAAATACAGAAAAGTGCAGCAACGTCTGTCAATTTGGTCTTTGAGGACGTTCTTTGAAACGCAGTTGCGCATGCGTGAAGTCATGTCAAGACGCTCCGGTCCAGTAGGTGGCGCTACAACTAGGTAGCCTCATTCGTCCTGCTACGTGTGACATTGATATCAACAAAGGGTAAGCTATAATGTATTCAGTAGCTGCAGTTTTACAGTAATATATTTGCGAAAATAGGTGCGAGTAAAGAACTAATGCTAACGGATGTTTACCATTGAGCTAACGTTAGCCTAGCTTGCGTCAGTGAATTAAGAGTTGACGAGACGGATAACGTTATTTGCTTTGGTTCCTACAGCACCATGAGGCTGACCGCTCTCCTCTCGATGGCAGCCCGGGTTGTAGTGCCTAAAGATTACCGTTACGGTACCAATAGGCCCTGGACGGAGGCTGCAAAGAGGTTGAATCCTCCGGGAAAGAAGAGGAGGAAGGTGTTCGTAGAGCCGATAGAGGCAGAAGACTGGACCGTACTGAAGGGGGACATGGTGAGAGCAAGACACTGAGTCTAGAAGGAATAATCAAGTCTTCACAATGACAGACTCATTGTAATGGTCCAACGCTGTAAGAGCTGCCTGGTCTGCTTTATTTTAGTGTTTTATTTTAATGGAAAACACCACAAAACATTCAAACCTACCGCCATCTCCTCAAACAGTTAGAACTCTCTTCTGACTTGGATGCGGATTCATTGTCTCAACTTAAACATAAATAAAACTTAAATTGTTATAATTGGACAATCAGTTTCTCTAAAAGTAGTTGACAACGTCTCACCTGTGCATGACAGTAGCAGTTCTGCACTATACAGTGAATTCTATTTTTCTTTGCCTGAAATTCTGCAATTTTTGCCTGCTTTTTCCACATTACGGAAATCATAGATCGCTAATCTAATTTTGACTTGTACCTCTAACATGGCGGATTAAAAAAACCCGAAAATGAAAAGAAGAGTGAGCCAGAATTCATTCACCGTGTTGTAAAAGTCTAAATGCCAGTTATTTAGAGCAGGAGGAAGTCACTAGGTTTAGTTGGCAATTGTTTTTTCCCATGTTCTTTCTCAAGAAATAATTTTTCTTGACCAAGTCCCAAACTTGGGTTAAAAGGCAATAGGTTCAACTCTCTTATTTTTACTATCCTAATCTAAAAGAATACAACACAACCTGGTGTTTCCAACTCAATAACTACTTTGGGTTTACCAGTGTTATCAGTTCAGATCTTTTCAAAATGTTTTTCCTTGCAGGTTGAGATTCTTGCTGGTAAAGATAAAGGCAAGCAGGGAAAGGTGGCGCAAGTCTTTAGACACAGAAACTGGGTCATCTTGGACGGACTGAACACGGTAAGAAAGCAATTTATTACGACTTCACTGAATGCTGTAACATTAAGCCAATAGGACCAATATGTCGTTTTCATTCATCTGTGGTTTTTCTAAGTTTATGTTAAAACTTAGAAACTATGGTTGTAACAGTAGCAGGAGGCTGAACACAAAGTTTATCCACATTAGTACTAGTAAGTCATGCACAGTTTGTAACTAGTAATGCAGCTTGATACTAATAATACACAGCTAGGTTGTAAAGAAGCACCAGCAGGTGTGTGACTGTTTAACATTTTATGACCTTTTTACTTTGTGTTTCAAGTTGGCATTCATTATCCAGCTCTGATACGTGTTTTTTTTTTTTTGTTTGTTTTTTTTTTTTTTGTTATTTTATTAAAATATTTGTATGAGATCTGGCATGTAAGGAGTATTGTTTGGTGCAGACTGGATTCAAACTTAGTAATTTTTTATGTTTCTTTTCCTGCTATTGTGAGAGTTGTTTTCTATTTAAGAAAATATATTTTTTAAAAACCCGCAACCTAGCATTTTACTGCTTTCGTTCCTCTGATTTTCCTGTGACGTCCATGATTAAAATCTCATGTGCTTTAATATTTGATTTTTCTGCTTGTAATGCTGTTAATGATTTGAAGGTATGCTGTATATTTTGATGACTAAATACTGAGGATTGTACTTGAAAGTAATAACGGAAACTTTCTTTGTATAGAACTCTTCATATTTCACCATAAAACTCAGTATTAGATTTTTTTCCACAGGCAGACTCTTATTAACTCCACTAGATGGAGCCACAGATCTGACTGAGTAGTTGTGGCAAACAGTTTTTTCCTGCTGTAGCATTTCAGGTTTGTGGGGAAAGCCAGGGATTACCGTGGGACCTACATTGCCAGCGAGGCGCCTTTGCTGCTCCGTGATGTCGCCCTCATTGACCCCTCAGACAGGTAGAATAAAGAAGGAAAAACACTGGACACATTTATTAAGTTCAGCATTTTTTAATAAGAAATATTTCAATTAAAATCCGAACACAGAATTCAGTGTAATGTCGCAATAAGCAATGAATCAATTAATGTCATGATAAATTAAAATGAACCCAATAAGAGATATTTTGTTTACAGAGACTTCATAATGCATATTATTCATTGTTTATGTTTCCTTTTTTATATAGTTTTTCATTGTCATGTTTTATTTTGCATATTTAAAATATCTTCCAATTCCTGTGTTAAGTGTTCTTTACAAAATTAAAGTATTACGCTGTGATGCTATTATGTTATTGTTTATCACAATGTTGGAACAATTTAACATCCAGCAAAACTTCGATCCAATGTTTCCCTCCAATACAATCATAGATATGGGATAAAAAATGATTCATTTGGAAAAAAAAAAAACAGGAGTAAAAATCTGTATAAAGTTCTAACATGCAGAAAGTAGGACAGCAATCACTAAGAAAGGCATCAGTTGTAATTTAATCTCTCAGTAAGTCTGTTTTTGTCTCCCAATATTTGAATACTTCAGACAGAAGAATCTAATGTTGAGCGATTCGGCAGACTTTAAAGTACCGGAGCAGATCTTTTCTGTCGTTACATTTTGATGGTTAATCTACAGGAAGCCCACTCAGGTTGAGTGGAAGTACACAGAAGAAGGCGAGAGGGTGAGAGTGTCCAGCAGGACGGGACGAATCATCCCCAAACCTGTGGTGGAGCGACGAGACGGCATCGTGCCTCAGCAGTGGAAAGGTGAGCGGGGAGCAGATTACGTTTTAAACCAGATGATTTATTCCCTACACCCAGAGCAACTTCAACTAGAGCTATCCTTTCATTCCCACAAATGAAAGTCACATAAGGAATGTTAGCATTGGTTAAGCTAGTCTGGAATGATGCCACTTTTGTTTATTTACATATTTTTGTGTATTTGTTCAGGTATATTCCCTGTTACAGATAGGAAGGAGGGAAAGACTAAGTAGTCACTAAAAGTTGGAATATTTTTAAAAATAGGATTAAGGATTAGAGAAACTTTTTCAGAATGCTTTAAATTGGACCTGTTATGCAAAATAAAAATGTTTCTATTTCCATTTTGGTCTCCACTGCTTCTCAAAACAGCCCAAGCGCTTAAAACAAAAGCATCCAGTCATTTTTGGCAATAAGTTAAATATCTTTTGGTGTCTTGAAGATGAGCCGTTTCAAAAACCTCCTGATAGAAAAGTCACATTCCGTGGGCACTGCGCCGTTACCTAGCAACCGCAGCAGAATTTCACCCGTCACCTAGCAACCCAAGCGAAGCTCCAGCTCATTCGGTCAACTGGATTTACTGCTGTACGCTCTCTGCAGTGGCTGCTGGCTGCTTGTTTGGATTTAAAGCGACAACAGACCCTAAAGCAGCTCATTCTGAAAGAAGCTCAAACTAGGAAGAACTCAGCAGACTGAAATCTTATTTTCTAAGAACAATTTTGTGCTAAAAAAAATGTAATGTGTAGCTCTTAGACATATCCAAGGAATATATGTTCAAGGAAGCATTCAAAGTCACCTTTAAAACACATTTAATTTCACATTTCAAACTGGAGTTATTTCTGTTTCCACTCAGACGGGCCCAAAGACACCAGTCCTGAAGACACGCTTGAAAAAACGTACGTTCCGTCTCTGAAAACCCTGGAAGAGGAGGTGATGGAGGAACTGGGTATTCAGGAGCCCAGGAGGCACCAGAAGTCCTACTGGTACTGAAGATAAACGTCAGACTGGTTCAGTCCGGTTCTTACAGCCATGCTGACCGTAGCGTTCTCTGGACTGTCGAGACAACAGAAGGAGCCCAAATGAACTTACAAACACTGTTTCAGCATTTTGTGGACCTCATCTGTGTGCAACTTATGTTCCTGAGGTATTCTGGGGATTTTGCATTTTTATTTTTTTCAGAATATTGTGAATAAATGTCAGGCCTGTGTTTTATTGTTTTGCAGGAAGCAATAATAAATAGCAAAGTCCTAAATCATGGTTGTGAATAAGTACTTGCCTGCAGTTCCACACCTCCACAAAATAAAATGACTTTTTCAAGCTAAGTGGGGCCTTTTAAGCCTTTTTGACTTGTTTTGGTTTTAAACATACCCAGACAATGTCAGCTTTAAGCTTGACTATTAAGTTACAGTAGAATGTTGTTTTTAGGGATTTAAATCACTAAAAACAAAACAAAAATACCCAGCAATCTCAATCAAAATGACTACAGATTTGTTTTATGAGTGCAACATCTTAACATGTAGGACTATTTTTAATAAAACTTCCTTTTCTTTTGCTGCAATGGGTCATTGGAGTAGTTTCCCAAATGATATTAACTTGTTATAAAACATTTGCACATTTAGTAAAAAATGACCTTTAAATAAGCAGAATTACCCTTATTGTTGATGTAGGGAAAAAATGGGTTTATGTAGGATTGTAGTTAGATTAGTGAGATTTAAATAATGACTCAAATATGATTTAACAGATACTGAACTGGGGAAAAGCCAGTACAGTAATTCACAATCCGTTAAATCATATTTGATTAGTGTTAACCTGCAGGTGGAAATGATCATTTTTGTTTGTTTTTGTGGCTGTAGGTTCATCTTTTGTTTTTAAAAGGTCAATAAAATGTTGCAGATACTTTATCTACAAAACCTGAAAACAAAAGAAACAAGAGTCTTTTGACCTTTTCATATTTTAAAGGTTTATTTCCATCTGAACACCACTTTGTCACAACTACAGTTGTTTTAAGGTTCTTTATAAATAAAGTAGTAGTAGAAGTATAAAAAATTGTTTCTTAAAAACTAAACTTTCTTCCAGCAAGCAGGTTATTATTTGAATTTCTAAATATAAAATATATGATGCTGAGAAGTGGATCGCTTTGACCAACCATATTCTGTGTTCAGAGCCTTAGTTTTTAAATTGTGCCATTGTGTATCGTCTAGCAGTATGGAGGACCAATATATTGATGCTTTTATTTTTTTATTATGTCAGTTTTGGTCCTCCATATAGCAGATGGCATAGAGGAGTAGCATTATCTTATAGCCAGGACTAACAGAACAGTAAAAACTTTATTTCAGGCTTCAGTCGGTCTGAAAAACGAGATTATTAGTACTATTGGCAGCTTCAGGAACGGAAACGGGTGCCGCCTGTTCTGGATCAGTCATAAAGCAGAAAATGGACTTATTTATTTATTTTTTTTAAAACCAATGCCCAGACAGACCCGCACACAGCTCTCTAAAACTTAAGTCATTCTTGCAAAGGTTTAACATGTTGCAGGTGGTGGCAGAGAGAAAGAGTCATGTGAGGTGAGTGAGGACTTTGTTGAAACTATCCAGGCTGTGTAGTCTTCTCCTTCCAGACCGTTTCCACGTCTCCCTCAGGTTTCCCAGACATTTTGGAAAGACAGACTCATTTGTCTGACAGCTTTAATCTACAAATTTATTACCAGCTGTGGAAAATAACTTGGTGCAAAACTAGTTTAGAAACTAAATCAGGCTATAGGGGGGGAAAAAACACCTTGAGGTGCATTTATTACAGAATAATTACTGTTACTTTTTTATTTAATCAAAATAATCACAGATGCTTGTCTAAACTGCTTCACCTTTTTGCCTCTGGCATTCTTCCCATTTTAAATGTTTTGACCAGAAAAATGAGCTGAAGTAATTTTCTGATATTACTATATGGTGCAACGAGGAAGAAGAAGGCGCCATTTCTTCTGGACCCACCTAGAAAATCCAATATGGCTGCAGCCATGTTCGTTTTTGAAGTTGGTGGAAGAAACTTCCAACTTACTAATACAATTTAAAATGGCTTGAAAAAGTATTCACACCCCCCTAAACCTGGTATTTTAAAAACATTTTAAAACCCTGAGAGCCATTTGTTGCCTTTCATACACAAATTTAGCTTAGAGCCACAAAAACTACACAACATTTCAAAATAAAATGGATGGTGAATAAAGAAGATCAACATTAATTTAGATTATTTGGTTTTAAAGTAAAAAAAAATAAAAAATCTAATTATATACCTTTTTAATAAAACATAATAAAAATACACAGCTTGTAACCCAAAGACCAAAACGTTAGTTCACCAAAATGTTGCTTACACTATTTGTGTAAAACTAGCATTTATTTTCACTTTTAAGATTTTTCTGATAAATTTTTTTATTTTTATATTTTATTAAGAACCAATACATCTGGAGCTGCAGGCTGCAGACGACCCCTCTATGAAAAACTTCACAATTTTTCACATAATAACCACAACTTTTAATATATTTCATTGAGATATTTTCTAATAGTAAAATCTACGTACAAACAATCAGAATTTATTTATTTTTTTGTATTTTTCTATTTGATTTAATCATTTTTAGACCCACCTTCAGTCCAACTCTTATTTTAAAAATTTAATGAGTTCAGTCAGATTGTCAGGTCTTCTCAGAAATTCACTATTAAATTCAGGTCTAAGCCATTTTAACACATAAAATACTTTGAATTTAAATTATAATATTGGAGAAGGTGAGCTTCCACCCTTCTCTGCAAAAACTCCAAATCTTACCAGGTATTTTCTGCTAAGAAAATACCTGGTAAGATTATTACAGTAATTTCAAGATTACTGTTGAAATAAGATAAAAGAAACTTGTAAGTAATTTTTCAGCTACACAGGAGCTTCTTTGAAGTCAATAATTCCTAAATATTGATGAAAAGGTTTTAGTTCACAAGCAGATAATTTCACTTATAACAAGGTAAAAATGTATTGTTGTAAATGAAATAATCTGGCAATGGATCTAGTACTTTTTAAAATCAATATTAATAAATTCTTGACTTAAAGCAAGCTTTTATTTCTAGCTGGAAGGTTACCTGTAAGGCAGTTTTGTTTTATTTTTAGTAAACTTAAGATATTAGAAGCTAGACCAAAAATGCTCATTAAGACTTTGTGTTTTTGAAGTGTCGTCTCAACTATCACATTCATTAACAGGTTTTCTTCCCTGATTGTCTTGTATTTAGCTCCGACCTTTAACCTATAACCTCTGACCTTCACCCCCACTCCATGATGCTGCCATCACCATGTGTTATTATGTTTATACTGTTAAATGTGTTTGTTTAGAATCACACTGATTGTTCATTCTTAGACATGTTTTGTTGTGTGACGGTAGCTGATATATCAGGAATCTAATTAGTAAAAGGGACCAAATATGTCTGACCTTTCAGAATTGATTTGCCCTTTTTGTCATTTATATTCCACTTTACAATTTTTATTACTTTATGTCGGCCTATCACATAGAATTTGAAGTAAATTTATAGAGGCTTGTGGTTGTAACGTAATGAAAATTGGAAAGGGTTGTTAATACTTTAGACAGCTGACTTTATGGGAAATCCAAACTATAACTTGGAAATCTTAATTCTGATTGGAAGAGTTATAATCAAAATTTGCGGGAAGCATGGCTTCTTTATTTTATCGTTGCTGTTTTTAATAAAGCACTCATCCATTCAAACTTCTGGAATCATAAATTGGCTCATAAATAAGCCAACATTTTCACTTTTACCCATAAATATGCAGCTTTATATGTATGGATAAAATGACCAGTGAATTTAATGTGACCTACAGGTTTTTTTTTTTATAAAAGGAGCGCGCTTCATGTGTAGGTTTCTTTTTCCATCTGGTCAACCACATTGTATTGATTTACCGTGAAACCAAGCAGCCTCCATGCCAGCTCCTCAGCTGGTGAAGCAACTAAAGCTTCATTCATCGACAGAAGGAGCTGACGTGTTGCAGGTCGTACATTTGCGCGGAGATTTCACAGTGGATCTGTATACCATCATTTCTGGTCAGTGCGATGCAGAAAGCGTGGTGAGTCGTCGGTTTGGCCGGTGGTGGGATGAGGGCTGCAGATTTTCCCAGACTCGCCCCTCCTGAACCGGTTTCCCTCCACATCCAGGAGGGAATAAAAGTTGCCAGTCAGCGGAAACATGTTTTCTTTTCTTTCTTTTTTTTTTTCTTTGAGGTTTTCAACTTTATGGGAGGAAAAATGAGTCTGGGGCCGGTCGTCTCTACTGTCATTGTAGGGCTTCTAGTCTGCAGCTAGGTGAGGTGCAGTGGTGAAGTGGAACTGATGCATTACTTCATTTGTCTTATTTATTCTTTTTTTTCACCCCCATTTGCTCATGGAAAGGGCTGATTTTAGCCTCAAGTTGTCCGTCTTATAATTTCTGTCTTGTGGTGAGTTGACAGCAGTTCTGGCAATCCAGTTAAAGGAAACCGCTTGCATGACTCAAGCAGAATCAGAGATGCATAAAGAGTAAACTGGAGGCTCTGCTGCTGTTTAGCTGAGTCATATTTGTTCCTCGACCGCAAACATTAACGAGTCCCACTTGGCAGCGACGATTGCATGTAAAACAGCTGAATTTACAAGCACAAACTGCTTATTGAGCGTGAGATTATGCCAAAAGTAAACTGATGAAGTGGTGAACAATGCGCGTTACGGATTTAAAAACCCCAGGACTTCCAGAACATCTGAAGACGGTTTCTAAATGAATTCATGTGCTGCTCTGGACTCGGCACATGATCTAAGCTGCAGCTTCAGCGTAATAACAGAGTCTGATTATAGGCTGGATGTTTAAAGGCTGCTGGAAAATGTAACTTTAGCCCTCATGCAGCTCTGAGCCATCGTCTGCCTGCATTTCTAACTGTGTTTGGGCAAATTTAGTCAGCTTCAAGCACATATTTGTATATGACTGTAATTTATTGTGGTTCAAATGATTAAAATAAACTTTTTAAGATCTTTAATTTCTTCTGATAGCTTCAGTTTTCCAGACCAATGTTGTGCTTGGCAGTTGCTTTTGAAAATAAAATTTAAGTACGTAATAAACATACTCATAATTGAGCCAGATTTCTGTATTGTGTATTATTTTTATTGGTCTGATATAATATTCCAACCGTAAGTGCTGTGTTTACATTCGGAATAAATGGAAAGTAATCATAATTTACTGAAATAAATATTGAAAACATAATTCTGGGTGTAAATTGAGTTACTGAAATTAAGAAAGTTTTTAATTATATAATTCATTAAATATAGTCTCAAACAACAATAAAATCTTTGAGCAAAAAGGTATTTTTAATCGTTTTACCTTTTACAGCACACACCTTAAATAATAGTTAATAATAAAAAGTATAAAGAAATAACATACGTATACATATAAGAAATAAGTATTTCATGAAGCTCAGATCACGTACATTTCTTTTTAAATGTAAAAATAGGAAAAGAAAACGTCTATTATCAGATCTGGGATGACCAGCGGCGCCCTCTGCTGGACGGCGGCCAAACTACAACAATTTGGAACCACAACAGTAAGAAAAGGACCAAAGGATTGTAATTAATCAATTGGAACTAATTTTAGTCTAATAAACCATTAATGGATAATTAATCATAAGTACACCACTTCATTGACTGCAAGCATAGCTCAGAGAACTATGGCCTCAGAATTAAAAAAGCCAACAAAAACTCAAACTTTTTTAACTACACCTGTAGGTCAGAGGTCTAGCAACAATCCAAACACCAATTTTTGCTCTCAGTCCATCTAAACAAAAGTCATTTAGATCCACAAATATTACATGAAGTTTACAAAAAACAGCTTTCATTTTTGACAAATGGTTACTGTAGAAATTTGTTGCAATTTTCAAATAACCACAATTTTATGTATATTACTGATATAACTAGAAAAATCACATAGTTTCCACACTTTAACAAAAAAATAGATCTAAAGAATATATAAATTTTTATGTCATTCTGTTGTAGAAGTTTAATGCAACATGCTTTTGTTAGTGTATCTATATCTAAAACATAAGCTAGTTATTTTTTTAAAGAGCCATTGTGGCTCTAGAGTCTGAAATCTTTGACTAAAAGCAGAACCAGGACAACTTTCACCTCTTCATTATCCAGGAAAGTACCTGAAAGTACATTAGCGTCTTCATCTTCTTTAAGCCACAATGGAAGATTTCAGGAATAACCAGAAGATTGTTACAAAAAAAAAATAAATCTAAACACAGATTTCTTTACTCTTTTATGTCATCCTTACAACCTGATTTGTTAGTTCACACAAGTTTTAAACAAAAAGTTTCTGTTTCTGTTCTGTGAGGGAGAAATTCCTTGTATAAATGATGTTATTCTGCTGCCTGTTGAGTCAATCTAGGTCACTGTGACAGCTGGTCCAAGACCGAAGCAAGACCTCTGATCTGCGGCTGCTTTTTGAGCTCTGACATTTCCTTCCCAGACTGTCACCTGGGTGTCAGATTCCTCAGGTGTGCAAAGCCAAAGATGCTGCTGAATCACAGGACGGCCACCACAAAGCACCATTCACTGGCTACACACTTATTTTTCTCACTAGGCAACAAAAACATACAGGATAACTGCATAAATCTGAATGTAATTCATTCAAGTAAAAAGCTAAATGTTTAGCCTTAACAAATACACTCTCCACAGAGAAATAGGGTTCATAGAGGTTGTGTTATTTTTGATTTTCTGTTTTGTGGTTCTATAAACATCTTGTTGGGGTTTGTTCTTGTTTCTTGTGGTCTTTGCTCTCCCTGCTCCAATACGCTGAATGGGGCAACACATCTAAAACCAACACTAACCCTCTGTTTGTGACACAAAATAAAGCTACGTTTACATAAAGAGAATGAAAGCAAATTGTTGATTCAGTCAAATATCTTGAATCTTAGAGACTGGCCAATTTAAAAATGCTATTAGTTATGTTTAAAACTAGAAATAAATATTATTCTTTGT
The DNA here is from genome assembly GCF_019740435.1 of Gambusia affinis. Lineage (NCBI taxonomy): Eukaryota > Metazoa > Chordata > Actinopteri > Cyprinodontiformes > Poeciliidae > Gambusia > Gambusia affinis. The sequence continues at coordinate 10,395,742 of NC_057881.1, read as the reverse complement.
CCTGACAAAGAACTGTGATAGAAATAACAAAGGGAAATACGATTTCCAAAGTAAAACTGTTTGTCCTAAAAACAATTATGCTTTTGGTGCATGGAGTAAAAACTATGGAACAATTTGTCTGAGTTAATAGTATTGTTAATAGTTAGTAAAGAGGAGAATAATATATTGTTTACAACTCGTATTGGTAATTTAATGTGTACAGCCATGAAAACGTAATTAAGAAAGGGACAGGTTTATTCAAGATTTGTTCTTCTTTATGCTCCCTTTTCACTCATTGGTAAGTAGTAAGAGAATGTTTGTGAATTAATAATGAAATTTGCTAAATCAAGAGAATAAACTGATTGATTTTAGTCAGAGATATCTCTGTTGTCCTCTCTAATGTTTCCTAACAAACACACTCAGGTTCACTCCATCTATTCTATCAAGAAAGAAAATCAAGGTGGTGGTTAACATCAGTTCAGCAGCTTCTGTCCTTATACCTCAAATAAAATATAATAAATAACCCTAAACAAGCTACAGATGTGGATGAACAGCTGACAGTAGTTAACAGATAAAATTAAACACAGCTAAAACATACTATATGTACACAAAACATGGTAAAATTACATACAAAACCATGTACATGAATGAACTTGTCTAAAATATATGTTAAAATATAACTCTTGTAAAGAAAACATAGAGCTGATCCTCAAACATACCACAGTCACAGAACGACAACAGAAAAGGGGGAGGAGCTGTCAGTTACTGGTTGCTACGGTAACAGCGTGTTCCTTAATATCAGGAGAAATATCTTTTTGACGAGACAGAAATGAATTTGAAGAATAAATTAACACATTTCGATGACCTCCACCACCCCTGTTACGAATAGATGTCACGCTTTTCAGATTTTCTTCTGTAAAAGAAATTATAAAACCTTCTATCACTTTAAATCATCTTAGTCAATGATTAACAACATTGTGTTGGTTTATCAACATAAAATCCCAACAAGATATGCTGAAGATTGAGGTTGTAGTGTGACAAAATGTGGACAACTACAAGGAGGATTAACAATTTTGCAAAGCACACAATAATATCCATAAACCTTCTTTCAGTACCACATAAGCTATGACAGACAGTTATAGACATTAAATTGGACACTGCTTACCTCTTTGACCTTTCTTTCAATTTCACTTGCCATCATGCTTGTCTCATTTCATATGTCATAAAGAACGTCCGCTCACGACTTTATAACCCTTGGCTTTCCATTTGTCCAATCTGGTAGGCAAAAAGGATCTGTCATCTCTGCTCCGATGAGATTTAAAACAACTTTTAAAGAGACTCAGATAACTCAAAAGACATTTGGAAATGCTCTTTGTGCTTTTGATATTAATTTATTTTGTCTTGTTCATCAGATCAGAGTGCAACGTAAAAGTAATTTTGATGAACAGATCCACTTTTTTTGTTTCCGATACCAATACCTGAAATTTAGTATCGGCTGAAACTAATATCAGAGCTGAATCGATTTAAAACTTTTATTTTTTATAGAAACAGACATATAGGGGATTACAAATTTATTTGACAACTTTGCACTAGTACAGCACACTTAGACACACCAAAAGCTTTACAAGTTTGGCAAAACATATAAAAACAACACCTTAATTTGTTCAGTCAGGACAACTGGGAGTAGAACAGCCAATAAAGCAGCTGAAGCTGACAAAAACAACACCTTGGTCGAAAACGTAAAAAATAAACTGTAACACTGTGAAATTAGGAATTCTAATTATAATGTAAAATAAATAATAAAGCATGATGTCACTCAGAGCACAAAGCATAAAATTAGATGGAAAATTTCTGAGGTTATTCTTAAAATTTTAGAGCTCTTTTGAGAAAAATGTAATCCTCCTTTATTCTCTATCTGCTAGATACCATCATATTTCTGCATGATTTTGTAATTATGTATGAATTGTTTTCATTTAGGTCTTTGATGTGCCCAAAATGTCCTCATAACTTTATACTTGGGTTAATTTTTTATGTAATTTTTAAATCTTAAATTATTGATGTTTGGATCTGTTACTCTGCACTTAAGTAGCCTATTTAACAAATACATGCGTACTCTTACTTGAGTAATTTCTTAGACTTTTTACGTTTACTTGAGTAAAAATATGTAGAAGTAGTTTTACTGTTACTCGAGTACAATATTTGGATACTCTACTTCTGGTGGAGAAAATTGTGTCAGTACCTTGTGTTTACTGGGATCTATGAAAGTAGCAACCTAGATTTCAACAAATCTGAAATATTTTTTAAACTGTAGGGGTTTAAAAACCCCTACAGTTTTTAAACCCCTACAACCCCTTAAACCCCTTTTAATTGAATAGTTTTTATTTTGTCATATTTTTTGTGTTTTATCTCTGAACAGATTCCTCGGTGTTCTGTGCAGGTGACTGCATTATCAGTTTACCTGCCGCAGCAGTCGATGCTGACTCGACTTGTCATGGTTTTGGTTCATCCTTTCTCTAATCTGACATGCATCCTTGGATAACTTCCTGAACATTTCACTCTTCTGCACCAGCTTCTGCGGATGCCTTTCCTCCCAGCGCCCACACCCCCTCCTGGCCGTTCTGCGTCACCTCCATCCCGGCTGCTGGATGGGGAGGGAGTGGGCAGTTCACGGTTTCATTTGTGGCGTCACTTTCTCCATCTCTCTTCTTTCTCCCCGAGCCTCAGAGCCTGTCGGTGCACGGCTGCAGCTCCAGCTTGTTTCTACCTGCGCAGAGCATCCAGCTGCTTCCCCCCCTGACCGGACAGACGCACTGCAGCACGCAGAGAGGAGCTGACGGAACATACTTGTACCGAGCAGTCAGGCCGTCCTGCTCCAGCTGAAATGCTGCTGACACCAACCAGGTGGGCTTTTCATTCGCTTCATGTCTTAGTAATGATTTCATGCCGTCTTTTTTGCGCTTTGCGTTGTTACGGAGTGAAGTTCGTTGCAGCTGCACCTAAGTGTGAGGTGCATTACTGTGCAAAAGTTTTAAATCATCCCATCATTTCTTTAAACTTTGCTTCAATCCTAACAGGCTTTTAGTGTTTTAATGGGGATTTTAAAGTGTTTCTTGGACTTTGGTTGCTTTGGCATTATGTTTCTTCAGAGTCAATTACATTAAGTGCCAGTCCAAGAAATTAAGATTACCATGAGGGACTTGGTTAATTTAAAAATGATATTAGTTGTTTTTAAAGATAGAAAGAGATTATTGCCAATTAATTTACAAAAGTTTGTTTTTCATAAGAGCAAGAGATAGAGATAACAGGGGCAAACCTGTGCGTGTGACTTTCTAAAATATTTGGAAATATGGATTTTTTTTAATTTCAATTTTAACAATATTGACTGATTCAAGAAACATAAATAAAACTGAATTGTTTAAAACTTCTAGAAAATGTAAAAAAACAACAACAACAACAACAACATGTAAAAAGTGATTTAGGACAGCCTTACATTTAAATTACTGTTAAAGTTACACATAAAGATCCTTCTGTTTTTTGATATGAAAGTAGATGCCTGTACAATCAAAAAAAGAAAAAAAATCTCAAAAAACTTTCATTGGCGATATGCAAAGAAAAGATCTTTGCTCCCATTAAGGACTGACAGAAGTTTGCCAGAGATAATCCTGGAATAGATAGATTAGTTTTATGCTGAATAATTAATTAAACCATATGCATCGTGGCCTTTCATGACAGCAAGATGTCCCAGAAATTATTGTGAGAAATGGTAATATTGTTGTTTTGAAACCATTTTCTAGTAATATAACATAAATCCACTCTCTCAAAGATCAATGAACTTTAATTTCTAACAAACATTTAACACTGCACCTAGAAGACATTTTAAATATCCAAAATAAATAAACAAAACAACCGAAACAACAACTAAAATGGATAGTGGAGTCTTTGTAAACAATTATCCTCAAAGAAAAGGACTTGTGCAGACCAAGGCACCAGATTTAAAACTTTTCCTATTCAGTCTTTGGTTGAACAAAATAGAAAAACGATAAAAACAATCATGCATATAGAAATTATCAAGCTCGTTTTAATTTATCATGTGATTAGTTGATTTATTGAGACAGGCTTATATGTAAAGCATTACAGGAAAAGGCCATCATGTGAACAGTGAAGCATGAAGGTGGAAGTGTGATGGTTTGTGGATCTTTGCTGCTGCATCATCTGATTCATTATGATTTCTACCACATATTAGAGGATGTTGGGGAAAAATCTGAAGTCATGGGTCTGAAACTGGACCCTGCAACAGGACAGTGGCCCAAAACAAACCAGTAAATCCACCAAAGAAAATTAATAAATGTAAGAGCCTGTATGAGTCAAATCCCAGATCTCAACCGCATAGAGACGCTGCGCTCAAAAATCTCACAACTGAAAGTGAGCAGAATGGTGAACTTTCTTTCTTCTGATGTCAGACACTGTCAGATCGCTACAAGAAGTGTATCAGCTTTCCAGACATTTCGTAATCAAGAACTGAATATTTAATGATGTGTCCCTATTTTGTCACATCACACTGTAGCCGACACAGTAGATAAGAGAAAACCATCTTCCAATTGTTTGCCATCAATGACTCTCTTCTTTGGGAACCACCATATTGGTACAAAATTTATATTTATCAAACTAATCTATGTGAAATAGGTTTAACTAAATAAATCAGAACCTATTATGTCCTTGTGGCATCTACCAAATGAACTAAATTAAAGTTGTTTATTATGTTTAGACACAACACTAAAACATATTTTACACTGCCACAAACTGGCTCCACAGACATGACAAAATTCACGATATTTATTAAATTAACAATAAACATAAAGCGCTGAACAACAGAATAGCAACCAGTGCAGCAACATTCAATTGCATGTGTTTAATACTCAAACAAATGATGGAGAGAAAAACAAGAGGAAGTGAGATTTTAAAAGGCTGAAACACAAATATCTCAGTCTATCAATGTTCTGCAGCCTTAATCTAAGAACAGATGTTGAAATAGAAGACAAGAACGTCACGTATACTCTCATATCTTTTTCTCATTTAAATTCAGAACACTTTATTTTACATGGCTCCAGTTCAGAACGTATACCACCCCATGCTTCATGATCCAACCTGGATCAAAACCATCCAGTTTGGTGGTTTTGATACATCCAGGCTCAATATGACCACCATCTACTGTGACAAGTTGGATTAAGAAGACAGAAAGAAGCCAGATAATGAAATGCAAATGAAAACCCCAAAGAGAACTGATCACTGATGGCAGTAAGAGCCTTCTCATGGGTTCTGTACGGAGAAGAGCAACTCAAAGTAACTCAAAAAGCCTCGGGCTGGCAGGACTTTTAATGTGAAAGAAAAACAAAGAGAGTACAAAAAGGTAAGAATGGTAAGAAAATGGGAGAAAAGTACAGGAACATTATATCCTCCAGCAGCCATTAGCAGCAGAAGAAGTTCAGATAATCCAGAGGCTTTAAGTTTTTAAGTCTAGTGTTGAAGGTCCGAATGGTGTGGATAAGATTTATCTGAAAGTAGCCAGGTTCTGGATATTTAGAAAGCCAATACAAGCCATGCAAAACATAATAATAATAAGAAATATTATTATATTATTGGGTACAAAATATAAACAAATATAATTATTTTTACCCAATTCTGTAGCTGTGGAAATTTGTGTTATAGTTTTGTTTGTTTTTTTCCACCAGGGGGTCTTTTTGTGGGCTCTAGTGTCCCTTATTTGAAAGTAGGCTGACAGGAAAGGGGAGAAGACATGCGGCAAATGTCGGCCAGGTCCGGGAATCGAACCCACGACTGCCACGTTGAGGACTGAAGGCCTCCAAATGTGGGTCGCGCTATCCCCTACACCACCACAGCACGCCCTGCATTATAGTTTTTAATCAACATTTTTGTCAAGATGAAAGCAAAATATATATTGCATATTCATAAGCCGCTGGTTTTTATGTACCCTGGAGATCGAGGATGCTGCTTTTAGTTTTGAGTGCTTTCCCCAAATGTTACCTCACTTTCTGCAGTTCACCTTGAGGCGCAGGTAAATTTAAATAATGGACACAGAGAGAGCCAGTGGTCACATTCAGTCATGTAGCCTTCCTTTTAGTAGCTTCTGTTTATATAAAGCTTCAATGGATTCTGGAGTTTAGAAGGTAAAGATGTGAAGATTCAGATTTAATATTCTGTCTTTGCTTGTAATGGTGAATCAGCATTCACTACTCATTTTTATTAAACTACTTCAAAAAATGTCAAGCAACTGCAAGTTTCAAGAGTGTTTCGTTGGGAAAAATCTTCTAAATTTGACCTTGAACCTCAGTATGGGATTTAAAATGAGTCCCTGCTAGTTTTAAAGGCGTCAATCTGACAATCACTATCATACCTTTTCTCATGCATCCATTTTTAGTTTTCTTCTTGTACCTTTGACAGACAAACACACTGTAATCAACCTGTATTATCTAATGATTTGTGTTATTAATCTAAACGTATTACATAGTTACTTCCTGGTAATGTTAACTGAACAGACCTATTTTTTCAACTGATTGCTTTAATCAGTTCACTTTAACTAAACTCTCGTTTGTTTGTCCAGAAAGTCAGGTTCGTTTGTGGAGATGTGAATGCGCAATTGGACTCTGATCCGCACCAGAAAAGAAAATTCTGGTCTGCCCGAAAACCAAGTTATCGGTTCGGTTGAAGTGAACGATGGTGCGGTCTGAATGTGAACGTAATCTGACTGGGTAGATACGAACCACATAGCAGAGCATTGTGGGTAAATACCACCAAAATAAATGAGGGGTCTAGCGCTACAGGGAGAAATGGCTCATTGTTTTTCACCAGAGACAAAAGAGAAATCCCACAACCGCTAAAATCTGACGCTACTTCGTTTTGGTTTACATTTTGTGAAGCAGGAAGTTTCGCTGGTTTTCTTTGTTGGTTTTCGTGTCGTTTCCTTCAATTGTTCCTGGTGCAGCGCCACCACAGGCAAGGAGGTGAACAGGTTTTTTTTTTAATTAGTTTCGTTCATCTGACACAGTCCAGAGTGAAAGCGAACCGCACATGCTGAAAATGTTGCAATTTTGGTCCCCAACTGAACCGGGTCTACTGGTTTATCAGGTGTTCAAACACCGTAAAACTCACCCATGACGAACTTTTCTATTTTTAAAGCATTTTACTTCCAAGAAGTCAGGCTTTCTTGTAATGTTTTAAAGTGGTCATCATCAATGGCTTTCCAGACATGCTGAAGGTTTTGTCGTGATTTTTCTTATTATCTATTCAATCTTTTTTATGAAGCCTTTGAAAATTAAGAATGCTCACATGCAGAGGAAATAAGACACCTGAAAGAGTTATAGTTCAGAGTTAGTTAGTGGTTTTACAAACAGAAAAACATTCCTCTCAAAATGACCAGGTACTGCAGTGAAAATAAGTGGAAACATAGTTTGAAGCTTTTCCAGACCCACTGGATGGTGAATCATAGTGGGTGGCTTTCTGGCACAGAGATACTGTGGGAAGACATCCTGGTGGTTTTTCTTGGAGATGTGCAAGCGGAAGAGGAAAAATCCTGTATTATGGTGTCAGTTAATTCTCTCACAGATAATTAACTTAATCTAGAGCCTTTGGTCATTTCAGGTACATCAAATGACATGTAATTTTCCAACCATTTTAAGCTATCTTAAAACCCAAATTGTCTTACTGAATATCTTATTTTACTCTAAAAAAATCTCTGCCCAGTCTTTTGTGGAGGCACACTGCTAGTTTGTTGGATACTTGGATGTTAAAAGTAATTGTTTTGCATGTAGTAGGTAGAGCTTGCCATAATACACAAAGATAAAATCTAGACTTTGACAGAAATTTGTCATAATACCGCAAAACCAAATTTAATTGGTATTTTGATACATTAAAGATATATATATTATAATCAGTTTAAGTTGTACCATTTTTGTCTCCTTGTTTGGCACACAACTTTGCACAGCATTGCTCCTGACATTATCCCTTTCTCTCTGTTGCATCAACGTACCTGATGACTGAGAATCAAAAAGGTGAAGCTTAAAAGTTTCTGGAGGAAAACCTTTGCGACTTTACTCAGAAATTTGCATGAAAAGTGTTGTTTGGATGTATTCTACCTGTTAGCGAGTGAAAAAAGAAAGCAGGAGGATGTCTATTGGCCCTTATGCAAGCTGGTGATTCCTAGAAAACATATTAGATTTTCAAACTCCATAAAACACCTTAAAGCCCAGCTCCCTGATGCTTAAAAGGTTAGCAAACCTCCTTTATATATATTAGCAAACTGTTAAAAATGCCGGGTTGGCCATCTGTTTAAATATTGCTGCTAACATTATTTTGACTTCGTCCTCCTAAAAGTATGACTTGATGCTAATTGTCGGCACAACAAAAGATGTTTATCAGAGATGAGAAGAAGAAAATTACAATAAAGGTGCAAAATTAACCACAAACCTCACCACTCCATTATTCCCCCACTTTGTTCAGGGCTAATGAAAAAACAAGTAATGTTAAAGAAAATGGTATACATGCTACAAATTTTTGTGTCAACAAACAAAGTTAATTCATTAGTTAAAAACTTTGCTAAATTACTTGTTTGTTTTTAATCCAAGAATAAATATATTCGACCAGAAATTTGTAAGAAACTGTTAGGTTGTTGATCGATGGAGCTGTGACTGAAGTTCTCTATTGTTAAGCTCTAAAAGAAACTTACATTTTTAATAAGTCTTAATTAATAAGTGGCTATTGAATTTCCTGCTGTTTATTGGATGTTAACTAATAAAGACACAAAATGCATCATATTATTCCAGCTTTAATATTTTTTTTAATTTAAAGAACCTTCTGGTTTAAAATAAACCTTTTCAGTATTAAAAAGGATACGAGTATCAAGTATCTTACCTAATGTCGGTATTGAATCTTAAATTTCAGGGTAATTTCAACATTATCATTAAGTTTTAAAAGACTGGATGACAAATTATTAAAAGTTGTAGTAGCTTCTTTAATTTTTCTACACTGGTGTTAGCTAGTTCGATCTGCTTTAGTTAGCTTACGTAGCTAGCAGCTAATGGTTTACGAGTCACTCTCATAGTGCTGATGAAAGGTTTGTATGTTGCCTTTCATTCCGTCAGTGTCAAAATGCTGCCACACAAATGATTTTAAAGCAGTGAAGTGGTCATGTTTATGTAGCCTAATCTTGCCCAAAGCAGATAGCAACGTTAGCATAGTTGCTGCTAACAGTTAGCTATCTTGTCTATCTTCGTCTACTAGTTGCTTTGTTTTTCTACCAAGTACCAAAACTGCTTCCAAACTGACAATTTAGAGCTGGTGAGTTCTTCTTCAAATCGTTTGGTACTCTGTTACATAGATCTTTTGGCAGAACATTTGTTTGTTGTTGTTGTATGTTTGTGTTTAAATTTAGGGACTAAAACTACTAGGTTATTATAGCTGTGAACCTGTTAGCTTTTCCTATCTCCCAGTTCTATTTTCGGCAGCCCAAGGAATATACCTGGAGTCAGTTTTAGTTTCCACAAGCCAAAGTCTAATTTATTTGTGACCACATATAAAGTTTTACAGCGCTGGGCCCTTAATGCGTTGTGAACACCGCAGATAGAGCAAAGTAGTTAGAGTATTAAATATTTATCTTCTTAAGATAATAGGCTGGAGTCAGGCACACACCGCAATGTAATTAGCTATATGCTAATGCTGTGGGCAGGCCAACGTCTGCACAGGTCAAGTTGTTGGAATGTGTGTGTTGCTTTTGGCATGTAGCTAACTGCAACAAAACTGATAGTAAAAGACCTTGAAGGCACTGCAGTGCTCTGTTGTCAGCTCCATGAAGAGCTGACAACAGATAATCTAATCTTTTTGATTACAATAATCAAAAAGAAAGTTCCCATGAAATTCCATAAAGCTTACAAAGTGTTTTCCAGTTGTCAACCATGTGAATAAATCAGAATTTATCTGAAACTCCATAAAGCTTACAAAATGTAACCACACAAACCAGCTGGTAAATTGTTAATATTGTTTCACACACAGTGATCACAAATAAGTGAACTCAAACAATTAGAATATAACATTTCAAAATAAAAGATACATGCTGAAAACCTCCAATTTAAGTGAGTGAAATGATAAATCAACAAAAGTATTAACATGTTGGAACTTTTTTAAACAAATGCAAGAAGTTTTTCTGTTTTAAATGGCCTATGGTGCTGTTTCTTGCAACAAGAAAACCACAAAGTCAGCAGAAAAATATGTTTTAGTGAGAATTCAGTTTTCTGTTTAAATTGACCTTTAGTGTGCCGGATATTGCATCAGGTATTATTTGTGCTTTGCACGAGAATCTCTACTTTTTACTGCATGTAATTGTAGTGCAACCACACCAACATCAAAAATCTGGGGTAGACTGAGCGTACTCGTACAGTAAGAAAGCTTGAGCGCCACATTTACACCTCGTAAAAGCTAGTAGTGTGCTTTAGAGAAGACTTGTGTTGTTCCATCTCAGCACTCCTGCGAGCTCGCTGCACATCCGTCAAACAGACGTGTTTGACCCGGCTGAATTGGGATCACGAGTCATTTTCTGGCTTGTTGGTTGGAACCGAGGACGAGGTCTCCCTGTATTGACAGTGATGTAAAACTCTACAGAGACCACCCACGAGACACAGGGGGAATTTATTTACAGTGCAACATTTGCAAAAATGGTGTAACCACGCTCCTTTTGTTTCTTGATCTACTGAATATATTTTGAAGCAATACTTAGGCTAACATATTTTAATTATTGTTGGACAAGAAACAACAATTGGTTGGTGTTTTATACTAGCTTTTGCTGTCGCTATTTTGCGGGCTAGCATAAGTGTTAGCCTGCAACAGTTTATGTTCTTACACAAATGTAAACTGTTTGTGTGGGAGAGAGAAAAAAAAATCTATTTTACATCAGTTTAAAAGGCGAATAAATAGATTCATAAACATGAAAGCGAAGGATAACATTTCTATAATTTCAGTGTGTTTTAAATAATTTACAATACAGTCCTAGTTAGTTATAGGATTTCCCCATTAATCACTGTTTTCATTTATCTCAGTTAACAAAAATGTTTTCTCAGTTTCAGTTTTTGCTAGTCTTAGTTAGCTATAATGACGTAAATAGTTTGGGACTAATCTCTGTCGACGGGATAACACATTGTCTGTAGTTTGCAGACCCCTAAATGCCCTGGGTGGCATTGATTTCAGCTTGACTTTTCTTCAGCACCATTTAATCAAGAGGAGCTGCGAGCCTTCAGTGGCAAATGCGATATAAAGATGGCACAACACCCAGCAACCGCAATTATTCTCCTCTCCCATCAACTCGATTCACAGACTGTCATTTGGGCCTAACAGTGCAAGCGTTTGAATCAGTGTCCGGGGTCTTAATGCTGCTGTTTCTCTTCTACAAAGCCTAGTGCACAGCGATCCTAAGTGCTGAAAACTTCCCTTTCCAGCCATGAAAAGAGCGAGAAAAAGAAAAGAGAAACAGTGTGCGAGTGTGCCAGTGGCCTGTCCTTTAATTTTCCATGCAGCCTTTTGTGAGGGAGTTGGTATGAAGTGAAAGCACAGTGTGCAGCTGTCCCCTTGGCTCCATGCTTGCTCTTTTATGAGACGTTTTCTTGTCAAGAATACTAATAGTGATACCAGCCTTGTAGAGTCCAGCCAGCTGCCAGGAAAACAGACGGCAATTATACTGCCATAAGAGAAGGCCATTTCATTTGACAAAAGTCAATGAGGTCTATTTGTGCCGACTCATTTCAAAGAAACTGTTTCACATAAATGCACAAAGTATAAATGTATTAAGTCTTTTTATGCTTCAGTTCAGAGGTTATAACTTTATTAATATAACATATACTCTTGGGTTTTGATTCCAACATCCACCTTTTAGTTTTGGGTATTTTTAATCAAATAGGTCTGTCTGGGTACCCTTTTTATTTCATTTAAAAAAAAAATACCTATTTTCTTATAGCTTTACTAACAGATTGGTTTGTTTTGTTGTTGCTCTGCCTCTGCAATAGTTTCTATTAAAGGTGACTTTTACGTTTTCTTGATAGGATTACAGTAGGTCTGTGGGCAATACACAAAACATCTTTACTAATTTTTTTTTTTTTTTTTTTTTTTTTTTTCAAAAAATCATTCCTAGGCTACGTTCACTCTGCAGCGGGAAGTGACCCAATTCTGATATTTTTGTAAATTCAGAGTTTTTTTTGTTTTTTTTCACACTTCCAAATATATGCGACTCCAACGAGAACTCCAAACAACCTGAAAGTGTCCCGCATGCGCAGTAGAGGGCGGAATAACGTCACACGTAGAGAGCGTGCTCAGCGTTTTGCCAACCACGAAGAAGTGCTCAGTGTTTGCGGAAGTAGACATGGATGCTAACGGTGGAGCATGGCTTACACATTTTGAAGTGGTTCTTTGACCGGAACGACCACTTTAACAATTTAATCCTCATTATCGTCTGTCATGTTTGCTGTTTTTCTTCCCGCTTGCACGTATCTGGACACAGAATAGTGACATTTGTGAAGTATCAATGACTTTCAGGTCGGATGATTGCAACCTGGACATTAGGTCACATTTGAATCGAATACATATCGGATATCCAAGTGGGCTGGATCGCATTCGAAAAAAATCCGACCTGTGTTGTTCAGACTGTTATGAAAAGAGCAGATACAGGTCGCATTAAGGCAAAGAAATCGGATAGTGAGAATTTAGTCTGATCAATTATGCCTATTTTAAGATTCTTTCAGAAGGAGCTGTTTTAGGGCGTCTTGTCAATCCAAATAAGCAGCTTGGGTTGCTAGGTGACGGGCTGGAGTTGCTAGGTAACAGTGTAGTGTTTACCAAATGAGACGTAGCATTTTTTTGTATGCCAAGAACACTTTAACTTATTTCCAAACATGTATGGGTGTTTTTTAAGCTATTAGGCTGTTTTTAGAATCAGTTTAGGCTCAAATCAAAGTAAAAAAAAAAGAATTTTGCATAACAGGTGAAAAGAACCTATTAATGGTATGATCTGACCAGAATGTATTTAGCAGACTTGCTAAGTCCTAAAGACTTTGAGGAGGTAAATATGGCAGCTAAAATATTCATTGATACTGCGAACGAACCCTCTGACACAAACTATGATCTCACTGGACTTAACTTCAAGGTTTGATCGCCTGCCAGGCCTTATTGAGTTGCTTGGACAGGGAGAACTGCTGGCAGAGGTGGAGCAAGACTATTTAGAAGTTTGGGCAGCGTTCACAAGATTTTTTAGGAGCGCTCAATTAATTATCAGACTTCATCCAAGAAACTAAAGTTTTCAAAGCTGAGAGAGTCTCCACAACATCTAAACATCCCTGTCCCTGATTTTCAGGACCTGTCTCGCTACATGGGAGGTTCATCTCAATAAAGGAAGATTTCTAAGTATATATCCGCAGTAAGCTTCAAAAATGATGTCTGAACAGGTTTATATTTACGGTGGAGGATTAGGGTCAGTGAGGATAAAGATTTCTGACTGAATTTTCTCTAAATTCTAATTTTAATATAATTCTGACTTTAACCTCAGAATTCTGATCTCAGAATTTTGACCTTAATCTCTTATTTCAGATTTTTGTCTTTAATCTCAGAATTTTGACTTTTTTCCTCAGAATTATGACTTTAATCTTAAAATTAGACTTTTTTTTTTTTCAAAATTCCAACATTAATCTCAGAATTCTGATGTTTTTTCTTCAGAATTCTGACTTTAATCTCAAAATTCTCACTTTTCTTCTCAGAATTTAGATTTTTTTTTTCTCAGAATTATTTTTTTCTCAGAATTCAGTTTTTTTCTTTCTTGGAATTTAGACTTTAATCTCAGAATTTTGAGGGCATTGTGATGTTATAGCCCTTCTGTATAAATTAGCGTAAATATCACGTAGCTCAAATGACAATTCTTCGGTCACAGAAAAACTTGTGTAGATCCAACATGTTCTTCCAGAACGTTCATTATTCTCCCCCATAAATCTCATATTGGCCACTGACCCTGGTTCCTCCCAGGTGTCCATTTCCTTTAAAGTCAGAAGTCTTTTTTTATTTTATTTTATTTTTTTGTCCGGTGTGTTAAGGAAATAAATAAGTCTTAACTAAGGTGAAACACTGAGTCTGTCAAGCATCAATCAAAATGCATTTTGATTACTATTTTATTAAGAAATTAAGCAAAGAATATAGCAATGACCCCCCTGGCTAGTCCTGGGAAGGGAAGAAAAGATACCAGCCCTACCAGCCCTCTTACAAAGATTGGAACAAAAGGGAGTATCCCACCAGTTTCAGTTTACTTCACAACTCTGGTATTTGGACCTGGAAACTGTGACCCTGGATGGTTCAAACCCAGTTCAGAAATACCCTGTATTATGTGTTTCTAGCGAGCTTCCTCCAACATGAAGAATGCTTTATAGCTAAAATTGATTGCTTGATTGAAATAAAACAAAGTTTGACATAAGAGGTGACCCTAATCTTCTTTATACATGTGACTTGGGTTGAACATAAAAGACTTACTCTGCTCTGCAATAAAGAAATAGTGCAGAAGCACTGTCTTTCCACAATGAAGGAATATTTCCAGTTGTTCCAGAGGTTGTATGAGGTCACTGTAGACATCCCGTCATGGCTGCTGGGTTAATAACAGACCTGGGCTGGTGATGGAGTGCTGGACAGATGCCTCCCGGCTGAGACGCTGTGTCATTAGCTCACAGAGGTGATAAATAGCTTGAGGTCAGAGGCCTGCGGCACCGATTTCCCTTTGAAAATCAGAAAAATCTGCTGTATGGTTGGGCTTTTAGTTGCTTTTGTGGCTCCTGTAATTTACAAAAGCCCCCACAGTTTGTTCAAATCACATGGATTCTTTCCTTGAAACCAGCTGGTTAAAATTAGCCAGTTTTAGTCGGATTCATGTGATATTCAGGTAGAAAATGTAGTATAAAATTAACAAAACATATTCACAGATTTCAGTAGATATAAACACAGATTTGCAGATTTACATGGTTTTTGTTTAATAATTAAAGCACTACTATAATCTATTTACTCTGTCTATGTATACTCTTTCATAGTTTATAAATGATTTTTATAGACTTTTATTAAGTCTTTTTTATTAAGGATTAAGTATTTTTTATTAAGATAAAAAATAAACAAGATTAAATGTTAACAAAATAAATCAAAAGCAGAATAAATCTGAAAAAGCAATTACAATAAATAGATCTCCAGTTGATCTTGTCAAGGAAGGAAATCAATCAATAATAATTATAGTTAAATGAACAGCAGGATATAACCACAAAATGAAAAGTATTTTACATGCATCTGCAGGTATAATGCATGTATGAATAGATCAATTTGAGATCAATGGAGCTTAATTAGCTGAACCAACAATATGCATGCTATCCAGCATCAAAAATCAATTTTCTTTGTTATTCTCCAGGAGATTCAGAAGAATATTTTTCATCTTAAATGCAAATGTTTCTATTTATTGTCCTAAAGTTGTTATTCTTTCAGGACATGTCATATCTTTGATTCTGTATTTTAAATTAATGGACAATTAATCACAATGTCGGTGATTAATTGTTTCAGATCTTTTATTGTGCTAATTTGTGTCGTGTTCTATGTTTTTCTGTATGTTTATTTCTAGTTTCCTGTGTGTCTGAGTCTCTGTGTTGTCCTGTCTCCCCGTGATTAGTCCCCAGGTGTATCTCGTTCCCTGATTTCCTCTTGTGTATTTAGTGTCACCTGTGTGTGTCTGTCTTCGTCGGGTCCTACGTCATTGTACGTCTGTGTCAGGTTTTGCTACGTCTGTGTTCGTCCGTCATCGCCTGTTGCTACCTGTGTTGAGCATTAGCCTTCCGCTCAGCAGTGCTGCCAGGTCTGTGGACTGTTTTCTGCATATTTATTATAATTAAAACTCCTCATCACCGCACACCTGGGTCTGCTGCGTTTTACCTCACCGCCTAAACACCACACCTTATGACAATTTGGAGTGATTATTGTTTTATCTTTACAGATATGTCCAGATCCTTCCAGTCATCTGTGCAGTTTGTCATCTCACCCTGACCTTCCCCATCCAAACGCCATCAGCTCATGGTGAGTCCACATTTCTTGCCTTACAAAATAATTAAAAACCCTCTGAACTCTCACCACATTATGTAACATTAGCTGCTTCATTATGCAGTTGGTTGCAGTGAATATTTATCAAGAGGTATAAGAGGAGAGCAGGATTGAATATCAATATACATTACGGTTTTCAGAATGTTAGAGGAAAACTTTATTTTATTTAAACTTTTTTACACTACTTTTTGTGCAGTCACATTAAGTCCTAATAAGCTTCATAAAAGTTTATAGTTGTAATGTGTAATAATTTATATTTTTGCAAAGGAACTGTTTTTGTATTTGCTTTACGTAGAGTGCAAGCGAAAAATATGTTCAGTAAGTCAAAATATATGTCTAATTTCACCATGAACTGTTGCTACTGAGTTACTATGTCCAGGCTAAGAAAAGAAATAATTATACTACCAGAATAAAGTCAAAGTAATACAATAATTACATGCAAATAAAGTTGGAATATGGCAAGAATAGTTATATTCTTAACAAGAAAAAGCAGTTTTACAGCTGCAATAAAATTAAGAATGTTGTAAAGCTATACTTTAGTATTTATCTTATAAATAAGGAAATACTTAATCTGTTTACACATCAGCATCGGATTATCACTGTATTAGCAGCAAGCTGTATCCTTGTTACCGATAATTTGATGCTGATGTGTTTACTACGACTTTATTATGACTTTATTTATTATGTGAATAAAGTCATATTATGACTTTTTTCTCATAACATTATAATTTTATTGTGATATTACTATCATGACTTTATTCTAGAAATATTATATCTTTATTTTTATAACATTAAAATTTTATTCCTGTATTACTATTACAACTTTATTCTGATATCACTATAACTTGATCCTCAAAATATTCTGACTTTATTGTCATATTTTTATGACTTTTGTTGACTTTATTATGTTTATTTGATAGGGAATAAGACAACAGTCTCTTGGTGCTTATAGCTAAGCTAATTTATCCCTATTCTTGTATTATTTTCTCCTATATTACTCCATATTATTTTTAGCATACTTTTTTTTTAGTAAATTTAGTAAATCATTTTAGTAAATAAATGTAGTTTTGGGAAGCTTTCAGAGCCGTTTCGTCCCCTGTGATGATTTTGTTTTTTCTGGTTTCCATCAGATGACGTGCGGCAGCTGAAGCTGGACATCCCCCACTCAGGTCCAATTCTTGTCCCTCTGGGCAGCTCCATCTCCATCCCTTGCTTCGTGTCTCTGTCCTCCTCCTCTTCCTCTTCCCCGTCTGCCGTCCCCCGGGTGAAGTGGACCGTTGTGTCCGGCGGGATTGAAACACAGATTTTGGTAGCGCGGAGTTCAAGGGTGAAGATCAACGAAGCGTACCGCGACCGTGTGGCGCTGCTGAACTACACGTCCTCTCCTGAAGACGTGTCTCTGTGGTTGGGCCATCTGCGCCACAGCGACTCCGGTCACTATCGCTGTGAGGTGCAGCAGGGACTGGAAGATGCCAGCAAAGTCGTACAAATTAAAGTCAAAGGTAGCATCAGCATGTTGAAGCTTATTCGAGATTTTTTTCTGTGCAACACTTTCCCCCAGAGTATTATAAGCCTGGCGGGTCACCAGGATTTACTCGTGCCCCCACCAGGCTAACCATTGCTTATTTATTTAAGTATTTTTAAAATGTTTGCATTTTTTAAGACTTCATAGTTGGAGTTCAGGTGTTAATCTTACAATCTTTCAATAGCACAATTATCAAGTGATATTTTCATATTCAAACATTTTTTAACTCAAAAACATGACGGCCCACTGGATGAATGTCTGCTCCAGTGCCCAAACACCAGACTCAGCAAATTTTCTGGGGGAAACCTGGTGGAATTTTGAAAAAATATGTGATCATTCTGTATCCAGAGTTGGGTAGTAAATAGTTACATTTACTCAATTACATTTACTTGAGAGAAAAATCTACTTTTAAGTGTATTTTTACTATGATATACTTTTTATTTTTACTTGAGTAATTTTATTATGAAGTATCGCTACTCTTACTTGAGTAAAATTTCTGCACTGCACGCTGAATGAAAAACAAACATGTTTTAATCAAAAATTCAGACACACAATGCAGTTTTTGTTCAAGTTTCATATGTTTTTTTTGTTGAAAGAAACTACTTTGGAAAAAAATTATTTTGCTTGATTTCGTTATTTTCTGTTACTTATATGAATTGTTGTCATTTTCGTGCAAAATATACCAAAATTTCCACTTAACTTTACTTCTTGGCCCGTCTGATTATGTCATTTTAAAATATGAAATGATTAATAATTTTATCACTTACTCAGTACTTGAGTAGACTTTTTACCAAATACTTTTTTACCCTTACTTGAATAATTTTTTGGATGGCTACTTTTTACTTTTACTGAAATAAAAATATGTGGAAGTAGTGCTACTGTTACGTGAGTAAAATTTTTGTGTATTCTACCCAGCTCTGTATGTGTCAGCTGTAAAATATTTGATTATGTCATGTTAATAATTTCACAACCTTACTGTCCAGTATATTTCTGAATGTGTAAATATGTTCTGATGGTCTTAGGTGTGGTGTTCCACTATCGAGATGCTTTGGGTCGGTACTCCTTCTCCTTCCAGCAGGCCCAGAGGGCTTGTGAGGGGATCGGTGCTCAAGTCGCCACACCTGACCAGCTGCTTGCAGCTTATTTTGATGGATATGAGCAATGTGACGCAGGTTGGCTGGCGGACCAATCTGTCAGGTAGTTTTTCACTCTTTAAAGGGGACCTATTGTGCAAAATGCACATCTTTGGGTTTCTATTGCTTCTAAAAACAACCCAGGCATCTTCTGGCAATCAGCAATCAGTTTTGGAAAACGCTTCAAAACCCTCCCGATTGTTAAGCCACATTCAATGGGCACTGCACTGCTACCTAGCAACCCCAGCACATTTGGTCAGCTGGTTTTATAGCTGTATGCGCTGTGTCATGGCTGCTGTAAAAGTGTTTTGTTGTTGACTTACCATCCAGAAACCACTTTCTACATTCATTTTGGTTGTGCAGGGGGCTCTACTTCTGTTTTTCAAAGATACACTGTTGCATAATTACATCTTTTTGCAGCCATTTTTATGTACAAGTGTAAACATTGAGTTGAGGGGCGTGGCAAGCAGCAGATTATCTAGATTTAAAGTGATAAGATACCCTACAGCAGCGCATTCTGGAAGAAAATACAGACTAAAATCTCATTGGAGAATGATTTTGTGTAAAAAAATATAATCAACATGTTTTGTACAGCACTAACCTGTTAAAGGAAGCATAATATCTTTGAACTTTTATTACATTTCATGCTGAAATGACACAAAATCCACAAATTACTTCTTTAATCCCTTGATATATTTATGAATCTAAGATTTGTTTTTTATTTTGTCAAACCTGCATTAATTTCTCGGTCAGTTTCATTTTAGAAAGCATTCTTCTTTACTGATGCAGGTATCCAATCCAAGTGCCCCGGGAAGGTTGCTATGGAGACATGGACGGGCAACCAGGAGTGAGGAACTATGGGACGATGGATCCAGACGATCTCTTTGACGTCTATTGCTACATAGAGCAAATTCACGGTACAAATTATAATAATGTAAAATTAGATGTGGCGTACACACAGAAACAGTTCAAATCAGATGTTTAGATAAACTTTCTAAAAAGTACACAAAACTTTTTTCTCACTGTCTGGCAATATTAGGTTATTTTTTTGCTGTCATACATTCATGTCAACATCTTATGAGTTATTTATATTGTAAGTTGCAATCTTTTGACGTACTATTGAGACAAATTTCCTCACACTTTCATAAGGTCTTTTCAAAATTTACATCTAAATTTAGAAATGTGTAAATTTAGAAAGACTGTGGACAATTTCACTGCTGTTTCTGGATCTTCTGGGTCATAAGACCATTCCTGACACCAAACCTGACATGAAGTCAGTCTAAAAAGCAGACAGAAGAATAAAAGTCTCAAAATAAAGGATATTTTCTTAAGATAACTTTAGAATGACACCGGGAAAACCACAAGAGAGCATAAATTATCAAGACACATGAAAGAAACAACAGAAAAGAGGCTTGGAAGCAGGTGGATCTGACATGGAGTAAGCAGAACGGACAGGCTTGTAAATGTTTGGGGAGGTGATTAGTGAAATCAGGACCAGAGTGGTTAGCAGCTAATAGAGTTGTAGGACAAGTCTAATGAGCTAAGAAAAACAGATCAATGACCCACAAGGAAGACAGAGGTGTAGGTCAAAAACAGAAGATTACCTTAAAATACACAGAACTAAGATAAAACCAAACTCAAAATTTATGGGATCATGACACTAATATTTTTTTACTTCAAAAATGTGTGCTCTTTGGAATTTTACATAGATTTTAACTAAGGAAATATGAACACAATGTTTTCTTGAGACACATCCCATTGAACACTCGATTTTTGTGAAAATGTCGTCTATGTAACAACACCAGGGTTTCCCCCAGTGTATCATAAGCCAGGCGGGCCACCAGGCTTTACTTGTGCCTCCACCAAGCTAAGCATTGCTTATTTATTTAAGTCTTTTTAAAATGTTTGCATAGTTGGTTTTCAGGTATTAATCTTCCAATATTTCAATAACGCATGATTATCAAGTGATATTTTCAAATTTCCTGTCAACTTAAAAAAATTTTAACTGAAAAACACGACGGGCCGCTGGCCGCTGGGGGAAAACTTGCTAACCAAGAAAACCTTGCTAACCACCGGGCTTAGCAAGTTTTCTGGGGGAAACCTTGAACACAATAGTGGTTTAGGAGACTGTTTAAGTCTGAATAATTCACATTTTAAAGCTAAGTTTAACTAATGTAAAAACATAATCTGAAAATTACCATGTGCTTTTGTAAAAAAACAACAAAAGGCATAAAAACTGAAACTATGATCAATTTAGAGGTGACATATCTCTTGATTTTTCTGACAAGTTTTTGCTGGATTTTATTCCTGATTTTAAGTAGTTGACTTGCAGATACTGTTACCTTGTTCTTGATAGTTTTTTATAGATCAGAACCTTCTTCTCTCCTTCACCAGTCTTATTGTTTTAAGCACACTATGCAAGTACAAGCCATGTTTTCGAAATGAAAAGCCTGAGGAACTATAAAAATTACAAGAAATAAAATCTAAAACCTCGATCTGTTCCATACAAGTAATCAAAGCCAATATTCTGTGTTTTTAGG
Organism: Gambusia affinis; assembly: GCF_019740435.1. Taxonomy (NCBI): domain Eukaryota; kingdom Metazoa; phylum Chordata; class Actinopteri; order Cyprinodontiformes; family Poeciliidae; genus Gambusia; species Gambusia affinis. Next base: position 10,374,410 of record NC_057881.1, on the reverse strand, counting down.
AAAGGTTTTTTATGACCCCATCCCACAGCAGTTGTCATTTGACGAAGCCCAGTCGTATTGCGGAGCTGCGGGAGCACAGCTGGCTACAACTGCACAGCTGTACTCGGCGTGGAGCGAAGGGCTGGACCGCTGCAGTCCAGGCTGGCTGTCTGACGGCAGCGTGCGCTACCCCATTGTAATCCCAAGAGAGCGATGTGGTGGCCCACAAGCAGGCGTCAAAACACTCTACCGCTTCAGCAACCAGACCGGTTTCCCAGAGCCGTCTGCCCTGCATGATGTCTATTGTTTCAAAGGTGGGCGTTTTTAAATACTCCGGACCATAAAGTGGTTCTTTAAAGTGTGACTAACCTCCCTTGAGCTGTTACTATCACGACTGTGGAGACTGAAGACTGTTGTCAGCAGGTTTATTGATGTACAAAAGAGTGAAACTGAAAAAAAGTCATACAAATTATAAATCTGTGCAGCATTGTACTGAATTTCTGCCGAATAAAAGCCAAAAACATCTATATGAACCTGAACTGCTGACGCCATCTTGGACAACTTTGCAAATCGTGGCTAAATTTTATAGCAAAACAACTCATTTTTCAGTAAAATAATGCATCTAGCATAAAAACAGTGTTACAAAATTATTCATTTAGTAGATACAAACAATGCAACCTTAAATGAAAGATATATGCAGTAATTTCCTCCAACAGGGCATCATGAAGTGGCTACTGACACCATTACTCTTTTGATTGACTGCAAGAAAAGGTTTTGGTCCAGATTTAAAAAAGAAGAAAGATTGCCAAGTTGCAACACCGGAAAAGTGACGGTGTATTACGACCATTGTAGATAGAAAAAAAGAGAGTAAATATTATCAACCCATTTAGTAAATTAATCAGAAAAAAACCCTTTATTTTTGGGGGAAATTAGTTACACTTTAATATTCTTGTTAATTGTTGTTTTTACTCTAAAAGCAAACTTTTAATTGACTATCTGTCCTCAACAGGACACGGAGAAACTTCTACTGACTCTCCAGTGGATAATCTGATCACAGAAGCTGAAAACTTGCAACAAAATGTTGTTATTCTAGTGGAACGAGAAGAAGAAATTCATCTTAATCAACTGGAGAAGCAAGTGGAACGGGAAGCACAAAGTGAACTGGAATCTTTACCCCTGTTGCCCGATTCTTTTACTACAGAAGATCCACTCGATAGAAACCAAACGGTCACCTCAGATAGAACAGAATCTTTCCCCACTACACCTTATACTTTGGACTTCCTTAAACCACTAAATGAAAGCACAGAAATACGTTACGACTCCCAGCATCTTCCAGAGGCAGCTGTCAGCACAACGAAGACCTTTGATTCAACACAAAGCACAACTATTTCTCCTGGTGATTACAACGGGACAGACTTACACCAGAACCTGAGCTTCACCTTTCACACATCGGAGTTTGAGAGAAGCACATACGAACCGCAGACGGAGAACCAGACAGCATCAGACACAAACTCTACTGAGTACCTACAATCAACTGAACAGACAATCCAGTACCAAGAAATTCACGAGACCAGTTTGCACAAATCTCACACCAATTACAGCGAAACCAAGAACAACCGTACAGACGTAGATGCAGAGAAAGCGTTTTGGGAGGGAACGACTTTGGTGGCTGGTCCGTTGCTCCAGGTAAAGTTGGAAGATGCAACTACAGAGGATCCCGTACAGATGGACACGACTCAGACGACCCAAGACAAAAGAACTCCAGCCACACAAGAAACTCCAACTACTAAACTAACTGTTGAGGCCTACTCAATATGGACTCCCAGTGAAGGCTCCGGAGATATTTCCCAAGGTAGGGAAACTATTTAGTAAAATAAGTGCATTATATAGGCCAATCACCTGAAAATGTGTCATTGTATAATTCAGTGATGATATGTTTAGAATCAGAGCATATTAGCTCCAAATGTTAATATTCAATACATTTCATAGACCACATTTAGAGAGTTGGATTAAGGCAGAGTTTTCAAGAGGTTGGTATTTTCTATGTAAATTAAAGTCAAACACGACGGATTTCACTGCAAAAACACAAAATCTTACCAATAATAGGGGCGTGCTGTGGTGGTGTAGAGGGTAGCGCGACCCAAGCTTGGAGGCCTTCGGTCCTCGACGCGGCCATCACGGGTTCGATTCCCGGATTCAGCGACGTTTGCCGCATGTCTTCCCCCCTTTCCTGTCAGCCAACTGTCATATAAGGGACACTAGAGCCCAAAAAAAGACCCCCTGGAGGGGAAGAAAAAAGAAAGAAAAAAAAATCTTACTTAGAATTTTTGGTTTATTTTCTAAGGGAAATGTCATTGTACATATGAAATAAGACAAAACTACTTTACAAGTAACTTCTCAGCAAGATAACTCAATGATGCTTTAATATTGACGAAAAAGTTCCAGTTTCCCCAACAGATTATTTCACTTATAACAAGACATTTTTCCCATTTTTTCAAGTTGAATAAAATGCCAGTGACACCAGTACTTTTTCATCAATATTAAACAATTATTTACTTAAAACAAGCTCCTGTATCTCGCTGAAGAGTTATTTGTCAGTTAGTTTTGTCTTATTTCAGGTGTACTAACTTATGTGCATTAGAAACTAAACCAAAAATACTTTTTGTGTTTTGCAGTGTTGTTAATAAAAATTTTCAATTTGTTATTTTTTTTTAATAGACAGGTACTTGTTGTTTTCTTTTTTATGTCATACAGACTTTTTCACACAAGTTTCCTCCAGTATCTAAAACAAAAATGTATATTCAAAATTGAATTTTTTTCAATTGATTTGTTTATTTATCTATTAACTTCTTGTTTAGGAAACAATGTAATTATTGGTATATATTTTAAGTTTAGCCACTTTAAATATTTTTCTGAACAATATCCAACAAAGATCATGTTGCTTAATTTAAAACTATATGCACACAAATTGTATTTGACTTTTGATTTTGTGCCAGGTGTTAAGTTATGAGAAGCTTTTTTGATATCAATATTAAGTGTTTGATGTCAGAATTTCTGTCTGATATTTTTACATGACTTGAGCTGAAAACCTTCAGTGTCTTTAGTGGGTTATGTTGAAAAAGATTTTATTTTGCAAGACTAAACTGCTTGAGCAAAATGTGCATTATTTAAGCCTAAATGAGAGCTAGAAAACTAGGTGCAAAGTTGATATAATGACGATGTGTAAATCAATTTAAACTTTTACAAAAACAGTTTTATTGAAGACTTCTATCCAGATTTCTGCTGTTTTTGCTTTACAAACCTGATATTTAGATCAAATAATATATTATCTCAGTAAATTCTTATCAGTTAAGCATTTTGTCAAACCTATAACCTAAAATATTTTATGCTTTCTTTCAGAGAGAGAATTTGAAATGGAAGCGGCCACTTTCATGTCCTCGTCTCAATCCGCCGCTGCTGGATTCACAGCTAAACCGTTGGGTTCTGCGGTGGCTAGCACCTCACCTCAGAGAGAAGCTCCCAATCCAACCCTCTCTTCTGTGTCACGCCATGTGGACAAATTAGATTTTGAAATCCACACCACAACACCAGGCTTGTGGGAACTCACTATTTCTAGACAGGAAGGAAGTACAAGCTTAGACACAGAGGAGGTTGATGCAACTCAGGCTCCTCAACAGGTAGTTTCTGGAGTAAGTTTGCCTATGACTGAATCTCCAGAGGACTTCAATGTCTCTCATTCACCGTCTGAATTTGCAACAAAACAGTATCAGACATTAGGCAGCTCTTATGAAGAGGCAAGCGGATCTGAACTTGGAACAGTTAATTCCATCTTTCAGGAAGGCATTAAAGTTGCATCGCCTTTTGAGAAAACTTTTATAGTTTCCCCAACTCATGGCAAAGAAGAAAACAAGTCGACTTCAATTGAAGAAGAAGCTAAATCTTTCTCAACTGCTGTGCCCATAGAAGTAGCTAATGCTAGCCAAAGCACTGAAGAAATTGCCCCAACACTTGTTCTTGAAGTAGAAACCAAAGTTACACCAACTGTTGTCCTAGTAGAAGAAGGTAGAGTTAGCCCCACTTTGGGTCTTGAAGACAGTAAAGTTGTCCCAGCTCTAGTTGCTGAAGAAGAAGCTAAAGGAATCCCAACCACTGCTCTTGGAGAAGTTGTTAACATAACCCCAACAGCTGCTCTTGAAGAAGATACTAAAATTGCATCAACCCCAGTTTTTGAAGGAGAGACTAAACCTGATCCAAATGTTGCAAAAGAAGCTAAAATTACAACAACTCTGGTTTCTGAAGAAGAAGCTCTTGTTGACCCAACTGTTGTCCTAGATGAAGAGACTAAAGTTAGCCCAACTTTGGTCCTTGAAGAAGTGAAAGTAGCTCCTGTTCTGGTTACTGAAGAAGACACTAATATTGAACCAACGGTTGCAGAAAAAGCTAAAATTCGCCCAACTTTGTTTCCTAAAGAAGCTATTGTTGACCCATCTTTTGTCCCTGTAGAAGAAGGTAAAGTTAGCCCAACATTGGTTGTTGAAGAAAATAAAGTTGTGCCAGCTTTAGTTGTTGAAGAAGAAGCCAATGTTGACCCAACTGTTCCAGCAGAAGCTAACGTTCACCCGACTTTGGTACCTGAACAAGAAGCTCATGTGGACCCAACTGTTGTCCCAGTAGAAGAAGCTAAAGTTAGCCCAACATTGGTTGTTGAAGAAAATAAAGTTGTGCCAGCTTTGGTTGTTGAAGAAGAAGCCAATGTTGACCCAACTGTTCCAGAAGAAGCTAGCGTTCACCCGACTTTGGTACCTGAACAAGAAGCTCATGTGGACCCAACTGTTGTCCCAGTAGAAGAAGCTAAAGTTAGCCCAACATTGGTAGTTGAAGAAAATAAAGTTGTGCCAGCTCTGGTTGTTGAAGAAGAAGCTCATGTGGACCCAACTGTTGTCACAGTAGAAGAAGCTAAAGTTAGCCCAACATTGGTAGTTGAAGAAAATAAAGTTGTGCCAGCTCTGGTTGTTGAAAAAGAAGCCATTGCTGACCCAACTGTTCCAGAAGAAGCTAACGTTCACCCGACTTTGGTACCTGAACAAGAAGCTCATGTGGACACAAGTGTTGTCCCAGTAGAAGAAGCTAAAGTTAGTCCAACATTGGTAGTTGAAGAAAATAAAGTTGTGCCAGGTCTGGTTGTTGAAGAAGAAGCCAATGTTGACCCAACTGTTGCAGAAGAAGCTAAAGTTCACCTGACTTTGGTACCTGAACAAGAAGCTCATGTGGACCCAGCTGTTGTCCCAGTAGAAGAAGCTAAAGTTAGCCCAACATTGGTTGTTGAAGAAAACAAAGTTGCCCCAACAGCTGCTCTTGAAGAAGACTCTAAAACTGCATCAACCCTTGCTGTTGAAGAAGAATCTAAAGTTGACCCAGAAATTATAGGAGAAACTTCAAGGCCCCCAACTCTGGGTCTTGAGGAAGAGGCTAATGTTGACCCAACTCCAGTCCTTGGAGTTGTCATTGATGAAGAATCCAGACTAACCCCAAACATTACTTTTGAAGAAAAGGCTAAAGTTGACTCAACTTTGGTTCTTGAAGAAGAAGCTAGTTTTACTCCAAATGTTAAAGAAGAAGCTCAAGTTGACCCCACTTTGATTTATGAAGAAAGTAAATCTACCCAAATCCCTCTCCAGGAGGAAGAAGTCAATGTCCTAAAGTTTGAAAATTCAGAGGAAATTACTAATTTTTCTGGTGCCCCTGAAGAAGAATCCAAAGTAACCCCAACCTTTGTGACTGATGAACTTAAAGTTACTCCAATCCTTAATTTTGAAAAGGAAACTGATGTTGCACCAACCCTTGAGGATTTTACAATCTTTCCTGTGAATACCCAAACATCTAAGTGGAGTCTGTTGACTACCACAACTGGACCTCAGGAGCATCTGAATAGTGTAAAGATCAGTCAGAAACCCCCCTTCATGTCAGTGTCAGAGCCCTCAATGAATACCAAGTCTATGTCTTCTGCCCCTACCATTTCTACCCCAACATATGTGCCCCAGCGCACCTGGAGCCCAAGAACCACAAAACCTCCCACTTTCCATGAGACGACAGAAACCCAGAAGGTGAACCATTTCATGCCAGCACTGGATCATGGTCTGATTGATCTTGACATTAGCCTCACCCAACCACCCACCCTGCATAACTTGCCCAAAGAGAGGGCAGCTGTAGGTGGTACAGGGGCATTTTCAGGTAATGCTAAAACCACTCTAATCAACCTAACCGTCCTCTTCTTGCTCAGCACACTGATGCACTAAAATCCCAGGTTTATTTTCTGACAAACTTCCTCCATGGTCTGTAAAACAAAAATCCCCCCAAAAACAAAACCCTCTCCCTGTTTGTTTCACTCGCTGTCTCAACAGATCCTCACACCTTTCTGACTTCTAAACGCTTCACCCTGTTAAAACACTCCCACACTCCTCACTGCTCTCCTGCTACTCACACTGGGACAGTTGACATTTTGTCAACATTTTTTCTTCTTTTTTGCATGACATTTTCCTACTCATCCAAAGACTGACTTCTGTGAAGTACAGATAAGTTTGATGAATGTTTTAGTGTTTCCCTTACAAGAACGATGGCAATAGCCCCTGAAATCAGAATGTATTTTGCATAAATGTTGAAACTAAGGCTACATTCACACTGCAGGCTTTTGATATTCAATTCTTTTATAAAATCAGATTTTTTGGTGTGGTCGTATATGCGACTTGTATGTTTTTTCTCCAGTGTGAACTGCAAACGACCTGAAAGTGTCCCGCATGCGCAGTAGAGGGCGCAATAGCGTCACACATAGTGAGCCTGCTCAGTGTTTTGCCTGTGGTTTTGCCAACCGCCATGGAGGAGGAAGAAGAAGGAGAAGAAGAAGAGCTCGGTGTTTTCGGGAGTAAATGTGGATGCTAACGGTGGAGCATTTACGATTTTGTTGTCCGAAATAGCACATTAGCAACATCATTGTCATTATCGTGCGCCATGGTTGTTGTTTTTCTTCCCGCTTGCGCGTAACAGGTCGCAGAATAGTGACGTTTGTCGAGTATCAATGACGTTCAGGTCGGATGAATGCGACACGGCCGTTCAGATTCAAGTCATATTTGAAAAGATCGGATACAGATCTCCGTCATTCAGACAGTCACGAGGAGATCAAATACAGGTCGTATTAAGGTAAAAGAAAAACAAAACAAACGAATTTGGGTCGCTTCAGTGTGCATGTAGTCTAATTTATGAATGTAACATAAATTAATTTGAATGTGATAGCATTGACCAATGCAACTGGTATAATGTTTTTTGACAGCAATATTCTCTGGTATTGCCTCTTCAGATAACATAAGCACACGTTGTGTTAAGGTTTAGAAGCACAAGCCATGTTTATTCACAATTTGTTGTGAGCAGTGGGGGTTTTTGATGTTGGTCATGTAGGCAGCAATTCAGAAAAATTAGAAACTTTCTTGCATTTTGATTGGCTTGGGAGACGCAGGAGGAGGGATAAGCACAGTCGCCATTCATGCAAGAACTGCCACTGCTTGTTGGTGTTTAGCACCTTGTTTTTAATTATCTTTAAGCTGTTCCCTTTTCATATTTCACACTTATATTGCCTGTTGTTTATTCATGATTGCTTAGGATGTGTGGTATGTTTTTAATAAGGAATTCTAATATTATCTATTTTATTTCTGTTTACACTAGTAAAAACATAGTAATTTTATGGTTGGTAGTTTCTACATCCTCAGGCATTAGATGTTAATTTCTTTGAAAAAAGAAAAAAGACAAATTCTTTTTTTTAAAAAAAAGCTTGTATAAAATTAGCTTGACAGAAATCCATTTTAATTGAAGTGCTATTATTGTGTTTGTAAAATAAGATCCTTTTATTTTGAACTCAATGTAACAGGTTAAAATGAAATTATTATTAGTTTAGTCAGAAATGGCTGTTCAATTATTGACAGAACAGTGCAAAAATGAAAGTTTTGATGAATATTTCATCCCACAAGGAAGTATAAACATTTTATACTCGTGACAATAATTTAAAATCAATAAACAGTCAAAACTATTATGTTTTTATTTCTTATGAATACATTTTCATGTTTACCAAAATATTAAGCATTTGTCACCAAAAATCTAAGAACAATATTTAATTTGGATTTTTTAAAATATTGAAATACCCTTCACAAATTAAGAAAAAGTGACTGTAAATGTCAACATTTGACAGCAAACTGATAATAACAATTGGTAAAATATAATACAAAAGCAGTTATACCATCTATAAAATGTGGCTTAATTGAAGTAGACTTCAGCATTAACATAAAAACTTTTCTTTACTCTTCAGTCAGTAATTTATAAATCTAGTTTTTATTTTATATGTTCTTTCAGGAATTTATCTTGGTATCATTTTCTTTGTTGCTTTATTTTTATTTATGTTTTACAAAATTCACCACCACATGCACTTTCATTTCTGAGTCTCTCGCTTTCTTTTTTTTTCCTCATTTACTTTCCGATGTGAAATAATTTTATATTTAATGTCACAATTACAGGTGAAATACAAAAAAATAGTTGTGCTAAATTCTTACAAATAGAAATAAAAATAAAAATGTTGATTTTGGCCACATTTTATGAATTCATAATGGTTTAAACTAATTGTTTTTATTATTTTTTGGGCATATTGAGCCATTTCTAAAATACATTTCTGGTTCTAGTTCTCCATATACTTTATATAAGAGCTACAACGGGATTTTCTTGATTAACACTTGTTTATTTGTTATTCTGGGTTTTACTCTGTTTTATTCGTCTGTGTTTTTACTAAAACTATCCCATTTATTGAAGTAACTGCACTGAAAACAAAGTGTTTTAAATATGTTAGCAATGCATGTATGAGGAGATGGATTTTTGCAGATTTACATATTTTAAGTCTCTGTTGTCCTCTAAAGGCTGAAGGTGTCCATTTTCGTTTGCTAAAATAAAAATAATAATCACACAATTACTGGTGCTTGGTTTAGTAATATACCAATTGCAGCCTTGATTTTCAGATTTAGTGATGCATAAACAACCATCTCCCCTTTTGGTGAAGAAAAGTGAAAACATCTCTACTGAGTTAAACTTTGCCAAGTTAGTAAAACTTTGATGTTTTAGTGAACATAAACATAAGTAAAACGATCTTAATGAGAGGACGGGGTTCTTTAGACTTTAAAGGAGTTTCTGTGGTTTTCCACGCTTTATTTATATTCCTTTGCTCATGTTTGACAACAGTTACGCCTGGAGAGCATATGATTCCCATTTGTGTTGTGAAAAGTAGTTATTACCTTTTACATACACTGCAGAGATGTTTCTGGAAGGAGCTTCATGTGAAAGTGAACATAATGACAAGACAAAGCTTATGTTGTTAAATATTTGATTTCTGGTTATACAGATATGTCATATTTTGCTTTATTTTCATATATTTTAAAATAAATCCAGACTTTGAGCTCTCTTTCTTCTTTTCAAGGCTTTAAACAAGCAAGCTATCATCTCAATGTGACAAAGCAAATATTTTTTCTGTTTTGTGCACTGAAACTTTCAGTAACATTTTGCTTGAGTGAACACTTTGTATGAAATAATGTTGAGTTATCAGTTATGAGTGACGCATTTAGCTCAGATTGCTTCTTTCCTAGGATTCTAATTTTCATGACCATAGCAAGAAAACTGTGGGCACATTTAATACAAATACTGAACATAATTGCCAAAAATAAACAACTTCTGTATTTATCTGCAAACCTTTTGAAAAGAGAGTCTTAATGAGAAGCAAAAATTGCTGATTGTACCTTGTGCAAATAAAATCAGATATTTTAAAGGGTTAATATTTAGAAGAAGAACAAAAAGGAACGAAGACAATAAAGGAAGGATCTAAGAAGACGAAAAGATCACCCTGTCCTCTCTTGGCCTACATTTTGTCTTTAATTCTGTGTCCTACATTTTAAATTATACTAATATTAAATGTATAAAGCAACGGGTTCCTATCTTTAAACTAGTGTGTGTTTAAGTAATATTATGGATAATTTTCCCACGGGGGTCAGATCTGTGGTTTTTATTTCAACATTGATCTGCAGTAGCCCCTCTCTTGTGTTTCAGATGCCTGTTTGGACAACCCATGTCTCAACGGAGGGACCTGCACTGAGCGGGACGGACACATTAAATGTCTCTGTTTGCCGACATATGGAGGAAGGTTCTGTCAGAGCGGTGAGATTCCTGCCTGTCGTTGCTTTCCAGAGTTTTGAAGTACATGCACATTTAATCGGATCCTTCCCAAGTTGTATTGATTTTATTAAATGTTTTGGCTGTGACACGTTTTTTTTTTTTTAACTGGTGGTTTCTTGGTTTATTCTGACAAGAACAACAATATTAAAGTCACACAGTTATAACAATGACGGAGTTTTATTAGCTGTTTCACAGCCAGCTAAAGGAACAATCCGAATAACAAAAGACACAGAATAGAAATGCAACTCGATTACACACAGAGGTATCAAATGTTTTTCTCACTTGTTTAAAAAACAAAAATGAGATCGTGATCAGTCAGTCTAGGACTTTTTCCACCTGCAAAGTGAAAATTATTCAGTGCTATTCATCTGAAATAAAAACTAATCTTTTACAGGAAAAATGCAAAGAAAAATTAAAGACTCAATCAAAAGTATCCCAAGAAAGGACAGTGGGTGGAAACAGGTGGTTTGTTTCTTAAATGCACTTCCAACTTGATTTTTGAAAAAAAAAAAAAAAAAAAAGTTATATTAACTCAAAATTTCTTACAACTTAGATGCAAACCAAAGTTAACTTAATCTGATCTTACAAGTTCAGAACATGGCCAAAAAAAGTATTTTAAAAAACTAAAAACATTTCTGCCACGCCCTCTGGTGTGTTCTTAATTTTTTTCTATTAATTGGATGGTCTACAACTTATCAAAATAATCACACCAATTCAAAATACAAATATTAATTGCAGATTTAGGTTAAATACTAGCTGTAGTATATCCTAACTGCCGAAAAAACTCTAAATGACCACAACAGCCCCTTTAACTGATATTTTACAGATTCAGTTTTTGATTCAAATCAGTATTAAATCTCCTTCAACACACATAGCTGTCATAATTTACACTATTAACTGTAAATAAAGGTAGACTATCCTAGATGGGTCTTTAAGTTGCTTTTTTGCATCCTTTAGCTGCAGATTTAGGTTAGCTTGCACTCAGGTTGCAGAAGTTTCTCATTGTTTCAGGAGAGAGTGCAAAAAAATCCACATTGTAACATATAAAGTTCCAAGAATTTAAACAGTTGTTTGAGAAAATATGGAAACGCAGTGACACTGCGAGTAGTGGTTGTTGTCCATGATTGGTAAAACAAAAACAGTTCATTGAGGTTACTAATGGAAAAGAACAGAAATAATCTTTATTGTGGGAAAATTCAGCTCTGCTAGCAGCAAAGTGCAATATAAAAGCAGAAAATAAAAGTAAAGTAACGTACACATCTTTATCATAATTTTATTGTAATTTTATGCAAAGCAGTGAGTGGAATAAAAGGAAAACAGGCCACAGTTTCTCTTGAGCCATTAATTACCACAAAATGAACAAAACTAAGCATTCACTTAGTGCAGAACCTGCTGAGTCATCTAAGCTTGCTTTGTTGTGCTTTCCTGACTCCCTGCTGCGTTTCAGACTTGGAGCGATGTGAACCAGGCTGGGATAAATTTCACGGTTTCTGCTATCGACACTTCAGCCAGCGCCAGACCTGGGAGGTGGCAGAGAGGCACTGCCGCACGCAAGGAGCTCATCTGGTGTCCATCATGACCCCAGAGGAGCAGGACTACATCAACAGTAGGGCCACAATGTCCAGTTTACCTGTCGGAGCTTAATTTAGACTTTCTAAAGGTTTCATATATATATATATATATATATATATATATATATATATAGGTGTGTTTTATTTTATGATTGAACTGGGATATGTCTGCTAGGTAACTACAAGGAATACCAGTGGACTGGTCTGAACGATAAGACGGTTGAGGACGATTTTCGTTGGTCTGACGGAAACCCACTGGTGAGAAAAGTTAGACGCACGGCTTTTACAAAAAACAAGCAGCAAACACCACACAAAATTACGACAAAGTATTACAGCCACGCTAAGAAAATGAAAAAACAAAACAATATTATGAGAGTAAAGTTGGAATATTAATAGACTAAAGTTATACTCCTACGAAGGTATTCTCATAATATTATGACTTTATTCTCATATAACTTCAACTTTATTTTCGCAATCCTATTTTATCCTTGTAATACAATGACTTTATTCTTGCATTATTTTGACTTTCTTCTCATCGTGTTATGAATTTATTCTCAGAATTTTATTAACTTTTTTTTCTTTCATTTTTTTTGTTTTGTTGGCCTTTTTACTCAAATTCAAACTTATTCTCCAAATCAATACAGCTATATGAGAACTGGTACCGAGGGCAGCCTGACAGCTACTTCCTGTCTGGAGAAGACTGCGTGGTGATGGTGTGGCACGATAACGGCCGCTGGAGTGATGTACCCTGCAACTACCACCTGGCATACACCTGCAAGAAAGGCACCTGTAAGTTCAGCCAATGAGACTGAGCAGAAGTCATTTCAACCTGAGATTGCAACTCCCTCTACTGGTTGATAGAAGCCATTACATCACCATTTGTTCCCTCTTTTAACAGCCTCTTGCGGCCCGCCACCAAAAGTCCGGAATGCATCCATATTCGGAAAAATGCGAGTGAGATACGAGACCAATGCAGTTGTGCGGTATCGCTGCTCAGAGGGCTTCCAGCAGAGACTGAACCCTGTGGTCAGGTGTCTGTCCGGAGGCCGATGGGAGAGACCTCAGATCCTCTGCATCCCTGGTGAGATTGGAGCTTATTCCATAAATATACCCAATTATTCATTTTAATCATGTCTAATTATTTGTTTGTTCATATTTAATCCAGAAGGTGGAGAAATTTTGCAGCACCTCGGCATGTTGTCGCAAACCGACAGCCACTTTTCAGCAGCTGAAACTGAATTTGAAGCCACTAAGGAGACGCCACAGTACTGGGACATCAAGTTTTAACACCTTAAAAATACAGTTTGGTTACAGTACCATGACAAAATGTAAATTATCTTGAATAATGAACCGCAAAAAAACAAAAAATGATGGAAAATGATTCAAATTTGCTTCAGATAAGAATGTGCATCCATGATTATGGATATTTTAGACTCCTCATGTGGCATTTAATTACCCCCAAATTAGGCCATGATCTAATAATTGTTCTTGTTGTGGTTTTTGCTATGTTTAGGGTCTTTTCACACAATGGTGCTAAGCTTTTGAGACAATTTCACGGAGTTAGATTTTTATTGTGTCATGTTCCCACTTTATCAAAGATCCTGACACCGCTTAGTGAGTCATCAGATACCAAGAAATGTTGTATATGTTGGTTTTCACAGCAAAAATTACCTTTCACTTTATTTTTTATTTTTCCAACAGAAAACTTAAGATCAAACGGACACAGTTTTGTTCGGTGGCTTTATGTTGTAATAAAGTTTTGTAGAACAGAGCCAAGAATAAATCAGTCTATTTTACTCTCACTGTGTGTTGGCTTTATTTCATGTCAAATCATGTTAAAGTGACAACCCTGTTTTTCCTGTTTCTGATGTGTCAGCTGCTATAAAGGGGATTTATTTGAACCCCTATTGCTGCTCTGTATGTGTAGCAAATTATCTCCAACTCAAGATAACAATAGAGCATCTTTGACAAACAAAATACTTTAATAAATTGCCTACAGTTTAAACTTAGAAGAAAGGTACTGCATAAATCATTCTAAAACCTATGTGTTTAAAGAACTGCCAACTGGTACCAATGTCTGGTGTCTGGGATTTACAGAATTTTTAAATTATGAGCACTATTTTCCAGGGGCAAGAAAAATATTGGAAGAGATATCAGAGAAAATGACACAAAATTATACATTTGTTGTTGTTGTACAGAGCTGTTTGAAGAACATCTGAATTTCTTTCTCCCATAAAATTAATACATTCAGATTTCCAAGTTGGACACAAATCAACTGGAAGTCAGATTTACCACTCTGAAATTAAGAGAATTTTTCACTTTGAGATCCAATATGGCCGCTCCTCACGGCCACAATAGTAAGTGGCGGTGGAAACATGTTTATTAGACTTGTAAGAGTCAAAATCAGCTTACGTGTAGCAAATGCAACTCTAAACTGAACAGATTAAAAGTGATGTTTGTATGTGGAAAGCAACAGTTTAAGACAATCCTTGTAAGTGGTACTACAAATAATGAATACTTAGGCACCGCCACATTGCGATGCTCCGTTGACAGAGGAAGAAGTTCAACATGCCATCAATTCTTTAAACAACAATAAAAGCCCTGGACATGATGGCATTACTGCTGAATTTTACAAACAGTTCAAAGATCAAATTAGTAAAATATTATTGCAGGTTTTCTCTGTCATGGAGCAGACGAGGTGCACACCCAGGACATTTGCACAAGGGGTCATAACTATTCTTTACAAAAATAAAGGGGACAAAAGCAATTTAGAAAATTACAGACCCATCAGTTTATTGAACACAGATTACAAAATATATTCCAAGATACTAGCAAACAGGTTAAAATCAGTCATAGGTACCATAATCAGTTCATCTCAAGCCTACGGCATTCCTGAAAGAAACATTTCCGATACAGTATTGTCAATAAATCAAACTATTCAAACCATGGTCAATTCACAAGGAATATTTCTCAATTTAGATTTCAGCAAAGCATTTGACAGGGTAGAATACAATTTTCTCTGGGCAGTTTTAAATAAATTTGGATTTGGTCAGTCATTTATCAGCAGGTTACAGTTATATTCAAATGCAGAAAGTACAGTTAAATGCAATGGTCACTTCACAGACTACTTCCGATTATACAGGTCAGTCAGACAGGGGTGTCCTCTGTCCTCCCTGCTCTACAGCCTGGTGGCAGAGCCCCTCGCCGCCTTGATTAAACAAGATAAAAACATTCAAGGCATAAAATCACCACAAGGCAACATCAGCAAAATATTTCAGTTTGCGGATGACACATCAATAACAGTTAAAAATGAAAGCAGTCTGGATTTGGTCATTACACATTTGCATACTTATGGTTCAGCTTCAGGGGCAAAAATCAATACAACTAAGTCAGAAATCAAGGCGGCTCGGACGCCGGGAAGATGGGAGTTTAGGGAGGTAGAGGACACGGTCAAGGTCCTGGGTGTGTACCTCGGTAAGCGGCAAGAAGCAGCGAGAGACGAGACCTGGAAAAGCATTACCATAAAAGTTCAAAAACAACTCAACCTGTGGAATCAAAGGAAATTAACCATTAAAGGAAAAGTAGTCATCATAAATGAAATGAAATGAAATTTTTTATTCGAACATGATACAAATATAAAAATAAAATAGTGCACAGTAACAAGAAGTGCATAAGAAAGAAGAGAAAATACAGATTTTTTTGTTTCAGTTAACATATCATGCTCAAAATGGGGTAGGAAGAAGTGAGAACTTATAAACTCCTAAACAGTTTAATCATTTCAAAAATAATTTATCCGCTCAGTGTTTACGTACTCCCAAATCAAGTGCTCAATAAATTCAACAGTCAAATCTCAAACTTTATCTGAAAAAGCAGAAGTAATTTAATTAGTCACAAAACAATGAATTGGCAGACATTCAATCCAAAAAACAAGCAATCAGAATCAAACTCATCTCCAGGTTTCTAACGTCTCCAATTAAACACGTCTGGCATGATTATTTTCTATCCCATTTGCAATCTTTTGGTACAAAAAATATCTTCAATCTATGTTCAAAATGCAGTTTAAAACAAACACAAAATAGACGGGTTTTTCACAGAATGTTTTGATGCTTGGAATATAATCAGATTTCAGTTAATAACCCATATCAAGTACAGGTCTTGTCTCTTGCTGCCGATTTTCAACAATCCTGAGGCGGTCTGCGAAGGCGGGATGCTGAATTTCACATCTTGGAGAAGAGCTGGCATTCACACCTTTGGGCAGGTTTTGAATGATCGAGGATCAGTGGATATTAACAAAATTTTCAGTCTTTTCAGAATATCCAGATTACCCTACAAAAAACACCATAGTACAGAACGCTAAAAAGATTCAGGCCTCTTTACCTTTCCACTGTTCTTCGATCATTGGCAGGAGAGGACGACATCAGGAGGTGCAGGATGACGCCCCGACCTTCCATCTCATAACCGGTATTCAAAAAATAAACATTGGCTCAGTTTCAACAAAAAAATGGTATAAAATTCTCATCTCCCAGACTGTTAAAGAACCGGCATCACACAAACAATGGTTAAAACTTTTCCCCAGCATACCAGTATACAACATTTGGTCAAATTCATATTACAAATTAAATCATCATCAAGCAAACAATACAGATTTCTTATTAAAACATAGAAGACTTTTTACGGGCGTCATCCTGCACCAAGTAAACAAGGAAAAGTTTGGCAGAGACTGCACAGTTTGTCTTTCAGACCCTGAGACCCTCGAGCACCTGTTCCTCCGCTGTCCCGGCTGCACACTCTTCTGGGAAAGGATCCAAATCTTCTGTTGGACAAGAATGAATGGGACTGGATAAGACTTTTTGGATTTCGTAAACCATATGGACAGCTGCCAAAGTAACAACTCTACCTCTGTAACATCATCTTTTCTTTGGCTAGACACAGCATTTACATCACTAGAAACTATCAACTATATGAAAGCAAGAAAATCAACAACTGGAAACTCTTTCTCGGACTGTTAAAGAATCACTGGAGGACAATCAATCACATCAATCAGGATCTCAGTAAAAACATTTTTGGACGACTTTATCGTTGGGGATATTTTGATTAAGAGACTTTCTGAAATCTTTTCTTTTTGAAACATAATCAAGGACTTCTATTGAGTAGTTCTGTTGGTATGAATAATGTATTATTTTTAGTTTGTCATTTTTTGTTTATCATGTTTGTCTCTATAAATAAGTGCACATTATTTGTTTTATTCTGAATTTTTCATTAATAAAAAGATTTAAATAAAAAAGACTGTGCCTTGGTTCTGGTGGTGGATGGTTCAAGGCCAGCTTGAGGCATGGTTTTAAAATGTTAAAGACAGTTATTGCGGTACTTGTAGAAGTTCCGGCAAAAAATGTTGTGTACTTGTATGGCACAGTGGTTAGAGTCTGTGCTTTGGATTCCTTGAAACTGGGGTTCCAGTCTAGCTTGCTGCATGGTTTTAAAGTTTAACTTGAAAAGCCTGTGTATTAGTAGAAGTTCCGACAAAAAATGTTGTGTGCTTGTATGGCACAGTGGTTTTAAAGTTTAACTTTAACTATCCATATATTTCTATCTATTAGTAGAAGTTCAAGCACGATCATTGTCAGTATGCTTGCATGGCACAGTGGTTAGAGTCTGTGCTTTGGATTCCTTGAGACTGTGGTTCAAGTCTAGCTTGAACTGCATGATTTTAAAATGACTGGTTTGAGGCATGGTTTTAAAAATGTTAAAGACAGTTCTATCTACTTAGTAGAAGTTCCGACAAAAAATTGTCAGTTGCTTGGTTGGCACAGTGGTTAGAGTCTGTGCTTTGGATTCCTTGAGACTGTGGTTCAAGTCTAGCTTGAACTGCATGATTTTAAAATGACTGGTTTGAGGCATGGTTTTAAAAATGTTAAAGACAGTTGTTGCGGTACTTGTAGAAGTTCCGGCGAAAACTATTGTATGCTAGTATAGTACAGTGGTTAGAGTCTGTGCTTTGGATTCCTTGAGACTGTGGTTCAAGTCTAGCTTGAACTGCATGATTTTAAAATGACTGGTTTGAGGCATGGTTTTAAAAATGTTAAAGACAGTTGTTGCGGAACTTGTAGAAGTTCTGACGAAAATTGTATGCTAGTATAGTACAGTGGTTAGAGTCTGTGCTTTGGATTCTTTGAGACTGGGGTTCAAGTCCAGCTTGCTGCATGGTTTTAAAAATGTTAAAGACAGTTGTTGCGGTACTTGTAGACGTTCCGACAAAAAAAGGTGCAGTATGCTTGCATGGCACAGTGGTTAGAGTCTGTGCTTTGGATTCCTTGAGACTGTGGTTCAAGTCTAGCTTGAACTGCATGATTTTAAAATGACTGGTTTGAGGCATGGTTTTAAAAATGTTAAAGACAGTTGTTGTTAGAAGTTCAGCAACTATTGTATGCTAGTATAGTACAGTGGTTAGAGTCTGTGCCTCAGTTCTTTGAGACTGGTGGTTCAAGTCCAGCTTGAGTCATGGTTTTAAAATGTTAAAGACAGTTGTTGCGGTACTTGTAGAAGTTCCGATGAAAAAGGTGCAGTATGCTTGCATGGCACAGTGGTTAGAGTCTGTGCTGGATTCCTTGGACTGGGGTTCAAGTCCAGCTTGCTGATGGTTTTACAGTGACTGGTTTGAGGCATGGTTTTAAA
The DNA here is from genome assembly GCF_019740435.1 of Gambusia affinis. Taxonomy (NCBI): domain Eukaryota; kingdom Metazoa; phylum Chordata; class Actinopteri; order Cyprinodontiformes; family Poeciliidae; genus Gambusia; species Gambusia affinis. The sequence continues at coordinate 10,355,937 of NC_057881.1, read as the reverse complement.
ATGTTAAAGACTGTTGTGGTACTTGTAGAAGTTCCGACGAAAAAGGTTGTTGTGTGCTTGTGTGGCACACAGGGTGAAGACTGTGCTTTGATTCTTGTGGTCGCTGGGTGAAGACCAGCTCGAAGCACGGTTTTAAAAATGTTAAAGAGAGTTGTTGCGGTACTTGTAGAAGTTCCGCAGAAAAAAGGTTGTAGTGTGCTTGTGTGGCACAGGGTGAAACTGTGTCTCAGTTCTGGTGGTTGCTGGGTTCAAGACCAGCTTGAGGCATGGTTTTAAAATTGTTAAAGACGGCTTTGCAGTACTTGTAGAAGTTTTAAAATATTGTGTGCTTGGTTGGCACAGTGGATTGAAGTCTGTGCTTTGGTATGGTGGTGGCTGGGTCAAGACCAGCTTGAGGTCAAGGTTTTAAAATTGTTAAAGACGGCTGCGGTACTTGTAGAACCAATGTTGATAAGGGTTGTAGTGTGCTTGTGTGGCACAAGGAGATCGTGTTCAAAGAGGTCGTGGTGACAAGGAGAGGTCAAGACCAGCTTGAGGCAAGGTTTTAAAATTGTTAAAGACGCCTTTTGCGGTACTTGTAGAAGTTCCGACTAAAAAGGTAGTGTGCTTGTGTGGCACACCGGTTAAAACCAGTTCAGATCTGTCAAGTGGTTGAGGCAAGACCAGATTGAGGCAAGGACAAAGTACGGTGCAGGACAGATAAAAGGTTGTAGCGTGTGTTGGCACACTGGATTAAAATGTGGCAGGAAGTGGTGGTCGGGTCAAGACCAGCTGAGTCAAGTTTTAAAATTGGGAGGGCAGTTACTTTGACAGAAGTTCCGGAGGCAGGCAGTAGTGCAGGACAGATGGGAGGGCAGGCGGTTAAGCAGGTCTCAGTTCTGGTGGTTGCTGGGTCAAGACAGATGAGGGCAGAGCAGTGGGCAGGACAGCAGTACAGGAAATATTGGGAGGGCAGGTGGCAGGCAGGACAGATAGGGAGGGCAGGCAGGGTAGGCAGGACAGATAGGGAGGGCAGGCAGGGTAGGCAGGACAGATAGGGAGGGCAGGCAGGGTAGGCAGGACAGATAGGGAGGGCAGGCAGGGTAGGCAGGACAGATAGGGAGGGCAGGCAGGAGGTGGCAGGACAGATGGGAGGTCAGGACAGGACAGGCAGGACAGATACAGGCAGGGTACAGATCAGGCAGGGCAGTCCTGGGACAGGCAGGCAGGACAGATAGGGAGGGCAGGCAGGGTAGGCAGGACAGATAGGGAGGGCAGGCAGGGTAGGCAGGACAGATAGGGAGGGCAGGCAGGGTAGGCAGGACAGATAGGGAGGGCAGGCAGGGTAGGCAGGACAGATAGGGTAGGCAGATATGTCAGGACAGATAGGGAGGGCAGGCTCCAGATGGGGAGTCCCAGGTGTCAGGACCTCCCATCCCTAACCCTCCCTTCCTGGCAGCTCCCTGTCCCACCTGCCCTCCCTTCCTGCCTGCCCTCCCTGTCCCACCTGCCCTCCCTGTCCCAGATGCCCTCCCTGTCCCACCTGCCCCCTGTCCCTCCCTGCCCTCCCTGTCCTCCTCCTGCCCTCCCTGTCTGTCCCACCTGCCCTCCCTGTCCTCTCCCTGTCCCACCTGCCCTCCCTGTCCCCTGCCCTCCCTGTCCTACCTGCCATCCCTGTCCTACCTGCCATCCCTGTCCTACCTGCCATCCCTGTCCTACCTGCCCTCCCTGTCCTACCTGCCCTCCCTGTCCTACCTGCCCTCCCTGTCCTACCTGCCCTCCCTGTCCTACCTGCCCTCCCTGTCCTACCTGCCCTCCCTGTCCTACCTGCCCTCCCTGTCCTACCTGCCCTCCCTGTCCTACCTGCCCTCCCTGTCCTACCTGCCCTCCCTGTCCTACCTGCCCTCCCTGTCCTACCTGCCCTCCCTGTCCTACCTGCCCTCCCTGTCCTACCTGCCCTCCCTGTCCTACCTGCCCTCCCTGTCCTACCTGCCCTCCCTGTCCTACCTGCCCTCCCTGTCCTACCTGCCCTCCCTGTCCTACCTGCCCTCCCTGTCCTACCTGCCCTCCCTGTCCTACCTGCCCTCCCTGTCCTACCTGCCCTCCCTGTCCTACCTGCCCTCCCTGTCCTACCTGCCCTCCCTGTCCTACCTGCCCTCCCTGTCCTACCTGCCCTCCCTGTCCTGCCCTCCCTGTCCTGCCTCCTGTCCCACCTGCCCTCCCTGTCCCACTCCTGCTCCCCTGCCCTCCTGTCCTGCCCTCCCTGTCCCACCTGCCCTCCCTGTCCCACCTGCCCTCCCTGTCCCTGCCCTCCTGTCCCACCTGCCCTCCCTGTCCCACCTGCCCTCCCTGTCCCACCTGCCCTCCCTGTCCCACCTGCCCTCCCTGTCCCACCTGCCCTCCCTGTCCCACCTGCCCTCCCTGTCCCCTACCTGCCCTCCCCTGTCCCACCTGCCCTCCCCTGTCCCACCTGCCCTCCCTGTCCCCCTGCCCTCCTGTCCCACCTGCCCTGTCCCTGTGCCTCCCCCCTCCCTGTCCTCCTGCCCTCCCTGTCCTGTCACCTGCCCTCCCTGTCCCACCTGCCTCCTGTCCCACCTGTCCCTCCTGCCCTCCCTGTCTCCCTGTCCCACCTGCCCTCCCTGTCCCACCTGCCCTCCCCTGTCCCACCTGCCCTCCCTGTCCCACCTGCCCTCCCCTGTCCCACCTGCCCTCCCTCCCCTTCCACCTGTCCCTGCCCTCCCTGTCTCCCTGTCCCACCTGCCCTCCTGTCCTGCCTGCCCTCCCTGTCCCACCTGCCCTCCCCTGTCCCACCTGCCCTCCCTGTCCCACCTGTCCCTGTCCCTGTCCTCCCTGACCTGCCCTCCCTGTCCCTGTCCCTGCCATCCCTGTCCTACCTGCCATCCCTGTCCTACCTGCCATCCCTGTCCTACCTGCCATCCCTGTCCTACCTGCCATCCCTGTCCTACCTGCCATCCCTGTCCTACCTGCCATCCCTGTCCTACCTGCCATCCCTGTCCTACCTGCCATCCCTCCCTGTCCCTTCCCTGCCCTGCCCTCCCTGTCCTACCTGCCCTCCTGTCCTACCTGCCCTCCCTGTCCTACCTGCCCTCCCTGTCCCACCACCTGTCCCACCTGCTGTCCCTGTCCCACCTGTCCTCCCTGTCCCTCCCTGTCCCTACCTGCCCTCCCTGTCCCACCTGCCCTCCCTGTCCCTCCCTGTCCCTCCTGTCCTGCCCCTGTCCCCTCCTGCCCTCCCTGTCCCTGCCCTCCCTGTCCCACCTGCCCTCCCTGTCCCACCTGCCCTCCCCTGTCCCCCTGTCCCTACCTGTCCCTGTCCCACCTGCCCTCCCTGTCCCACCTGCCCTCCTGTCCCACCTGCCCTCCTCCTGTCCCACCTGCCCTCCCTGTCCTCCCACCTGCCCTACCTGCCCTACCTGCCCTACCTGTCCTACCTGCCCTACCTGTCCTACCTGTCCTACCTGCCCTCCCTGTCCTACCTGCCCTCCCTGTCCTCCCTGTCCTACCTGTCCTACCTGCCCTCCCTGTCCTACCTGCCCTCCCTGTCCTACCTGCCCTCCCTGTCCTACCTGCCCTACCTGTCCTACCTGCCCTGTCCCACCTGTCCCTCCTGTCCCACCTGCCCTCCTGTCCCACCTGTTCCCTGTCCTGTGCCCCTGTCCTGCCCTCCCCTGTCCCACCTGCCCTCCCTGTCCCACCTGCCCTCCCTGTCCCTGTGCCCACCTGCCCCTCACCTGCACCTGGTCCCACCTGCCTGCCTGTCCCACCTGCCTGCCCACCTGCCTGCCCCACCTGCCCCTGTGCCCCACTGTCCCCCTGTGCCCCACCTGTCACCTGCCCCACCTGTCTACGTACCTGCCCCACCTGTCCCTACCTGTACCTGCCCCACCTGCCCCTCCACCTGCCCCACCTGCCCCACCTCCTGCCCACCTGGTCCTGCCCACCTGTCTCTTCTGTCCCACCCGTCCCCTGTCCCACCTGGTACCTGGATGTCCCACCTGTCCCACCTGCCCTGACTGTCCTCCTGCCCTCTGTCCCACCTGCCCTCCCTGTCCCTGCACCTGTCCCACCTGCCCTCCCTTACTGCACTCCCTATCCCTGCCCCACCTCCTGCCTCCCACCTGTCCCACTCCTTTCTTGGACCTGTTGTCATCCCCTGTCCCACCTGCCATCCCCTGTCTCACCTGCCATCCCTGTCCCACTGTCCTCCCTGGGATATCCTTGTCCGCCACCTTGCCCTGAAATCTTTTCCTGTCCACCACCTGCCCTGACCTCCCCTTGTCCTATTTCTGTTGGCCTCCTTGTGACCCTGCTTTGCCTCTCCTTGTCCTGCACTGACCTCTCCTTGTCCGCCACCCTGACTCTCCTTGTCCGCCACTGCTCTCAAGACCACTTGAGACATCTGTTAATCCCTTTGCCACTCTGCTTTGCTCCTTGTCCGCCACCCTGCTCTGACCTCTCCTTGTCCTTGTGTGGCCACTCTGCTCTGACCCTTGTCCGCCACTCTGCTTGACCACCTTGTCCGCCACTCTGCTCTGACCTCTCCTGTGATTATTGACAGTTGTTACAATAGAACTTCAGTTTGTGCTTCAGATACATTGATCCACAACCGAGAACTTGAAGGTCTCAGTCTCAAGCACAGAGTTTGAATCCACTGTGCCAACCAAGATTAATTTGATATTTTGAGGAAGAACTGTAAAACATATACAAATTTTAACCTTGACTGCTGGTCTTTAAAGCAAAACCAGAACTTATTTCAAAGCATGATTAAAATAGGTGTGTGTAACTGTGTGTGTGTGTGTGTTTGTGTGTGTGTGAATTCATGATCTGGTCTTATAAACCACCAGAACTAAAATGGATGAGAGTATGTGTGTATATATAAATACAACCATTTTAAACTTATATATTGAAGTAGCAAAGCAGTCTTTACAATTTTAAACCTTCACTTGAGCTGGTCTTGACCCAGCAACCACCAGAACTGAGACACGGTTTTAACACTGTGTGCCACAGCACACTACAACCATTTTCGGAACTTCTACAAGTACTGCAAAGATTTTACAATTTTAACTCTTGACTCAAGCTGGTCTAGACCCAGCGACCACCAGAACTGAGACACGGTTTTAACCCAATTAAAACACAAGCACACATCAACCATTTTTGAACTTCTAAAGTACTGCAGTCTTTACAATTTTAAAATTTTCCTTGAGTTGATATATTGCACAATATCACCATTAAACTGTCCAGCAACCACCAGAACTGAGACACTTGGTGTTTTACACACTGTGCCACACAAGCACACTACCTTACCATTTTCGGAACTTCTACAAGTACTACAAAGCCGTCTTCATCAATTTTAAAACCTTGCCTCAAGCTGGTCTTGACCCAGCGACCACCAGAACGGAGACACGGTTTTAACTCGGTGTGCCACACAAGCACACTACAAGCCTTTTAGTCGGAACTTCTACAAGTACTGCAAAGCCGTCTTCAACAATTTTAAAACCTTGCCTCGGGGTAGTCTTGACCCAGAGACCACCAGAACGAGGCAGGTTTTAACCCTACACAAGCACTACAACCATTTTCGTCTGAACTTCTACAACTTCTACAAGTTCCAAACAGTTAATAGTTGTTGCGGTCTTTAACAACTGCTAAAGACCGCAACAACTGGTCTTCGTTAAGTTAAAGACCGCAACAACTGGTCTTCAAGTTGTTAAAGACCGCAACAACTGGTCTTCAAGTTGTTAAAGAACAACTGGCTGTCTAACAACCACCAGAAACATTTTTAAAACCATGCCTCAAGCCAGTCAATTTAAAACCATGCAGCAAGCTAGACTTGAACCCCAGTCTCAGGGAATCCAAAGCACAGACTCTAACCACTGTGCCAACGATTGTGCTTGACCTTTTACTAATACACAAGCTTTTCAAGTTAAACTTTAACACAATGTGGCAAGCTAGACTTGTACCCCAGTGTCAAGGAATCCAAAGCACAAACTATATACACAACTATTTTCGTCGGAACTTCTACAAGTACCGCAAAGCTGTCGTTAACGATTTTAAAACCTTGCCTCAAGCTGGTCTTGACCCAGCGACCACCAGAACTGAGACACGGTTTTAACCCGGTGTGCCACACACACAATACAACCATTTTTGTCGGAACTTCTACAAGTACTGCAAAGCTGTCTTTAACATTTTTAAAACCATGCCGGGACCTGGCCTTGAACTAGCAACCACCAGAACCAAGGTACAGTCTTCACCCAGTGTTCCATAAAAGAACACTTCTCTCTCTCTCTTCTGTTGGACAAGAATGAATGGGACTGGATAAGACTGGATTTCGTAAACCATATGGACAGCTGACAAAGTATCAACTCTACCTCTGTAACATCATCTTTTCTTTGGCTAGACACAGCATTTACATCACTAGAAACTATCAACTCTATGAAAGCAAGAAAATCAACAACTGGAAACTCTTTCTTGGACTGTTAAAGAATCACTGTAGGACAATCAATCACATCAATCAGGATCTCAGTAAAAATATTTTTGGACCACTTTATCGTTGGGGATATTTTGATTAAGAGACTTTCTGAAATCTTTTCTTTTTGAAATATAATCAAGGACTTCTATTGAGTAGTTCTGTTGGTATGAATTATGTATTTTTTTTTTTTTTAGTTTGTCATTTTTTGTTTCTCACGTTTGTTTCTGTAAATAAGTGCACATTATTTGTTTTATTCTGAATTTTTCATTAATAAAAAGATAAAAAAAAAAAAAGACTGTACCTTGGTTCTGGTGGTGGATGGTTCAAGACCAGCTTGAGACATGGTTTTAAAATGTTAATTTCAGTTGTTGCGGTACTTGTAGAAGTTCCGACAAAAATGGCTGTAGTGTGCTTGTGTGGTACACTGGGTGAAGACTGTGCCTTGGTTCTGATGGTCGCTGGATGAAGACCACCTTGAGGCATGATTTTTGTGATTATTGTGACAGATATGAAACAATAGAACATGTTATGTTAGAATGCCATAAGTATGAAAGAGAAAGAAGGTGTATGAAAGGAGAGTTTGAATGTATTAAGGAAAAGATTAATTTGATAGATATTTTGAGGAAGAATTCGGGGAGTAAACATATACAAATAATTATGAGATATTTAAAGAAAACTAAATTATTTCAAAGAATATGATTAAAATAGGTGTGTGTGTGTGTGTGTGTGTGTGTGTGTGTGTGTGTGTGTGTGTGTGTGTGTGTGTGTGTGTGTGTGTGTGTGTGAATGGGTGCATGATCTAGGGGGGTGGATTATAAATATATATATAAAAATGGATGAGAGTATGTAGGTATATATAAATAGGAAATGCATTTAGTTAAATTATATATTGAAGGTAGGAGTAGGAAGATACAAATACTTATATAAGTTGATAGTCCATTTCGAACCACACTTCATACCAGTAGGTGGCGGTAATGCTGCTTAAAGTTTTTTTTTTGCCAACCGCCAATAAAATCAAGAAGAAGAAGAAAAAGAAAAAGAAGAAGATTTTTTTTTTATTTTTAACAATACATTTATTTACAATTCATGAAATGCACAAAATACAATTAAAAACACAAGGTATCACATCAGGACAAGTTTTTTTAAAAAATTATTAAATAAGGTGCTGGTTAAATTCTAATTTTCCTTGAGTTGATATATTGCACAATATCCCATTAAAACCCCATAGCTGTATAAAATTTTGCATATTCCCAGTGGCTCTGTGGAAACAAAACTCTAGTCTCAATCTGGCCTTTATAGTAACCTTCCACAGAGCCACGGCATCGAGTTGAGGTCCAGCCTGGAGTCTGTCTCTACGAGATAAATAGCCATTTTTGCTTCAGCAATTAAATAATTTAAAATCTGACCTTTTGACTTATTGACTTTGTTAAAACGCAGTACATTAATAAAAATAGAACTGGTAAAAACAATGCCAAAGTGGCTAAAAACACTCATCAATAAACTAAAAAATGTCGTCAGTCTCCTACAATCAATAAAAACATGAAAAACACTCTCGGACAGACCACAGAAGGGACACTCGTTTAAAACCCCTGGACTAATAATTGACAAATACGAGTTCGTAGCGATGGCACCATGTAAAATTCTCCATTGGAGATCACCAGTTCGTTTTCTTATAGGAGGTTTATAGGAGATTTGATGAAGATGAAGAGATTAAGAAGATTGATCCACTTAAGTTAACAAAAGCACTTAAAGCGCATGTGGGAGAAATAAAACATGCTAAAATACTGAGAGATGGAAATCTCTTGATTGGATGTAATTCAGAAGATCAGGTGGAAAAGGCGAATAAACTTGGGTGGGTGTGTAAAGTCAAAGTTAGAACAGTTGTTAGAGTGGGTGAAAAAAGAAATAATGAAAGTAAAGGAATTATCACAGGAGTGCCTCTTAGTGTAAATATGAAAGATTTAGTTGGGAATTTAAAAGAAAGAAATAGGGAAGTAAAAAATGCAAGAAGGATGACAAAGGGTCCAGAGAAAGTTGAGACAGAAACTGTGTTGGTGGAGTTTGAGTCAAAAGAAGTGCCAAAGGAGGTTTTCTTTGGTTTGATAAGATTTAGTGTCAGGGAATTTGTGCCTAAACCAGTGAGATGTTTCAACTGTCAGGAATTTGGCCATGTTGCAAAAATGTGTAAAGGAAAAAGGAGATGTGCCCGATGTTCTGGAGACCATGAATATGGAAAATGTGGAGTTGGAGTTAAACCAAAGTGCTGTAGTTGTGGAGGAGAGCATAGTGTAGCTTTTTGGGGATGTGAAGTGATGAAACAGCAAACAATGATACAGAAAACAAAAGTTATGCAGAAAGTTACATATGTAGAAGCGTGTAAGATGGTTGGAAAAGAGAAACAAGATGGAAAATCTTTGACTGAAGAAAAACAAGTAATCCAAAAGGTTATGGAAATAGTCAAGAGGAAAATAGAAGAGGAAAAAAAGAAAATGGTGACTTTTATTGCAGGAGTAATAAATGCAACCTCAGATGTGAAATCAAAGACTGAAAGGATTCAGATTATTGTCAAGGCAGCATGCCATAGCTTAGATTTGAAGAATATTCGATGGGAAGATATAAGGGGAGAACTGTGTAGTCAAGCAAGCCAAGAAGGATAGTATTAATCTTACAATGGAATGCAAGGATTCTTCTGTCAAATGGTCAAGACTTTAAACAGTTCATTTATGAGCAGGAAGCTAAACCTGATATAATTTGTATACAGGAAACTTGGCTGAAGCCTTTTTTGGATTTCAGAGTATCGGGATATATTTCAGTGAGATATGATAGAAAAGAAGAAAATGGGGGTGGGTGTATTTCTTTGATTAAGGAAGGTATTCCATATAAAATAATTGAAAGTAAAGGGGATTTGGAATATGTAGCAATTGAAATATGGGTAGAAGAAAAGATAATATTGATTATAAATTTTTATAATCCCTATAAGAAGCTTGAAATAAGTAAACTTGAGGAGATGGATTTAAAAGGAAATATTATTTGGTGTGGAGATTTTAATGCACATCACTCATTATGGGGAAGTGAAAAAGTTGATTATAATGGAAAAGTTTTTGAAGATTTTTTAGATAGTAATAATCTTGTATGTTTGAATAATGGTAAGAAGACAAGAATTGATATAAATTCAGGTAAGGAATCTGTATTGGATTTAACATTTGTTTCCAGTTGTTTGGCCCCATTGTGTGATTGGCAAGTTAAAAATAAGTCTCTTGGCAGTGATCATTACAGCATTACAGCAACATAAGGATGGGTCAGATACAGAGTCCTGAAGTGGTAGGAGGAAAGTGGGTATTTGGAAAAGAAATTTGGAGTAAATTTAATAAATTATGTGAATGTAAGATTTTAAATGTTCAAAATGATTTGAGTATTGAAAATATGAATCAAGAGATCAGTCAGAGTATTTTAGCAGCTGCTGAGGAGTCCATTCCAAAGACATCAGGGAAAAATAGGAGAACGTTAGTTTCATGGTGGAATGATGAGTGTAGAACAGCAGTCAGAGAAAGAAATAAAGCCTTTAAATTGGTTAAAAGGTCTCATAATTTTCAACATTTAATTGAATATATAAAATCACAGGCAAACGTAAGAAGAATAATAAGAAGTGCAAAAAGAAAATATTGGAGAGATTTCTGCAACAAAATTGGCAGTAATACAAAGATAGGGGAAGTTTGGGGAATGATCAAAAAAATGGGGGGGGGAGGATAGAAGAGAATGGAGTTACCCTATACTCAGTGACGTGCGGTGAGGTTCATAGCTGGTGAGGCACTGACGTCATCAGAATCAGATTTGCAAATAGATGCATAGATTGACAGCAGTTTACAGGTTATGTTTCACTTCTGCATCCTTACACATACAAACTGTAGCTCACAAAACACACATTTCCTTAAAAAACAAAACAAAAAATCACTATCTCTATTATAATCTATCGCTGCACTTGACTTGCTTCCCGAATCGTTTAGCCTAGCTCGCTGCCATTTACTCGGCAGTTGAGGAGTGAACAAGACGAACGTCTGGGATCTTGAGCGCCCCCTGCCATGAGGCAAGTGAACTGCCTGCCTCACCTCGAACCTGTTCTCTGCCGTTTATAATCGCTCATTACACGAAACACGTTACACAAACACAGTTGGTGACAAAAAGCACTGTACATTATATACATAAGCTAAATTATTGGAAATAAGTTCACATATTAAATTTGTTTAAACCATTTTATTGACGCCGTACAGCAACATGCTCTCTCCGCTTAGCAGCCAGCGCAGAGCCAGGGGTTGCGCAATCCAAGGTGAGGCAGAGCTCGCTGCTGCCTCACCGGCATCGCTTCCAAGCATTTGCATGGGAAAATAAGAAAATTCAGCGATTTTGAACAAATAAAAATCGAAATTGGTGAAGCTACATGAAAAATAAATATTTTTTAGTACAAACCACCGGATGAATATAACAATTTAAATTACTTTATGATTATATATTTTCTTTCTTTCCATGATGGCTGGTGAGGCACTGCCTCACCTGCCTCCCCTGACCGCACGTCACTGTATACCAAGGAATTCAGTCCAACAGTTTTGTGGCCTTTGAGACCTACATGGACATGGAAATATATTAATGTAGACAGATCATTATCAAATATTAAGAAAAGAAGTATAACAGACATCTGTCAAGAATTCTATAATAAAATACAGAATAAATATAATGACTATTTGCAAATTTTGGTAATTTGGGTAATGAAAGAGCAGATAGGTTGGCTAAGGAGGCTATTAAAAAAGAAGATATTGATATGCCAATAAAGTTATCTAAATCTGAAGGAAAAAGTATAGTTTGGAGAGAAAGTAAGAAGATATGGAAAATTAGGTGGGATAATGAAATAAATGGAAGGCATTTGTATAAGATACAAAATACAGTTGATGTAGAAAGGATTAGAGGAATAAATAGGAGGGAGGAGATAATTATAAATAGAATAAGAACCGGTCACAGTTTTTTAAATGGAACTCTTTTTAAGATGGGGAAACATCTTACTGGTTTATGTAGTTGGTGTGATGATGTAGAAACAATGGAACATGTTTTTATTAGTTGTAGGAAATATGTAGATCAAAGAAGAATATCCTGTCCTACCTGCCCTCCCTGTCCTACCTGCCCTACCTGCCCTACCTGCCCTACCTGCCCTACCTGCCCTACCTGCCCTACCTGCCCTACCTGCCCTACCTGCCCTACCTGCCCTACCTGCCCTACCTGCCCTACCTGCCCTACCTGCCCTCCCTGCCCTCCCTGCCCTCCCTGTCCTACCTGCCCTCCCTGTCCTACCTGCCCTCCCTGTCCTACCTGCCCTACCTGCCCTACCTGCCCTACCTGCCCTACCTGCCCTACCTGCCCTACCTGCCCTACCTGCCCCTGCCCCTGCCCCTACCTGCCCCTACCTGCCCCACCTGCCCACCTGCCCCTGCCCTCCACCTGTCCCCTGTCCCACCTGCCCCACCTGCCCACCCCTGCCCCACCTGCCCCACCTGCCCCTGCCTGCCCTGCCCCTGCCTGCCCCTGCCTGCCCCTACCTGTCCCTGCCTGTCTGCCCCTGTCCTACCTGTCCTACCTGTCCTACCTGTCCTACCTGTCCTACCTGTCCTACCTGTCCTACCTGTCCTACCTGCCCTCCCTGTCCTACCTGCCCTCCCTGTCCTACCTGCCCTCCCTGTCCTACCTGCCCTACCTGCCCTACCTGCCCTACCTGCCCTACCTGCCCTACCTGCCCTACCTGTCCTACCTGCCCTCCCTGTCCTACCTGCCATCCCTGTCCTACCTGCCATCCCTGTCCTACCTGCCATCCCTGTCCTACCTGTCCTCCCTGCCCTATCCTTGTCCGCCACCTTGCCCTGACCTCCCCTTGTCCACCACCTTGCCCTGACCTCCCCTTGTCCGCCACTCTGCTCTGACGTCTCCTTGTCCGCCACCCTGCTTTGCCCTCTCCTTGTCCGCCACCCTGCTCTGACCTCTCCTTGTCCGCCACCCTGCTCTGACCTCTCCTTGTCCGCCACTCTGCTCTGACCTCCCCTTGTCCGCCACTCTGCTTTGCCCTCTCCTTGTCCGCCACCCTGCTCTGACCTCTCCTTGTCCGCCACTCTGCTCTGACCTCCCCTTGTCCGCCACTCTGCTCTGACCTCCCCTTGTCCGCCACTCTGCTCTGACCTCTCCTTGTCCGCCACATTGGTTGTTACAATGTCTTCAGTTTGTGCTTCAGATACATTGATCCACAACCGGGACTTGAACCCAGTCTCAAGGCATCCAAAGCACAGACTCAATCCACTGTGCCAACCAAGCACGTGACAATATTTTCGTCGGAACTTCTACAAGTACTGCAAAGCCGTCTTTTACAATTTTAAAACCTTGACTCGAGCTGGTCTTGACCCAGCAACCACCAGAACTGAGACACGGTTTTAACCCGGGGTGCCACACAAGCACACTACAACCATTTTCGTCGGAACTTCTACAAGTACTGCAAAGCAGTCTTTTACAATTTTAAAACCTTCACTTGAGCTGGTCTTGACCCAGCAACCACCAGAACTGAGACACGGTTTTAACACTGTGTGCCACACAAGCACACTACAACCATTTTCGTCGGAACTTCTACAAGTACTGCAAAGCAGTCTTTTACAATTTTAAAACCTTCACTTGAGCTGGTCTTGACCCAGCAACCACCAGAACTGAGACACGGTTTTAACACTGTGTGCCACACAAGCACACTACAACCATTTCCGTCGGAACTTCTACAAGTACTGCAAAATTTTACAATTTTAAAACCTTGACTCAAGCTGGTCTAGACCCAGCGACCACCAGAACTGAGACACGGTTTTAACCCGGGGTGCCACACAAGCACACTACAACCATTTTCGTCGGAACTTCTACAAGTACTGCAAAGCAGTCTTTTACAATTTTAAAACCTTCACTTGAGCTGGTCTTGACCCAGCAACCACCAGAACTGAGACACGGTTTTAACACTGTGTGCCACACAAGCACACTACAACCATTTTCGTCGGAACTTCTACAAGTACTGCAAAGCAGTCTTTTACAATTTTAAAACCTTGACTCAAGCTGGTCTAGACCCAGCGACCACCAGAACTGCGACACGGTTTTAACACTGTGTGCCACACAAGCACACTACAACCATTTCCGTCGGAACTTCTACAAGTACTGCAAAGCCGTCTTTTACAATTTTAAAACCTTGACTCAAGCTGGTCTAGACCCAGCGACCACCAGAACTGAGACACGGTTTTAACCCGGGGTGCCACACAAGCACACTACAACCATTTTCGTCGGAACTTCTACAAGTACTGCAAAGCAGTCTTTTACAATTTTAAAACCTTCACTTGAGCTGGTCTTGACCCAGCAACCACCAGAACTGAGACACGGTTTTAACACTGTGTGCCACACAAGCACACTACAACCATTTTCGTCGGAACTTCTACAAGTACTGCAAAGCCGTCTTTTACAATTTTAAAACCTTGACTCAAGCTGGTCTAGACCCAGCGACCACCAGAACTGCGACACGGTTTTAACACTGTGTGCCACACAAGCACACTACAACCTTTTTCGTCGGAACTTCTACAAGTACTGCAAAGCCGTCTTTAACAATTTTAAAACCTTGACTCGAGCTGGTCTTGACCCAGAGACCACCAGAAACGAGGCACGGTTTTAACCCGGTGCGCCACACAAGCACACTACAACCATTTTCGTCTGAACTTCTACAACTTCTACAAGTTCCGACGCAACAACTGTTAAATACCAGTTGTTGCGGTCTTTAACAACTGCTAAAGACCGCAACAACTGGTCTTCAAGTTGTTAAAGACCGCAACAACTGGTCTTCAAGTTGTTAAAGACCGCAACAACTGGTCTTCAAGTTGTTAAAGACCGCAACAACTGGTCTTTAACAACTGTTAAAAACCGCAACAACTGTCTTTAACATTTTTAAAACTGTGCCTCGAGCCGGCCACCACCAGAAGCGAGGTACGGTCTTTACTCGGTGTGCCATTCGAGCACACGATAACCTTTTTCGTCTGAACTTCTACAAGTATCGCAACAACTGTCTTTAACATTTTTAAAACCATGCCTCAAGCCAGTCAATTTAAAACCATGCAGCAAGCTAGACTTGAACCCCAGTCTCAGGGAATCCAAAGCACAGACTCTAACCACTGTGCCAACCAAGCAAGTGACAATGATTGTGCTTGACCTTTTACTAATACACAAGCTTTTCAAGTTAAACTTTAACACAATGTGGCAAGCTAGACTTGTACCCCAGTGTCAAGGAATCCAAAGCACAAACTATATACACAACTATTTTCGTCGGAACTTCTACAAGTACCGCAAAGCTGTCGTTAACGATTTTAAAACCTTGCCTCAAGCTGGTCTTGACCCAGCGACCACCAGAACTGAGACACGGTTTTAACCCGGTGTGCCACACACACAATACAACCATTTTTGTCGGAACTTCTACAAGTACTGCAAAGCTGTCTTTAACATTTTTAAAACCATGCCGGGACCTGGCCTTGAACTAGCAACCACCAGAACCAAGGTACAGTCTTCACCCAGTGTTCCATAAAAGAACACTTCTCTCTCTCTCTTCTGTTGGACAAGAATGAATGGGACTGGATAAGACTGGATTTCGTAAACCATATGGACAGCTGACAAAGTATCAACTCTACCTCTGTAACATCATCTTTTCTTTGGCTAGACACAGCATTTACATCACTAGAAACTATCAACTATATGAAAGCAAGAAAATCAACAACTGGAAACTCTTTCTTTGACTGTTAAAGAATCACTGTAGGACAATCAATCACATCAATCAGGATCTCAGTAAAAATATTTTTGGACCACTTTATCGTTGGGGATATTTTGATTAAGAGACTTTCTGAAATCTTTTCTTTTTGAAATATAATCAAGGACTTCTATTGAGTAGTTCTGTTGGTATGAATTATGTATTTTTTTTTTTTTTAGTTTGTCATTTTTTGTTTCTCACGTTTGTTTCTGTAAATAAGTGCACATTATTTGTTTTATTCTGAATTTTTCATTAATAAAAAGATAAAAAAAAAAAAGACTGTACCTTGGTTCTGGTGGTGGATGGTTCAAGACCAGCTTGAGGCATGGTTTTAAAATGTTAATTTCAGTTGTTGCGGTACTTGTAGAAGTTCCGACAAAAATGGCTGTAGTGTGCTTGTGTGGTACACTGGGTGAAGACTGTGCCTTGGTTCTGATGGTCGCTGGATGAAGACCACCTTGAGGCATGATTTTTGTGATTATTGTGACAGATATGAAACAATAGAACATGTTATGTTAGAATGCCATAAGTATGAAAGAGAAAGAAGGTGTATGAAAGGAGAGTTTGAATGTATTAAGGAAAAGATTAATTTGATAGATATTTTGAGGAAGAATTCGGGGAGTAAACATATACAAATAATTATGAGATATTTAAAGAAAACTAAATTATTTCAAAGAATATGATTAAAATAGGTGTGTGTGTGTGTGTGTGTGTGTGTGCGTGTGTGTGTGTGTGTGTGAATGGGTGCATGATCTAGGGGGGTGGATTATAAATATATATATAAAAATGGATGAGAGTATGTAGGTATATATAAATAGGAAATGCATTTAGTTAAATTATATATTGAAGGTAGGAGTAGGAAGATACAAATACTTATATAAGTTGATAGTCCATTTCGAACCACACTCCATACCAGTAGGTGGCGGTAATGCTGCTTAAAGTTTTTTTTTTGCCAACCGCCAATAAAATCAAGAAGAAGAAGAAAAAGAAAAAGAAGAAGATTTTTTTTTATTTTTAACAATACATTTATTTACAATTCATGAAATGCACAAAATACAATTAAAAACACAAGGTATCACATCAGGACAAGTTTTTAAAAAGAATAATTAAATAAGGTGCTGGTTAAATTCTAATTTTCCTTGAGTTGATATATTGCACAATATCCCATTAAAACCCCATAGCTGTATAAAATTTTGCATATTCCCAGTGGCTCTGTGGAAACAAAACTCTAGTCTCAATCTGGCCTTTATAGTAACCTTCCACAGAGCCACGGCATCGAGTTGAGGTCCAGCCTGGAGTCTGTCTCTACGAGATAAATAGCCATTTTTGCTTCAGCAATTAAATAATTTAAAATCTGACCTTTTGACTTATTGACTTTGTTAAAACGCAGTCCATTAATAAAAATAGAACTGGTAAAAACAATGCCAAAGTGGCTAAAAACACTCATCAATGAACTAAAAAATGTCGTCAGTCTCCTACAATCAATAAAAACATGAAAAACACTCTCGGACAGACCACAGAAAGGACACTCGTTTAAAACCCCTGGACTAATAATTGACAAATACGAGTTCGTAGCGATGGCACCATGTAAAATTCTCCATTGGAGATCACCAGTTCGTTTTCTTATAGGAGGTTTATAGGAGATTTGATGAAGATGAAGAGATTAAGAAGATTGATCCACTTAAGTTAACAAAAGCACTTAAAGCGCATGTGGGAGAAATAAAACATGCTAAAATACTGAGAGATGGAAATCTCCTGATTGGATGTAATTCAGAAGATCAGGTGGAAAAGGCGAAGAAACTTGGGTGGGTGTGTAAAGTCAAAGTTAGAACAGTTGTTAGAGTGGGTGAAAAAAGAAATAATGAAAGTAAAGGAATTATCACAGGAGTGCCTCTTAGTGTAAATATGAAAGATTTAGTTGGGAATTTAAAAGAAAGAAATAGGGAAGTAAAAAATGCAAGAAGGATGACAAAGGGTCCAGAGAAAGTTGAGACAGAAACTGTGTTGGTGGAGTTTGAGTCAAAAGAAGTGCCAAAGGAGGTTTTCTTTGGTTTGATAAGATTTAGTGTCAGGGAATTTGTGCCTAAACCAGTGAGATGTTTCAACTGTCAGGAATTTGGCCATGTTGCAAAAATGTGTAAAGGAAAAAGGAGATGTGCCCGATGTTCTGGAGACCATGAATATGGAAAATGTGGAGTTGGAGTTAAACCAAAGTGCTGTAGTTGTGGAGGAGAGCATAGTGTAGCTTTTTGGGGATGTGAAGTAATGAAACAGCAAACAATGATACAGAAAACAAAAGTTATGCAGAAAGTTACATATGTAGAAGCGTGCAAGATGGTTGGAAAAGAGAAACAAGATGGAAAATCTTTGACTGAAGAAAAACAAGTAATCCTAAAGGTTATGGAAATAGTCAAGAGGAAAATAGAAGAGGAAAGAAAAACATGGTGACTTTTATTGCAGGAGTAATAAATGCAACCTCAGATGTGAAATCAAAGACGGAAAGGATTCAGATTATTGTCAAGCCAGCATGCCATAGCTTAGATTTGAAGAATATTCGATGGGAAGATATAAGGGGAGAACTGTGTAGCCAAGCAAGCCAAGAAGGATAGTATTAATCTTACAATGGAATGCAAGGAGTCTTCTGTCAAATGGTCAAGACTTTAAACAGTTCATTTATGAGCAGGAAGCTAAACCTGATATAATTTGTATACAGGAAACTTGGCTGAAGCCTTTTTTGGACTTCAGAGCATCTGGATATATTTCAGTGAGATATGATAGAAAACAAGGAAATGGGGGTGGGTGTGTTTCTTTGATTAAGGAAGGTATTCCATATAAAATAATTGAAAGGAAAGGGGATTTGGAGTATGTAGCAATTGAAATATGGGTAGAAGAAAAGGTAATATTGATTATAAATTTTTATAGTCCTTGTAAGAAGCTTGAAATAAGTAAACTTGAGGAGATGGATTTAAAAGGAAATATTATTTGGTGTGGAGATTTTAATGCACATCACTCATTATGGGGAAGTGAAAAAGTTGATTATAATGGAAAAGTTTTAGAAGATTTTTTAGATAGTAATAATCTTGTATGTTTGAATAATGGTAAGAAGACAAGAATTGATATAAATTCAGGTAAGGAATCTGTATTGGATTTAACATTTGTTTCCAGTTGTTTGGCCCCATTGTGTGATTGGCAAGTTAAAAATAAGTCTCTTGGCAGTGATCATTACAGCAACATAAGGATGGGTCAGATACAGAGTCCTGAAGTGGTAGGAGGAAAGTGGGTATTTGGAAAAGCAATTTGGAGTAAATTTAATAAATTATGTGAATGTAAGATTTTAAATGTTCAAAATGATTTGAGTATTGAAAATATGAATCAAGAGATCAGTCAGAGTATTTTAGCAGCTGCTGAGGAGTCCATTCCAAAGACATCAGGGAAAAATAGGAGAACGTTAGTTTCATGGTGGAATGATGAGTGTAGAACAGCAGTCAGAGAAAGAAATAAAGCCTTTAAATTGGTTAAAAGGTCTCATAATTTTCAACATTTAATTGAATATATAAAATCACAGGCAAACGTAAGAAGAATAATAAGAAGTGCAAAAAGAAAATATTGGAGAGATTTCTGCAACAAAATTGGCAGTAATACAAAGATAGGGGAAGTTTGGGGAATGATCAAAAAAATGGGGGGGGGAGGATAGAAGAGAATGGAGTTACCCTATACTCAGTGACGTGCGGTGAGGTTCATAGCTGGTGAGGCACTGACGTCATCAGAATCAGATTTGCAAATAGATGCATAGATTGACAGCAGTTTACAGGTTATGTTTCACTTCTGCATCCTTACACATACAAACTGTAGCTCACAAAACACACATTTCCTTAAAAAACAAAACAAAAAATCACTATCTCTATTATAATCTATCGCTGCACTTGACTTGCTTCCCGAATCGTTTAGCCTAGCTCGCTGTCATTTACTCGGCAGTTGAGGAGTGAACAAGACGAACGTCTGGGATCTTGAGCGCCCCCTGCCATGAGGCAAGTGAACTGCCTGCCTCACCTCGAACCTGTTCTCTGCCGTTTATAATCGCTCATTACACGAAACACGTTACACAAACACAGTTGGTGACAAAAAGCACTGTACATTATATACATAAGCTAAATTATTGGAAATAAGTTCACATATTAAATTTGTTTAAACCATTTTATTGACGCCGTACAGCAACATGCTCTCTCCGCTTAGCAGCCAGCGCAGAGCCAGGGGTTGCGCAATCCAAGGTGAGGCAGAGCTCGCTGCCTCACCGGCATCGCTCAAGCATTTGAATGGGAAAATAAGAAAATTCAGCGATTTTGAACAAATAAAAATCGAAATTGGTGAAGCTACATGAAAAATAAATATTTTTAGTACAAACCGCCGGATGAATATAACAATTTAAATTACTTTATGATTATATATTTTCTTTCTTTCCATGATGGCTGGTGAGGCACTGCCTCACCTGCCTCCCCTGACCGCACGTCACTGTATACCAAGGAATTCAGTCCAACAGTTTTGTGGCCTTTGAGACCTACATGGACATGGAAATATATTAATGTAGACAGATCATTATCAAATATTAAGAAAAGAAGTATAACAGACATCTGTCAAGAATTCTATAATAAAATACAGAATAAATATAATGACTATTTGCAAATTTTGGTAATTTGGGTAATGAAAGAGCAGATAGGTTGGCTAAGGAGGCTATTAAAAAAGAAGATATTGATATGCCAATAAAGTTATCTAAATCTGAAGGAAAAAGTATAGTTTGGAGAGAAAGTAAGAAGATATGGAAAATTAGGTGGGATAATGAAATAAATGGAAGGCATTTGTATAAGATACAAAATACAGTTGATGTAGAAAGGATTAGAGGAATAAATAGGAGGGAGGAGATAATTATAAATAGAATAAGAACCGGTCACAGTTTTTTAAATGGAACTCTTTTTAAGATGGGGAAACATCTTACTGGTTTATGTAGTTGGTGTGATGATGTAGAAACAATGGAACATGTTTTTATTAGTTGTAGGAAATATGTAGATCAAAGAAGAATATTAAAAACTGAATTAGGTTGTAATAGGGAATTGAAATTTGAGAATGTGGTTGATCAGTTAAATGATACTGAGGGAAAAAAGAAGATCTTTCGTTTTTTTAAAAATACTGGGATCATTATGAGAATTTGAGGTTTAGACAATAGGATCCAATAGGTGGCAGTAATACAACAATAATGGATGTAAGCTGCCGTAAAAATCAAAGAAGAAGAAGAAGAAGAAGATGATAAAGAAGAAGAAGAACACCTGGTACTAATCTGATGACATCATGCAGTCATCATGTGACTGTCTCCCAGCAAGCCACCATCTAAAAAAACCCTACTTGAAAATAAAACCAGGAAAATGTTTGATTCTGAAAATAATGGATTTTGGATGAATGTTTTTAGGAACACCGCGTGTGCACCCACGATGAACCGCCCTGCAACAAAAAAGTAAGTTAGTGATTGTGCGGGCGTGCCTGCATACTGACATGGACTCTAAATATGTCCTAACTCATGGCTCCTCCGTCACACACTGATACCGACATTCACAATCCATTGTTGTTTTTGTTAATAAATTTGTTAAAGTTTGACTTTTGTCTCATCCTTTGACTTAATTATGATGTTTGAGCACTTGTTTTGCGTTGGCTTTCTGGCTCGTTAGCGTTACGCTGAGACGCCATTTCTGTGCTTTTACTTGGTGATGGGGGAAGCCCGTGACGTAATTGTCCTTATTTGGACTTGTGCGCTCTTGGGGGGATATGCAGGTGCTTCGTTTAGCATGCAGTGCTTTGTTTGTGATTTTTGGGGCGGGATGCTTGTTCCGTGGCTTTGATTTTTAGCGATATAGGTAAGTGTCAAGTTTTAATGTGCACTCGTAAAACGTTTTTGAGCAGGTGTCCCCTTGCAGGTTTTGGCGGCGTTTCCCAACAGGGGTTTCACCGCATTGTTTCCTAGTGTGGAGGTACGGCGGGTAGAGCCTCCCTATCCCCTTTCCCTTCATCGGCTCGGGAGCATTCCGTGGTTGCGAGGGGGTGACAGCCTGCTGTTTGCCCTTATCGTTCCACTGGTTTCTAAATGCATAAAAACCCATCGCTACGCCTCCCGAAGACTAGGGATGAGTTTGGAAGCTTCTTCGCTAGGCAGTTAGCGGGGACACACTGCGGGTTGTCGTTTTGAGTTTTTTTTGTGCATTAAATTGTCACTTGTCCGTCGTTATAAACTTGAATCAGATTGAGGCTTTTAATGGTTGAAGATGTGTTAAGAACAGTTATAATGATGGCAGAGCATTGTGATGTTCACTTGCGGAATGTGATCGACACTCTTAGAAATTTTAAATCTGTTTAGGGTTTGTGTGTTTAAGCTTTGTCTAAACTCGTCTCTGTCTCTAATGGCGGATGTCACTGGTTTGTCCGGTGGGCAGCAAACGGACTTGTTCGACTTTCAAGTTCAGTGGAAGGAAAAAGTGTGCTTCGAGTCTGGTTGTGAAATGACTGTTCTGGTGGAGGAGTTGGCCCACGTTTTGTTAGAATCCTTTAAGAGTGTGGCAGTGGACCATGCTGGGGTTGTTGTGGGTGTGGCTCTCCTTGTTTTGTTTGGTCATTTGTGATGAGGAGAATCCTGAACACTTGGTTAAGCAGTGACGTGACCTTTTGGTGTTGTGGAGATGTCGGCTCACTTTGGTTTGACACTCTTTTGGTGTTGCTGGCTGTGAGACAGCAGTAACTTTGAGTATGGTGCTGGACCATGCTAAGGGTATCGATCTCCATATTGTTGGTCACGTTTGCTTACCTGACTTGTGTAGCAACGTTTTGTGGTAGTGGACCACTTGTTGCTGTGACCTTTTGTGTTGGGTAATACCAGTTAAGATCTGGTTGGATTGCTGGTTATTGCTTTGGCGAGTGGTAACTGGGTGAATCCATTTTGATTTGGCTGTGAACCTGTGGTAGGTCACTTGTGTGTCAGGTCTGTGTTCAGTAGTGTTTTTTTTCCTCTTGAAGTACCTTGAGGGTGTTGAAGCAGTAAGAACATGTCCTGTTTCAGCCGCTGTACTATTCTTTACCAGTCTTCATAACCAGTGACCAACATGATGGGCACAGCGACTTATGGCTGTGGGACATGGAGGCTGACGATGTGACGGCTGTCATCCTGAACACAAAATTTTGGTAATGTACTACCAGCCCAAACATTTTTAAATTAATATTTGTTTTGAGTTTTTAAAGGTTCCCCTTTGGGGCCCTTTTCTTAAGGGTGGGGTTGTTACGGCCCTGGGCCTTATGGGCTGAGTTGCAGGTGCCTTGTTGTCTGTCTTTGTGCTCCTCCCAGGTGCTGCTGATTAGTTCATTTGGAGCACAGATCATTTAAACCTGGCCGTCTTCACCTTCTGGGTCGCCTTCGGCGTCCACTCTGCCACTTGACGCTTGTTGTGTTTTGGTGCCAGGCCTCAGCTCCCCTCCTTCTGCACATTTGAGTTTGTCTTTGTTTTTTGCACTTCAACACTTCCATATGCACTCATACACCACATCCAAGCATTTGCATTACACCACTGATACCGACATTCACAATCCATTGTTGTTTTTGTTAATAATTATTCCTTGTTAAGCACTTTAACCACTGCATGGTCTCCCGTTTTTGTTATGACCTTGAGCCAGTCGTAACAAGCATTCATAATTAATACATACGAGAGATAGAAGTTCATTCAACTCGGTAAAGAAATTTTCCACATATGTTGGAGTTTTGTATAAAGTTAGTGTTAAAGTTCGTTTGAGGCCTTTAATCTCAATTCCAAGATACTCAGAAGAGGTGAAGTGACCCAAAGAAATTTTACTACTATTTACTGTATTCTTAAATATTGAAGCCACGCCTCCTCCTTTTTTATGTTTTCTATTCTCACTTAAGAAATTGTAGTTAGGAGGCGCTTAGATTCAATTAAATGATCGGTTCATTATTGTCATTCAACCATGTTTCTGTCAGGAACATAACATCGATATTATGCTCAGTGATGAAATCATTGATTAATAGAGCTTTAGCACAGAGAGGTAGTTTTAGTGACTTGGAGGCCAGACGTTCTTGAGTCTGAGGTTCCTTTAGGCAGGGGAACCGTCTGATGTTTGAATTAGGTCAGCTGTATTTTACGTTTCTGTTTTTTGTAACTTTTCTTGTAGTGATCCGGACAGGTAATGTCCTGTTTTGTAGTGCCGGGGGGCCAGACACATTCTGGGGGAAGACGGGTGTAAAAATAAAACCTGGACCCCGGCCTCAGACCTCAGAAACACAGAGTGATGGATCCTCTGGGAAATCAGAGGCAGGTGGCTTAAATGAAGTGAGGTCTGTAGCATGAGTGCTAAGGAGAGACGTCCCAATTAGAACCTGTTGATTCATTCCGTCTGTAAAATTGAGAAAGTCTGGTCCAGAAGACATTTCTCCAAAGGTGTCTTGTAAATCCTGTGAATAAGTGGATGAGCAAGGAGGGGGGCGGAGGAGGAAGGGAACCAGTTGCTCCGCCTCCAGTCGATGTTGTATCAGCTTGTTTTGGTTCCTGATACGTGGAGGGTTCCATCCTAATCAGACGTCCTCGAGCCTGTTCTTCTGAAGCGATGATGACGTTGCTGTCCTTGTTGATAAAATAAAAAAGGTTTGCAGTGAGTAGCTTTATCCCATGTTTATTAAGATTGCGTCCGCCTCTTCCAAAAAGGTGAAAGCGCTGCCAATAGATCCAGAGGTTATTGATGAAGGTCACTGAGCTGGTAGAGCAGGTTTTAATCAGCCATTTGTTTATCATGTCCAGCCTGGAGTGTTTTTCGTCTCCCCATTGAGGTGATGGAATTGGTCTACTGAGAAATAACTTCATTTTTAATTTTCCCATAGTGTTCAAAAGAATATTAAAGTCCTTTTTCAGAATCTCAGATTTCTGCTTTGCCAGATCGTTGGCTCTAACATGCACAACTAAACACTCAATATGTGGCTGATCAGCGGTTAGAGAGAGAACTTTGCGGGTTAAATCAGACACAGTGTCACCAGGAAAAGAAATCACTCTGGTTTTCTTGGGATTGCAGACGTGACTGATTCCATTTACTGCTTCATCTCCAACAATAAGCACTTTTGGCGTACCTTTCGTTTTCCTGGTGGTCGCTTTGTCCTTTAGGGTCTTGGGGGGGTGGATGTGTTGGTCTTGCCTCATTGTTGATGTTTGAAAGTGAGGTTTCACTCAGAGGCTCAGGCTGGAGTGCAGAAAATCTGTTTTTCAGTGGGATTCCCACAGAGTCAGAATGTTTTGAGGTCTGGGCTGGTCGCTCTGTCCTTGGGAGCGGAGTCGGTGGAGCTGTTTTGGTTGCAGCTGCTTGTTTGTTTTTCTTCGGTGGAACAGGTGTTGAAGTTGAAGGTGGGTTTTGGCTCAGAGCCGGCCACGCCGATTTGTCCAGGTGAGGGGTTCTCCCTGTCAGTCGCCTCATCGGATCCGCAGTGTGAGACTTTTGCTTCGGCTTGGCGCCCAGAGCGTTCCAGGGTGGGCTGCTTGATGCGAGGCGTACGACCTCTCCGTCGTTTTGAGGAAGAGTTGTCTCATTTCCACAGTTAGCATTGATTTCAAAGCAATAATATTACTCAAGTAAAAGACAAAGGTACAGTGCAATAAAACTACTCTTATAAGTACCTTTTTTCCAAAAAAGTTAGTTGAATGTGACACGTACTACCCACTTTTGAAAATAAACAACATCAGTAGCCTACAGGCTACTTGTTAACAAGCTTAAGGTGCTGTGTTGGTATTAGCTAATCATCTCTTAGCTAACATTACTTGCATCCAACAGGATTACTCAACTCAGTCGGTTAGTTTGAGGGGAAAACCGTGCAAAGTTCTTTGCATTTTGCTGGTTTGCTGCCATTATTCTATTCATTGTTATTCATTATTCTATTATTCAGTAAGTTCTTTTTCAAAAACCTTATTCTAAATTTTTGTCTTTTTCCACCAAAGACATCAGTGAAGTCAATTTTTGTGTCTAAACAGAGCAGCACACAAGGAGAGACCCGACCATGGCCTCTCAGCGGCGGTTTGTGTGGTTGCTGGCGTCCCTAAAACATCTGAGGAGATATAATGCCATCTGGAGCTAGCAGCTGATCGACTATGGATGTACTACAATCAAGCTGAGGATTCCCTTCAATCAAGTTGAGGATCGCTTCAGTCAAGCTGAGGAATCGCTACAAGGTGCCTGGCGGACCCCGTCCAATCCATCAACGGTTGGTTAAGTCAAAGAACTGTTCCAATGGCGGGTCCAGAAGACGTCTCAGTGTAAGAGCTGTTGCGGGTGGTGTGTTCGGTGTTTATTTTCACATACAGTTGGGTCGGGTTTGTGCGAAAACGAACCCGGCCGACGGGTAAAGGCGTAATAACTAATGCAGTGACAACAAAAACCCCAGCGACTGATGGGGGAGAAAAGTCCTCAAGTCACCCACCCACTCCCCGACTGCTCCCGATGGAAAAGGCCTTCATTGCCCCCACCGCTGATGGATGACCTCAGTGACCCTGCCATCGAGCTCAGATGTCTTCTTCAAGAAATGCTGCAGGTATTTTGAGTATTTGAAAAGTGATGACTTCAGAGTATGGGTTTGACCTTAAACTTGCGCCTGTCTTGTTGTCCTTCAGGAGTTCTCCTGGATCTAGTTTTTCGTCTCAGATTTCGCCCTTCATCGGATCCCCATCATCCGACAGAAAAGGCCCTGGTCTCCTAATCAGAACAGGAGACCAGGTGTAGCTCCTGTGGAAAGAAAAGTAACTGAGATAACAAAAAGCTAAGTTTCTAACTAAATTTTTAGTTAGAAAAGATTTAGTTTCTAACTAAACTTCATGTTTAGGCCACCTTCTGGCCTCTGCCTAGATCAGTTCCCGACAGAGAATGGAACTGTTTCTGAGCTCCGCAGATCAGTTCCCGACAGAGAATGGAACTGTTTCTGCCTTTGTTTTTTCCCCTCCGTGGGCTGCCACCTTATCGTGGTGGAGGGGTTTGCGTGTCCCAGTGATCCTAGGCCTGTCGGAGCTTTCATGCATCTATTTGGGTCGGGTCTAGGTGAGGGATCGGACCAAGAGCAGCCCAACGATTGCTTAGAAATTTTAGAAAAGTGCTGATTTCATTCTCAGTCGTTAAAGGGTTTGACCTACAACCTGCACCTGTCCTTTAATAATCAGCTGAGCTTATGGAATCCAAGTGATTGAACTAAAATTACTTCAAGGTGCTTTGAGATGACATTTGTTGTGAATTGGCAATATATAAAATTGAACTTTCAAACTAAAAATTAGCCCCACCAATAATAGGTGGGGATGTTCACTCCCGCTGGCGATCAGGTGGCGACGTTCACTCCCGCTGGCGATCAGGTGGCGACGTTCACACGCCGCCTGCCGACCGGGGGGAGCGGACGTTGCCGCCTGCCGACCGGGGGGAGCGGACGTTGCCGCCTGCCGACCGGGGGGAGCGGACGTTGCCGCCTGCCGACCGGGGGGAGCGGACGTTACCGCCTGCCGACCGAGCGGACGTGCCGCCTGTCGACCGGGGAGCGGACGCGTTACCGCCTGCCGACTGGGGAGCGGACGTTGCCGCCTGCCCGACTGAGTGGATGCCGCCCTCTGTTGATCGGGGGGAGTGTACGTCGCCCCCCGCAGATAAGGTGGCGAAGTTCACTCGCCGCCTGCTGACCAGCGGGTGAACGCCGCCTCTGCTGACCGGGGAACGCAGAGGGCGACGTTCACTCCCCCCGATCAGCAGGCGGCAACATCCGCTCCCCCGGTTTGCGGTCGACGACGTCTTCTCCCTCCGTTCTGCAGTTCTGCGACGCCTCTGTCCCCGGTCGGAGGGAGTGGATGTCGCCGCCTGCTGATCGGGAGTGAACGCGCAGCCTGCCGACCGGGAGTGAGCCGCCTCTGCTGTCGCGGGGGAGCAGAGGCGGCCTTCACTCCCCGTGAGGCAGCGACCTTCACTCTCCCGATCAGCAGGTGGTGACATCCACTCCTCTTGTTCGCAGGCAGCAGTGAATGCCACCTGAATTCACGTGCCTGCTGACCAGGCAGAGTGAACGCCACCCTGTGCTGACCCTACAATCGCGTTCAGCAGTTTTTCTCAAAAAATGCTGCAGGTATTTTGCTGCTGTTAAAGTTTGCGTGTTTTTAACTCAATTTCAGTCTGAGTTAAGGGTTTGACCTTAAACCTTCACCTGTCTTGTTGTCGTTCAAGAATCCACCTGGATCAGCTGTTTTTTTTTTGTTTTTTCTTCTCAGATTTTGCCCTTCATCGATCGCCAGACAGAAGAAATAGCCGAACTTCAAACACTTATCAAAACAACATCAGTTTATCTTTTTCTTCTTCTTTTCTTTCTACCAAAAACCGGATAAGTCTTCAGTCTGGTACTTTGGCCTCATCTAGACATTCTTTTTTTTATGCATAATTTTGTTTAGAAACTTCATAATTAATTTTGTTTTATTCATTTTAGGTATATAAAATGTCTTCTAATTTTATTGTTAAATGTTAGAATTTATTGTATATTGATTTTTGAGAATGTATTTTTGCATCATTTTAGTGTTGCCATGGCTCAGACTGGTTTATTGTGATTTATGCTGTTGTTTGTCATTTCTTGTTTTTTTTCTGCATTATTTATTTCAACTGCTTTTGTTTTCTCAGTTATTTTTCTTTCCATAGGAGCTACATCTGGTCTCCTGTTCTGATTAGCTGTGGTTGCTTCCTGGAGGAGGGCTTTGGCTGACATGATGCTGCCATCACCTAACATTTCTCCCTCTCCTTTTCATTTCCATGAGCATGGAAAGTTTTCCTGATCAGTTGACCTGTTGTTGTGTCTCTGCTCTGTCTTTCCTCAGGTGGCTGCTGGTAAGTGCCTGTACCTGTTGTTGTTGTTGTTGTTGTGTCTCTGCTCTGTCTTTCCTCAGGTGGCTGCTGGTGCTGTGCCTGGACGTCGACGCCTGCCGACCGGGGGAGTGGACGGTGGACGTCGCTGCCTGCCGACCGGGGGCAGCGGTCGTCGCTGCCTGCCGACCGGGGGGGGGCGGTCGTCGCCTCCTGCTGACCGGGGGAGCGGACGTCGCGTCTGCCGACCGGGGGGAGCGGGTGTCGCCGCCTGCAAGCCGGGGGAGGGACCGTTGCCTTCTGCCGAAGTGAATGTAAGCCCTTGCGGCGTTCACTCCCAGCGACGGTCGGCGACGTCCACTCTCCCCGGTAAGCGGTCGGCGACGTCTTCTCCCTCCGTTCTGCAGTTCTGCGATGACCTCTCCCCCGGTCGGAGGGGGAGTGGATGTCGCCGCTTGCTGATTGGGGGAGTGAAGGTCGCAGCCTGCCGACCGGGGAGAGTGAGCGCCGCCTCTGCTGTCCGCGGGAGCAGAGGGCGTATCCTCCCATCGGGAGGCAGCGTCCTTCACTCTTCCCGATCAGCAGGTGGTGACATCCACTCCTCTTGTTCGGCAGGCAGCGAGTGAATGCCATCTGAATTCACTCGTCGCCTGCTGACCAGGTAGAGCGAACGTCGCCCTCTGCTGATCGGGGGGAGTGAACGTCCCTGCCTCCCGACCGGGGGAGTGAACGTCGCCGACTGCTGTCGCCGCCTGCTGACCGGGGGAGTGACGTCGCCGCCTGCTGACCGGGGGAGTGAACGTCGCCGCCTGCTGACCGGGGGAGTGAACGTCGCCGCCTGCTGACCGGGGGAGTGAACGTCGCCGCCTGCTGACCGGGGGAGTGAACGGTGCCGCCTGCTGACCGGGGTGAGTTAACGTCGCCGCCTGCAAAGGAGAGAGAGTACTGTTGGGTGATGGCAGCATCATGTCAGTCAATGCCCTCCTCCAGGAAGCAACCTCAGCTAATCAGAACAGGAGACCAGGTGTAGCTCCTGTGGAAAGAAAAGTAACTGAGATAACAAAAAGCTAAGTTTCTAACTAAATTTTTAGTTAGAAAAGATTTAGTTTCTAACTAAACTTCGTGTTTAGTAAGAAACACGAGCGCCACCTTCTGGCCTCTGCCTAGATCAGTTCCCGACAGAGAATGGAACTGTTTCTGCCTTTGTTTTTTCCCCTCCGTGGGCTGCCACCTTATCGTGGTGGAGGGGTTTGCGTGTCCCAGTGATCCTAGGCCTGTCGGAGCTTTCATGCATCTATTTGGGTCGGGTCTAGGTGAGGGATCGGACCAAGAGCAGCCCAACGATTGCTTAGAAATTTTAGAAAAGTGCTGATTTCATTCTCAGTCGTTAAAGGGTTTGACCTACAACCTGCACCTGTCCTTTAATAATCAGCTGAGCTTATGGAATCCAAGTGATTGAACTAAAATTACTTCAAGGTGCTTTGAGATGACATTTGTTGTGAATTGGCAATATATAAAATTGAACTTTCAAACTAAAAATTAGCCCCACCAATAATAGGTGGGGCTAATTGGTTGCTGACCAGGTGGTTGCTTCCTGGAGGAGGGCTTTGGCTGACATGATGCTGCCATCACCTAACATTTCTCCCTCTCCTTTTCATTTCCATGAGCATGGAAAGTATTCCTGATCAGTTGACCTGTTGTTGTGTCTCTGCTCTGTCTTTCCTCAGGTGGCTGCTGGTAAGTGCCTGTACCTGTTGTTGTTGTTGTTGTTGTGTCTCTGCTCTGTCTTTCCTCAGGTGGCTGCTGGTGCTGTGCCTGGACGTCGACGCCTGCCGACCGGGGGAGTGGACGGTGGACGTCGCTGCCTGCCGACCGCAGCTGCCTGCCGACCGGGGGGGGGCGGTCGTCGCCTCCTGCTGACCGGGGGAGCGGACGTCGCGTCTGCCGACCGGGGGGAGCGGGTGTCGCCGCCTGCAAGCCGGGGGAGGGACCGTTGCCTTCTGCCGAAGTGAATGTCGCTACGTTTCACTTAGTCGGCGACGTCCACTCTCCCCGGTAAGCGGTCGGCGACGTCTTCTCCCTCCGTTCTGCAGTTCTGCGATGACCTCTCCCCCGGTCGGAGGGGGAGTGGATGTCGCCGCTTGCTGATTGGGGGAGTGAAGGTCGCAGCCTGCCGACCGGGGAGAGTGAACGTCGCCCTCTGCTGTCCGCGGGGAGCAGAGGCGCCGCCGGGAGGCAGCTTCCTTTTTCCCGATCAGCTGGTGGTGACATCCACTCCTCTTGTTCGGCAGGCAGCGAGTGAATGCCATCTGAATTCACTCGTCGCCTGCTGACCAGGTAGAGCGAACGTCGCCCTCTGCTGATCGGGGGGAGTGAACGTCCCTGCCTCCCGACCGGGGGAGTGAACGTCGCCGTCTGCTGTCGCCGCCTGCTGACCGGGGGAGTGACGTCGCCGCCTGCTGACCGGGGGAGTGAACGTCGCCGCCTGCTGACCGGGGGAGTGAACGTCGCCGCCTGCTGACCGGGGGAGTGAACGTCGCCGCCTGCTGACCGGGGGAGTGAACGGTGCCGCCTGCTGACCGGGGTGAGTTAACGTCGCCGCCTGCAAAGGAGAGAGAGTACTGTTGGGTGATGGCAGCATCATGTCAGTCAATGCCCTCCTCCAGGAAGCAACCTCAGCTAATCAGAACAGGAGACCAGGTGTAGCTCCTGTGGAAAGAAAAGTAACTGAGATAACAAAAAGCTAAGTTTCTAACTAAATTTTTAGTTAGAAAAGATTTAGTTTCTAACTAAACTTCGTGTTTAGTAAGAAACACGAGCGCCACCTTCTGGCCTCTGCCTAGATCAGTTCCCGACAGAGAATGGAACTGTTTCTGCCTTTGTTTTTTCCCCTCCGTGGGCTGCCACCTTATCGTGGTGGAGGGGTTTGCGTGTCCCAGTGATCCTAGGCCTGTCGGAGCTTTCATGCATCTATTTGGGTCGGGTCTGCTGGGGCAAACGGGTCCTAGGTGAGGGATCGGACCAAGAGCAGCCCAACGATTGCTTAGAAATTTTAGAAAAGTGCTGATTTCATTCTCAGTCGTTAAAGGGTTTGACCTACAACCTGCACCTGTCCTTTAATAATCAGCTGAGCTTATGGAATCCAAGTGATTGAACTAAAATTACTTCAAGGTGCTTTGAGATGACATTTGTTGTGAATTGGCAATATATAAAATTGAACTTTAAAACTAAAAATTAGCCCACCAATAATAATGATAATAATAATAATAATAAACAAAAACGCCAACAATAGAAGAAAGTTCAATACCCTCAAAATAGATACCAAATATTTAAAACCCTCAAAATAGATACAGATAGGTTAGAAGCTTAGTTATAAAGCTAATTCACAACAATGTTGTTGTCAAGGCATTTTATGAAAAGTCATTTAAATTTAGTCAGATTACGATTGATCCAAATGATCAATTCATTAGGTTCAGGTAATTATAAAGTAGTTTAAAAAGTTGGTACCAAACTAAACCCAGCAAATTGTACGGAGTCGTTACTAACAGCCTTCACTCCCCCCCGCCGTTCAGGTGGCGACGTTCACTCGCCGCCTGCTGACCGGGCGGAGTGAACTCTCTGCTGACGCCCTCTGCTCCACCCGGTCAGCAGAGGGCGACGTTCACTCCCCCTGTTCGGGATGCAGCGACGTTCTCTCCCCACGAACAGCAGGCGGCGACATCCACTCCCCCTGGTTTGCAGGCGGTGATTGAACGCCCCTGATCGATGGGGGAGTGTACGTCGTCCCCCGCCGATCAGGTGGCGAAGTTCACTTGCCACCTGCTGACCAGGCGGAGTGAACGTCGCCCTCTGCTGACCGGGGGGAGCAGAGGGCGTCGTTCACTCCTCCCGATCAGCAGGCGGCAACATCTGTTCCCCCCGGTCGGCAGACGGCGACGTCCGCTCCCACGGTTAGCGGTCTGCGACGTTTTCTCCCTCCGTTCTGCAGTTCTGCGACGTCCTCTGTCCCCGGTCGGAGGGGGAGTGAACGTCGCCACCTGATCGGCGGGGGGGAGTGAAGGCTGCTAGTCATGAAAAATTAGTCCCACCAATAATAATAATAATAATAATAATAATAAACAAAAACCCCAACAATAGAAGATAGATACCATATGGGTTCAAAACCCTCAAAATAGATACAGATAGGTTAGAAGCTTAGTTAACGTCGCCCTCTGCTGACCGGGGGGAGCAGAGGGCGACGTTATGCAATGGTCACTTCACACTTCACAGACTACTTCCGATTATACAGGTCAGTCAGACAGGGGTGTCCTCTGTCCTCCCTGCTCTACAGCCTGGTGGCCGAGCCTCTCGCCGCCTTGATTAAACAAGATAAAACATTCAAGGCATAAAATCACCACAAGGCAACATCAGCAAAATATTTCAGTTTGGATGACACATCAATAACAGTTAAAATGAAAGCAGTCTGGATTTGGTCATTACACATTTGCATACTTATGGTTCAGCTTCAGGGGCATAAATCAATACAACTAAGTCAGAAATCATGTATTGCGGCGAGGTTGTAGTGCACGCGGTTAGCTCACTGGGTGAAGACCATGCTTTGTTTCTGGTTGTGGATGGCACAGATAGAGTCTGTGTTTTGGATTCCTTGAGACTGGCGTTCAAGTCTAGCTTGCTGCATGGTGTTAAAAATGTTAAAGACAGTTGTTGCGGTACTTGAAGACGTTCCTACGAAAGCAGGTTGTGTGTGTGTGGTGCACAGCGTGAAGACTGTACCTTGGTTCTGGTGGTGGGTGGTTCAAGGCCTGCTTGAGACATGGTTTTAAAAATGTTAAAGGCAGTTTTTGTGGTACTTGTAGAAGTTCCTATGAAAAACGTTGTATTGTGCTTGTATGGCACAGTGGTTAGAGTCAGTGTTTTGGATTCCTTGAGACTGGGGTTCAAGTCTAGCTTGCTGCATGGTTTTCAAAATGTTAAAAACAGTTGTTGCGGTACTTGTAGACGTTCCGACGAAAGCAGGTCGTAGTGCGCGTGTGGTGCACTGGGTGAAGACTGTGCGCTGCTTCTGGTGGTGGATGGTTCAAGGCCAGCTTGAGGCATGGTTTTAAAAATGTTAAAGACAGTAGTTGTGGAAATAGTAGATGTTCAGACAAAAACAGGTTGTAGTGCACGTGTAGCTCACTGGGTGAAGACCATGCTTTGCTTCTGGATTGTTCAAGGCCATATTGAGGCATGGTTTTAAAAATGTTAAAGACAGTTGTTGCGGTACTTGTAGAAGTTCCTATGAAAAATGTTGTATTGTGCTTGTATGGCACAGTGGTTAGAGTCTGTGCTTTGGATTCCTTGAGACTGGGGTTCAAGTCTAGCTTGCTGCCTGGTTTTAAAAGTGTTAAAGACAGTTGTTGCGGTACTTGAAGACGTTCCTACCAAAGCAGGTTGTAGTGCGCGTGTGGTGCACTGGGTGAAGACTGTGCTCTGCTTCTGGTGGTGGATGGTTCAAGGCCTGCTTGAGACATGGTTTTAAAAATGTTAAAGACAATTGTTGCGGTACTTGTAGACGTTCCGACATGAAATGTTGTGTCCTTGTATGGCACACTGGCTGAAGACTGTACCTTGGTTCTGGTGGTGGCTGGCTTGAGACATTGTTTTAAAAATGTTAAAGACAGTTGTTGCGGTACTTGTAGACGTTCCGACATGAAATGTTGTGTCCTTGTATGGCACACTGGCTGAAGACTGCACCTTGATTCTGGTGGTTGCTGGTTCAAGGCTGGCTTGAGACATTGTTTTAAAAATGTTACAGACGGTTGTTGTGGTACTTGTAGAAGTTCCGGCGAAAACTGTTGTGTTGTGCTTGTATGGCACAGTGGGTTAAGACTGTGCCTTGATTCTGGCGGTGGATGGTTCAAGGCCAGCTTAAGGCATGGTTTTAAAAATGATAAAGACAGTTGTTGCGGTACTTGTAGACGTTCCGACGAAAGCAGGTTGTAGTGCGCGTGTGGTGCACTGGGTGAAGACTGTGCACCGCTTCTGGTGGTGGATGATTCAAGGCCAGCTTGAGACATGGTTTTAAAAATGTTAAAGACAGTTGTTGTGGTACTTGTAGAAGGTCCGACAAAAATGTTGTATTGTGCTTGTATGGCACAGTGGTTAGAGTCTGTGCTTTGGATTCTTTGAGACTGGGGTTCAAGTCTAGCTTGCTGAATGGTGTTAAAAATGTTAAAGACAGTTGTTGCGGTACTTGTAGACGTTCAGACAAAAACAGGTTGTAGTGCACGCGGTTAGCTCACTGGGTGAAGACCATGCTTTGTTTCTGGTGGTGGATGGTTCAAGGCCTGCTTGAGACATGGTTTTAAAAATGTTAAAGGCAGTTTTTGTGGTACTTGTAGAAGTTCCTATGAAAAACGTTGTATTGTGCTTGTATGGAACAGTGGTTAGAGTCTGTGCTTTGGATTCCTTGAGACTGGCGCTCAAGTCTAGCTTGCTGCATGGTTTTCAAAATGTTAAAACAGTTGTTGCGGTTTGTAGAGCGTAAAGCAGGTTGTAGTCGCGGTGGTGTTGAAGACTGCACCGCTTCTGGTGGTGGATGGTTCAAGGCCAGCTTGAGACATGGTTTTAAAAATGTTAAAGACAGTTGTTGTGTACTTGTAGAAGGTCCAAAAATGTTGTATTGTGTTTGTATGGCACAGTGGTTAGAGTCTGTGCTTGGATTCTTTGAGACTGGGGTTCAAGTCTAGCTTGCTGAATGGTTAAAATGTTAAAGACAGTTGTTGGTACTTGTAGACGCTCAGACAAAAAACAGGTTGTAGTGCATGCTTAGCTCACTGGGTGAAGACCATGCTTTGTTTCTGGTGGTGGATGGTTCAAGGCCTGCTTGAGACATGGTTTTAAAAATGTTAAAGGCAGTTTTTGTGGTACTTGTAGAAGTTCCTATGAAAAACGTTGTATTGTGCTTGTATGGCACAGTGGTTAGAGTCAGTGTTTTGGATTCCTTGAGACTGGGGTTCAAGTCTAGCTTGCTGCATGGTTTTCAAAATGTTAAAAACAGTTGTTGGTACGTAGACGCCGACGAAAGCAGGTCGTAGTGCGCGTGTGGTGCACTGGGTGAAGACTGTGCGCTGCTTCTGGTGGTGGATGGTTCAAGGCCAGCTTGAGGCATGGTTTTAAAAATGTTAAAGACAGTAGTTGTGGTACTTGTAGATGTTCAGACAAAAACAGGTTGTAGTGCACGCGGTTAGCTCACTGGGTGAAGACCATGCTTTGTTTCTGGTGGTGGATGGTTCAAGGCCTGCTTGAGACATGGTTTTAAAAATGTTAAAGGCAGTTTTTGTGGTACTTGTAGAAGTTCCTATGAAAAACGTTGTATTGTGCTTGTATGGCACAGTGGTTAGAGTCAGTGTTTTGGATTCCTTGAGACTGGGGTTCAAGTCTAGCTTGCTGCATGGTTTTCAAAATGTTAAAAACAGTTGTTGCGGTACTTGTAGACGCCCAAAGCAGGTCAGTGCTGGTGGTGCACTGGTGAAGACTGTGCGCTTCTGGTGGTGGATGGTTCAAGGCCAGCTTGAGGCATGGTTTTAAAAATGTTAAAGACAGTAGTTGTGGTACTTGTAGATGTTCAGACAAAAACAGGTTGTAGTGCACGGTTAGCTCACTGGGTGAAGACCATGCTTTGCTTCTGGCGGTGGATTGTTCAAGGCCATATTGAGGCATGGTTTTAAAAATGTTAAAGACAGTTGTTGCGGTACTTGTAGAAGTTCCTATGAAAAATGTTGTATTGTGCTTGTATGGCACAGTGGTTAGAGTCTGTGCTTTGGATTCCTTGAGACTGGGGTTCAAGTCTAGCTTGCTGCCTGGTTTTAAAAGTGTTAAAGACAGTTGTTGCGGTACTTGAAGACGTTCAAAAGCAGGTTGAAAGCGTGTGGTGCACTGGTTGAAGACTGTGCTCCGCTTCTGGTGGTGGATGGTTCAAGGCCAGCTTGAGGCATGGTTTTAAAAATGTTAAAGACAGTTGTTGCGGTACTTGTAGAAGTCCCTATGAAAAATTTTGTGGTGTGCTTGTATGGCACAGTGGTTAGAGTCTGTGCTTTGGATTCCTTGAGACTGGGGTTCAAGTCTAGCTTGCTGCCTGGTTTTAAAAGTGTTAAGGACAGTTGTTGCGGTACTTGTAGACGTTCCGACGATAAATGTGGTGTGCTTGCACGGCACACTGGGTGAAGACTGTGCTCCGCTTCTGGTGGTGGATGGTTCAAGGCTAACTTGAGACATTTTTTAAAAAATGTTAAAGACAGTTGTTGTGGTACTTGTAGATGTTCTGACAAAAAAGGTTGTAGTATGCTTGCATGGCACAGTGGTTAGAGTCTGTGCTTTGAATTCCTTGAGACTGGGGTTCATGTCCAGCTTGCTGCATGGTTTTAAAATTTTAAAGACCATTGTTGCGGTACTTGTATAAGTTCCGACTAAAAATGTTGTAGTATGCTTGCATGGCACACTGGGTGAAGACTGTGCCTTGGTTCTGGTGGTGGATGGTTCTAGTCTAGCTTGAACGGCATGATTTTAAAATGACTGGTTTGAGGCATGGTTTTAAAAATGTTAAAGACAGTTGTTGCGGTACTTGTAGACGTTCCGGCGAAATCTATTGTGTGCTTGTATGGCACAGTGGTTAGAGTCTGTGCTTTGGATTCCTTGAGACTGGGGTTCAAGTCTAGCTTGCTGTATGGTTTTAACGTTTAACTTGAAAAGCCTGTGTATTAGTAGAAGTTCAAGCACAATCGTTGGCACAGTGGTTAGAGTCTGTGCTTTGGATTCCTTGAGACTGGGGTTCATGACCAGCTTGCTGCATGGTTTTAAAAATGTTAAAGACCATTGTTGCGGTACTTGTAGACGTTCCGGCAAAAAATGGAACGTCTACAGGGCAGGCAGGGCAAGCATGGCACACTGGGTGAAGACTGTGCCTTGGTTCTGGTGGTGGATGGTTCTAGGCCAGCTTGAGACATGGTTTTAAATTGTTAAAGACAGTTATTGGGGTACTTGTAGAAGTTCCGGCGAAAAATATTGTGTGCTTGTATGGAACAGTGGTTAGAGTCTGTGCTTTGGATTCCTTGAGACTGGGGTTCAAGTCTAGCTTGCTGCATGGTTTTAAAAATGTTAAAGACAGTTTTTGCGGTACTTGTAGACGCTCCGACAAAAAATGTTGTGTGCTTGTATGGCACAGTGGTTTTAAAGTTTAACTTTAACTATCCATATATTTCTATCTATTAGTAGAAGTTCAAGCACGATCATTGTCAGTTGCTTGGTTGGCACAGTGGTTAGTCTGTCCTTTGGATTCCTTGAGACTGTGGTTCAAGTCTAGCTTGAACTGCATGATTTTAAAATGACTGGTTTGAGGCATGGTTTTAAAAATGTTAAAGACAGTTGTTGCGGTACTTGTAGAAGTTCCGGCGAAAACTATTGTATGCTAGTATAGTACAGTGGTTAGAGTCTGTGCTTTGGATTCTTTGAGACTGGGGTTCAAGTCCAGCTTGCTGCATGGTTTTAAAAATGTTAAAGACAGTTGTTGCGGTACTTGTAGACGTTCCGACAAAAAAAGGTGCAGTATGCTTGCATGGCACAGTGGTTAGAGTCTGTGCTTTGGATTCCTTGAGACTGGGGTTCAAGTCCAGCTTGCTGCATGGTTTTACAGTGACTGGTTTGAGGCATGGTTTTAAAAATGTTAAAGACCGTTGTTGCGGAACTTGTAGAAGTTCTGACGAAAAATGTTGTGTGCTTGTATGGCACATTGGGTGAAGACTGAGCCTTGGTTCTGGTTGCGAGTGGCTCAAGGCCAGCTTGAGACATGTTTTTAAAAATGTTAAAGACAGTTGTTGCGGTACTTGTATAAGTTCCGGCGAAAAATGTTGTGTGCTTGCATGGCACACTGGGTGAAGTCTGTGCCTTGGTTCTGGTGGTGGATGGTTCAAGGCCAGCTTGAGACATGGTTTTAAAATTGTTAAAGACAGTTGTTGCGGCCTGTAACAGTTGTTAAAGACAGCCACATCTGGTCTTTAACAGTTGTTGCGCACTGGGTGAAGACTGTGCCTCAGTTATGGTGGTGGCTGGGTCAAGACCAGCTCGAGTCAAGGTTTTAAAATTGTTAAAGACGGCTTTGCGGTACTTGTAGAAGTTCCGATGATAATGGTTGTAGTGTGCTTGTGTGGCACACCGTGTTAAAACCGTGTCGCAGTTCTGGTGGTTGCTGGGTCAAGACCAGCTTGAGGCAAGGTTTTAAAATTGTTAAAGACGGCTTTGCGGTACTTGTAGAAGTTCCGATGATAATGGTTGTAGTGTGCTTGTGTGGCACACCGTGTTAAAACCGTGTCGCAGTTCTGGTGTTCGCTGGGTCTAGACCAGCTCGAGTCAAGGTTTTAAAATTGTTAAAGACGGCTTTGCGGTACTTGTAGAAGTTCCGACTAAAAAGGTTGTAGTGTGCTTGTGTGGCACACCGTGTTAAAACCGTGTCGCAGTTCTGGTGTTCGCTGGGTCTAGACCAGCTCGAGTCAAGGTTTTAAAATTGTTAAAGACGGCTTTGCGGTACTTGTAGAAGTTCCGACTAAAAAGGTTGTAGTGTGCTTGTGTGGCACACTGGATTAAAAATGTGTCTCAGTTCTGGTGGTCGCTGGGTCAAGACCAGCTCGAGTCAAGGTTTTAAAATTGTTAAAGACGTCTTTGCGGTACTTGTAGAAGTTCCGACGAAAATGGTTGTAGTGTGCTTGTGTGGCACACCGGGTTAAAACCGTGTCTCAGTTCTGGTGGTTGCTGGGTCAAGACCAGCTTGGTTTTAAAATTGTTAAGGATGGCTTTGCAGTACTTGTAGAAGTTCCGACGAAAATATTGTCACGTGCTTGGTTGGCACAGTGGTTTGAGTCTGTGCTTTGGATGCCTTGAGACTGGGTTTTTACTGTCATTTTAGTGTAGGATAGAGTAATTCTGATTCATTGAATGATTTCAGTAATAAATACCATAATCATTTCTTTAAAATGTTTGATAAGCAATTTATAGTATAGTGAATATAACTTCATTTAATTGGGAATATAAGTATGAATATAAAATCCCAAAATGAACCATTGTTCCTCTAATGGGAGTAAATCAAATGAGATCCTGTTTTTCTATTTAAGGGCAACATTTCCTGTTTATAGACTGAGAATTTAAGTTTTTTGTTGGGAACAGAGGATATTCTCTGAATTTACCAATACTAGTTGTAAAAACTAACTACCGAGTTCCTACCCGCCTGCAAAAGGAAAACACAAAAGGCCCTAGAAGAGGTTGGAAAGGCGTGCCAAGCTGGCTGGGAACCTCAGCAACTAGCCTTACCCACAACCCTTCACCCCCATGTTGCTGCCCACTGGAACACAAATAACCTTTGTTGGTTCTCTCATTTGTGAATTCCAGTTTTGAGAGGGAAAAGCTGGATTTTTTTTGTGTTTGTAGTGAGTATTTCCAGCCTCCCTTTTCCTCTATTTTTAACACACCTTTAAGCTGAGGTTTACACTCAATGAAAAGCAGGCTGTTCAATAGGGGAAATGTAGACTTTTGCCTGTATAAGGTTCCTGTAACAGTTACATATTTCATCATAATTATTCTCTTTTGTCACCTTGAGCTTCAATTTGTATAGAAAATTGCTCTGACATTTGTGAAAATACTGTATAATAACCATGTCTTTGGTCTATTTTTTATCATTCTGCGATTATGTCCCTAATTACATGATTTGTTTTAAATTCACAGATTCTGGTTAGTAATTTTAGACACTGTTGCCACTTCATAAAACCAGCTAAGCTGCAGGTCAACTACTTAAAAATATGATTCTTTTCCTGTTCATTAAATGCTTTTTAATGGAAAACTTCTTCTTCTTTATCCTATGGAATTATTTAACCTTTTTTAGAAGAAAAATTAGATAAAAGTAAAGTCTGCATGCTGGTTTCTCTGTTGATGAATTTGTGCAGGAGGTGGGACAGCTGATTAGAAACAGAAATAGAAACATCATATATTGTCCTGTAAAGTGGACATTAATTTTATGTTGGTGTCTTTCTTTATTGACACAAATATTTGGACATTTGAAGAAGAAGCATTTTTAAACATGAGCTTGTTCAGAAAATGTAAGTCTGGTAATTCCCTCTATTTAATCTTCTGAGCTTAATTTTTTTATTTTGATTTTTAACTGCTACTCCAAGAGTGTTGATCTCATACTTTTAAAACAAATCAAATGTCAGTTTTGGCTCAAAAGCATTCAAAACATTTAGTTTTTTGCTGATTTAATCCGTCTTTGGATGTCTTGATTTTCCCCTGCAGCTGCAGACCCGCACATGTCCAGCAGGGGGCAGTCTGGACTGGAGGTGAAACTCCAGATCCGATTCAGATCTTTTCGGGCTTCAGACATTTCTGTACTCCAAACTTGTGCACTTGCGCTTTATATATTTCTTATTAATGTATTCTGACATTGAACCACAACTAAATGTTGATATTGAGTCAAATTTTTCTATGAGTAGTGCTGCATGGTGACATCAAGGTCTTGTTTGCCAGGTAGATTTAAACTGAAAAGTGAAGCTTGGATTGTTAAATTGAAAATTCTGTGTAAAAATGTACATTTTAGAGCCATTTCTCCATCATCCAGCTGCAGCATCATCATTTATCTCATTCATGTTTGTATTTTCTGCTTGTTTTGAGCAACAAGGACAGAAAGTGATTTGTTTCTACCAGTTAAGCAGACGTGTCTGTCAAACTCATTTAAATAAACTCTGTTCTGACCATGTTAGAATCACCACCGAGTGTGTGTGTGTTTTCTTAATGTGCTGCTGCGATGCATTAACATGTGAAAGCATGGAGTTCCTGTGAACTTATTTGACCTCTGACCTCTCCTCTGTGTCTCAGATAACAAATAGCTGCAGCTGAGGCAGAGGCTTACTGGTCGGTTCTCACCCACAGACTCCAGACTGGGACCCGTCTGCTCAGAAGCATCTCTGAGTGGGTAAGAATAAGTGATTATTTTAAGTGATTCTGACTTGTTTTGATCGTTAATGACTTCTTCAGACACACTCGGTGTTGTTTAAGCACCAGCGCTGAAAAGAAAGAAACCCCTCTGTCAGTTCTCAGCTTTTAACGTATATGGTGATTTGCAAAAGTATTCGTACACCTTGTCATGTTACAAGTATAACTATTGCTACATTTGACTGGGATTCTGTATGACTGACCCACAAAAAGAAGGTCATAATTGTGAAATGTGATGTTTTCTCAGCTTTATGGGCGAAGAAAGACGTCCAGAGAAAGTCCTCTCTGCAGTGGGCACAGCAAACATTTTGAAGAAGATGTAAGGAAGGGTGTTTTCACCGTAAGATCCGTTTGCAGCAAATGTGGTTCACTTTCACACTCCACTGAATCAAGTGATCCAAACCTATTGGAAAACCAGTTCCCCTCCTCACCTATGGTGGCGCTGCACCAAGAACTACTGAATGAAACAACAGAAAAAAGTCTGATGAAAACGCTGAGCACAACTTCCTTCCTCATGAAATGTAAACAAAAATGGAGTGGTGTCAAACTTTAGCGGTTTGTAGGATTTCTCTTTTAACTTTGGCTAAAAGCAGCAAGTAATTTTTCCAGCTGGTGCTCAGCTAGCGCATTTGTTTTGCTTGTATTTACCCAGAATGCTCTGTGCTGTAGTCCACTTCCTGGTTTTGGAGCGGTCTCTGGTCACATTTGCATACCAGAGTTCACTTCAACCGAACCGAGGCCCGGGTTTTTAAGTGGACCAGATGAACCTTTTTTGGTTCATTTTCTTCTGTTGCCTTGTGATGAAATATATGAGTATATTTATTAATTTTTATCGCAGTTCTGGTAATCAATCATTATTTTTTTAGCAAAACAACCCTGAAATAAGAGCAAAAATAGTTTAAATAATCTTGCTACCAACTTCACATCATCTGTAGATTAGTTTTTTTCTTTGTGTGACGTATTATACGATTACTAGTTACTCTAGTTTGACTGTTCATCAGATAAAAATGGGCACATTTTGCAGATTTTTAAGCCTTTATATACAATATTTCAAAATACAAATAAACGAATAATTCAATTCAGCCTTTTCTGGTTGCATCAATACAGTGTAGTGCTGATGTGTTCATCATTTTTGGATCAACTAATTAGTAAGTGCACAGAAAATGTGCTTAATAGGAGATTTGTCTTACTACATAAAGAAAGAAAGACCTAAAACTATGCTACGTTAAGATAGATTTTATTGGAGACTCAAAGTCCAAATCCCATTTAGAAAAACAAGAAAAACAATCAATAAAATAAGAGAATAAAAAATCCCCTAACCATTCAGGAGGCAGTCACACCAACGTACAGATCAGTGTCTTTCTGCACTGTATTTAATGTTAGTCAACAATAGAGAAGTTCTACTATAAGACTCGGTTAAACGGGAAATAAATTTACACATAATCTTTCTTAAAGCAGCCATTAAAGAGCTGACACAAGCAGATATTAACAATTCACTGGCACTGGTCCATCTGGGCTTTTTTAACAAAAATGCATCATTATAAGCCACCTTCAACCTCTGAAGACTGGCGTTATTAAAATTGCACCATAAGTGTTTATTTTTATCTTAAATGCAAAATCATGGATTTTTTTGTACAATTTTGGCTTAATTACTGTTCTAATTATGTTGCTCTTTTGAGTCTGTATATTACGGCTAACGATGAACTGATTACTAAATTAGTTGACGGTTATTTCAATAATCCGATTAATATTTTCAGTCCTAATCTTGCACCAGGTACCATCATCCTCACCCACCGAAAAGCTTTTATCCCGTTCAGATGTTCCAGGTAGTGAGTGTCAATAAATATTCTTCTTTTTTAATCTGTTTAAAAAAGAAAGCGGTTCCAGACAGACATTCCTGCACACAGCCAGAACTCAGACATGTTCACAGGTTCTCACAGCCCAGACACACACACACACACACACACACACACACACACCCTCAGTGTGATGCAGACGATCTGAAGGGCCTCATCTCGCCTGCCTTTCTCTGCCTGTCTGATCCGTCTGACCCGGCCCTTTTATACATCTAATTAAGCAGTCAGACCCTCCACCATGCCATGACTAACTCATGGCTGATTTCTCACCATGTTTTGTGCCTGTGTCTTAGTCTGTCTTAGATGGATCTGTTATTTATCGTAATCTATGACGCATTGTTTTCCCATCGAGCGGTGTGCGTGTGAGGGAGAGGGAATAATTCAGAAAATGGTCAATAGGAGCCACCAGACGCTTTCAGTGGAGGGTGAATGACTTTAGTCAGGATTTCAGACGGAGCTGAATGTTGAGGCAGCAGTTTCCCATGCAGCATCTGCAGCACAAAAAACATGGAGTCTGTTGTTTCAGTGTTAGCCTGGTTAGCACACGCCTAAACGCAGACCTCCACGGTCCACTGGGGACGGCGACACGCTCCGACCTCCTGTCCAAGGATGCTGCTCCCAGCTGAGACCTGACCTCTGACCTCCCATCAAAAAAAAAAAGGCAGAGGTTAAACTCAGCAAACCAGCAGCTCAACAGGCTCTTTTTCCAGACACGACCTCTTCGTCCCAGTGGAGAAGTTGGGAAAGACCAGGAAAGAAAACGTGTTTTTCTTTCTCTTCAGTTGCTGACATGATTTGAAAAAATAGACCAAAAAATCAACAACGTTTTTTTAGATTTTCTGAGTCAAGTTTTTTAAAATTTCTGGCAGAAAGCTTTATTTTCTTCTTTCTTTCCTTCTTCCTTGAAATTTTCTCCCTTTCTTGCTTGTTTTTTTCTTTCTGTCCTTGTTTCTCTCTCCTTTTTTGCTTTATTTAATTATTCCTCTTTCTCAATTAGTTTTTTCCTTTTCTCTTTTTTTTCTTTTCTATTTCCTTGTTTGGCTTTATTTTTCACTTTCTTCCTTTTTTTATTTCTTGCTATTTTCTGCCTTTCATGCTGGGTTTTTTTCTGTCTCCTTATATTTTTCCATCTTTCTTGTTATTGGTTTGTTTCTCTTTCTCATTTTTTTTTCTTTTTTCCTTGTTTCTCTTTTCTTGCTTTATTTGATTATCTCTCTTTCCCCTTTCTCTGTTTTTCTTCTGTTTCTTTGATTCTTTCTTTTACCACTTTCTTTTTTTACTTTCTTTTTTCTACTCTTATCCTCTCATCTGGTTTCTTTCTTTTCTTCTGTCTTTCTCTTTTTCTTCTTTTTTTTCTTTCTCTAAATATTTATAAAAGAGTATTTCTCACCTTTCAGGTTTGTTTTTGGACTTTAGTCACAGTTAGCTACTTATAATTCTTGTTATATCATAAATTAACCGCGTTCACACAAACTTTTGAGCATC
This sequence comes from Gambusia affinis, assembly GCF_019740435.1. Classification (NCBI taxonomy): domain Eukaryota; kingdom Metazoa; phylum Chordata; class Actinopteri; order Cyprinodontiformes; family Poeciliidae; genus Gambusia; species Gambusia affinis. The sequence goes on along the minus strand of NC_057881.1, from coordinate 10,311,389 downwards.
ACTTTTATTAGCCAATGTAAAGATTTGTATTGCAAAAAATAAATTACTAAAATAGAACCTTCTAAGCAACATGAAGTAGGCTAAAGTATCTAAAACTAGCAACACTGAAGGAATCAAAGGTGAGAAATGAAGTCACTCACTTTAAATCACAGGATTATTATGAAGGTGAATTTTAGTGGTAGCTTTTTAAAATAACTGAAAATTGATAACAAGCTCATGCCTTTTGTCAGTCTGTTTTTTTTCAGAAAGTTTTTATATGATTACTTTTTTCATCCTTTCTGCCACAATTCTTTCCCCATATTAGCAGAAATTAGTCGTGTTAAATCAGGAGGGTGTGTCGGCACATAAAGCTAACAGCAGGATTTCACAGGTGTCTTTATGGGAAATCCCAGTGGCCTGGCAGGAAACACAGCCACAATCAAAGGGTTCAAAGGTCAAACAACTTGTGGATTTAAAAGCCTATCAGTGAGGGTCACGAAGGGAACCCTCTTCCATTCACCACAGTCTATGGTGAGAGGTCATGAGCAGGGAGATGTGACCTTTGTCCAGCTGGCCTGGGGTCACATTTCTTTATGTAGCACTTAATTTTTGACCTCGGACATGTTAAGGCTCTTCATTAACTGCACATTATGTTTGGATGGGATGTTCATTTAAATAAAATGTTCAGAGCTGTGGACACTTTTACTATAAATATTGAAGATTTAAGACATTTAAAATACAGAGAAATCAGGTTATACCTCTTCTATGCAATTTTTATGTTTAAATCAACTTGTTATTGTAAAATGTTTTTACTAATAACCAGAAGAGGAATAAAACAATTATTCAGATGTTTATCTGAGTAGTTTTGTTTGCTAGATTTTAATTACATCATTTACTTACAAAACATTTCTTAAAGTTTATATTTCTAAGTCAACAATGCCAAAATATTTTCCTTATTATGAACTCAAAAGTGTATAAAATTGCCTATTTATTTTTACAAAGAGTTTTGAATTGACGTATTGTACATTTTTCAACTCATTCAAATTTTTCCAGTTTTGCTTCTTGCACTAAAATGCATAAAAATTTTATGCACGCTTTTACTCTGGAAATCGTACTTTCTTTTGTTATTTCTATCACCTGATCTTAAGAACTTTTGTCAATTAATTGGCAATAATCTCTTTGTAGCTTTAACAAACTAGACCAAAACCCAGATATCAGTCACTCCATAGACGTGACCACAGTAAAATAGTTATGAGACGTTTTGTATTTGGCCCATTTATAGAGAGTCAGCAGAAATAAACAAAGACCTCTGAAATTAAAATAAAACAGCTCAAATTGTTTCAATCTGGCAGCAACATAAATGTTTTAATGAATTATAGCTCTGATGAGAACTTTTCTGAATAAACATTTGATCCTAATACATTTGAAATGTCTCTAACAACAATGTTTTTATCAAACAGAAATATCAAAATTCCCTTTGCCTAGAGTTTCCTAGTATCTGTATATTTAAGGTGTTGTATTGTGAATTCACAAACCTTTTTTCAGTTAATAAATGCTAAAATTAGTAAATTAATTATCATTTGAGCATTTATCGTATTGTTTATCATTTATCGATAAGAATTTTGATTTATTATTGTCACAATTAATTCCAACTGATGACTTAAAAAAAAAAACTGTCTATAATGTTGAAATTGTTATTTTTACTATTTACTCCACGGTTTGTTCAATGAGAGTACAAGTAAATATTAATAATAATAATAATAAAAAAATCAAATTCTAAAATACTTTATTAATCCCAAATATCAATACATTTTAAAATATGATTCAATGTACAGTTTAGTGATACAAATCATACTTTTTATGTGACTGGGGTGCTAAAGAAATGTATTATAAATAAATTTTTTTAATGCCAAGAGCTAAAAGAAGTGGCTCTTGGCGTCACTTCTTGTAGTGTTTTAAAAGCAATATTTATGTTTGTTATGCTCTGAATGCTGCTTCATGCAGACACAACCATATATTTATCCAAAAAATAAGTAATAAATAGTTACTTATTAGTTACTGTCACACATTATAACAATAGTACCACAAAGTATCGTGATGAAACTTTAAGTTCTTATCTCCCACTTCTAGTCGGTACCTTTAAAAACGACCATTTGCAGTTAATTAGTTGGCTAAAGTTTATTTTTTGTGTGCCATACACCAAAAAAGGAGCCAAGCCTCCGTTGTGAGATGCAGACAGAAACGAACATCCTTCAAACATAAAGTGTCTTTTTGAAACATTCTGAGCTAACTGAAACGCATACTACTTAGATAAATACTGTAGGTTATCTAAAGGTTATCTGTAAAATAAATCTGGGTAAACATCAAGGACTGTACCAAACAAAAAGTGCATTTTACTTTTAGTTTCATTTGAAACACAGGAAACATTTTTGGTCTTCTGGGACTGAATTGTCTGCTTTCTAAAGTATAAGCAAAGAACCAGATCTAGGCTGACCTCTGGTTTTTAATTCCATGTCACATAAAGACACATGAAATATTTGTGTTACATATTTTCTGACTAAACTTTGCCCTCGGTTAGACCCAGGATTCCTCAGCAGCTGTTTTATCTTCATCACTTCTATATGGAGACGAGGATTTGCAGTTGAACTTGAACCCAGTTCCCTCTCTTCTCTCGCGCTGCCTGATTTCACACCGTCCGCCCATCCCCGACTCAGCACCATGCCCGTCTTTGTGAAGCTGTCTTCCTTGACTTTTTGCGTCCCCCGTCTGGCCCGGCACAACCTCTCCCTTCTATCGCCGCCGCCGCCTCCTTCCCCCCTCCGTTCAGCCATTCTTCACTTCTGGGGCCGGGGAGGGCGCCGGGAGACGGCCTGCAGGGACTCGCAATACAGAATGCTAATCATCCCCTCGGCGACACTTCCCACGATTTTCCTCTCAGACGTGGGCTTTTGTTTCGTTATTGATTCTATCGCAATCAGACAGTTCCCGCAACTTTCCTGCCGTCTGGGGCCGGATCTGTAACGCCGCCCCAAGTGCGAGACGCACTGTTCAGATGGCGCTCTTTTTAACGACCTCAGGCATTGCCTCTAATATACAACAGCTGTAATTATGTCTGTTCAAACTTTTTGTTACTTGGGTCAAAATTGTCAACTCAAAAGTACTTGTGAGCAAAAAAAAACTAATATCAAGCAAATTAAGTAGTCCTACTTTTTTGTGAAATGGATGTTCTTTTTTCTTTACTTTTTTAATGCATTTATCTGCAATTGTCATTGCTGTCTGCTAGACAAATTGCCCCTTAAGGACAATAAAGTTGCTCTAATCTAATCTATTCATCATAGTTCCAAAACTTAAAAAGCATTTTGTACATTTGCTGTACTAAAATCTAGTTTTCAGTTTCTTTTTTAGGTAATAAGAACAGAATTTGAGTCACTTTCTTTCAAAACGTTTGCTATATTTAGTTTGATTAAAAAGATAAAAGCTGATCCAGATTCAGCAAAGTCGGCTTTTCAAAAAAAGCCTCTGGACCAACAAAAGCCTTGTTATACTTCTCTGGAAAAAATTAAGAGCCCATTGCACTGAACAAAATTGGAACTCTCCTGGTTAATCCACCAAATATTAATTTCTGAACTCTTCCTGAGTTAAAACATTAGTTTTGTTGTTTCTAAATTAATATAAACTTGTGTTTTTGCATTATTTGAGGTCTGAAAGCTCTGCATCTTCTCTGTCATTTTCACCATTTGTCATTTTCTGCTAATAAATACTAAATATTTGCTTGGAATTTCGAAGACATGTTGTTAGTAATTCATAGAATAAAAGAACAATGTTCATTTTACCCAAACGTAGATCTACCAAGAATAAAATCAGAGAAACTGATCATTCTAAGTGGTCTCTTTTTTTTTCCAGATCTGTAAAGAGATGATTGCTTTGTTCACTTTTTTCATGTAAGAAACTTAATTTGGTTGTAGTTTTACCCTGATTATAAATAATAACTGTTTGCATCGACCACTTGTGCTGGACAAATTTGAACCACATTTGAATTACAGTTGCCGGCCGCACAAAATCAGTCCTTGGGCCACAAATGGCCCCTGAGCCGCATTTTTGACACCCACTTCTTAAATGTTGAATTAATGGGAGCGTGAAAGGCATTTCTCATTCCTTATCCTGATCAGTTTCTGTAAAGTTTAACCTACATTCAGTTATTTTTATGTTCGAATCTTTTACCCAATGACTGTTTGCATCCATCTTTGAAACGTTTTCCTGTAATTTTCCGTCTGTTTTAGCTGCTTTTATTCTCAATTGTTGCCCATGTCTCTTTAAGACCACGTTGTACTATATTCTTGAAAGAAATGATTAAGTTGACATTTCCTCCTGTGACGTCTGCTCCTTATTTTAGTGCCGTTTAATTTAAATTTGCCCATTAATTAAGGTATAGAATCAGAACCTGCTGAAGGTAGAAAGACGCTAAAGGTCAGCCAGACCAGCACATGTGCTCGCAATAATTGAAACGACTGTAATTTCTAATTATATATACCAGGGTTTTTTTTTTAAAATAAAAAAGGGTATCATTATCCTTGCTGAATTCATCAGTTTGTACTTACAAATAAGGTGAATTTAGAGAAAATTGATAATTTAAGGGAATAAATTTATATGGAAACTATAGTATCATTATTCTGTTAAAAATTAAACTGATTTACGAACTGATTACACTTTGAATCCAATCCAGTTTATTGTAAAGGGAGGGAAAATGCTCATGACTCGAAGGAGGGGTATTCAAAGTGTGGCTCGGGGGCCATTTGTGGTCCTCGGACTGAGTTTGTGTGGCTCCAGTTTAAGGATGACACAAATTTGACAGCACAGGTGATTGGTATAGATGGAGACTTTTTATTTTTAATTGGGGTAAATTTACTACCGACATAATTTTCTTATAGTTGAAAATGTTAAGTACAACACAAAGTATTCGTCTTTTCATAACCAAACTTTTACAGAGACTTTTTCCTGGAAAGTCAACTTTACTGCACCCAAACCAGCTTTTATTTTATTTATTTAATAATGAAAACCAGATGCTCTACTGTTGATGCACCAAACGTTCAAAATCCTTCTGCAATGAAAAACATTACTTTCCTACAAAATAAAACAAACATATCAGACCACTTTATTTTAGTTTTCTTTTTATCTTCTGAAGTTAGATGGGTGGTTGTGTAGATTATTTCTGTGTTGGACCTGTCCAAAGTATTCCCCGCCTCTCATCCACCATCAGGTTGCAGCTTTAGCTTTTGCTAACAGCATTTAGCATGTAGAACATGGATGATTACTTAAATTTGCACAATTCTGAAAAAGGCCTAGTGTTTTTGATTTTTGTTTTTTGTCTCACAAGATGAAGATATGACCATCTAAACAGGGAATTATGTTTGTGATACTCAGCCTGAACTTTGACCCCGGAGTGTTTATGATCACGCTTCCAGATGTTTCTAAAAGTAGCTCTGCAGCAGCTGGATCCACTGAGCTGCGCGTCCTTTCCAGCAGCTGTGGCACAAAATTCACCCAGACGTGATTTTAAAATCTGCGCGCCGTAATTAGTGTCTGTGTTTCGCTTTCAGGCGAATGTGTCGTACAAACATTTAGCACACGACTGTTTCCATGTCCCAGCAGTTTGTATGATGGATTTTCTTGTTTCTTGTCTGTTAGCTACATTGATGCTAACCGTGACTTTCCCTACATAGATTCACCCTTAAACTCACTGAAGGGTTTCTGATGCCATGGCTCTTCTCGTTCAGCTTCCTGTTGTAGGTTTTCTGCTCTGTTTGAGGTCATTGTTGTGTTGCTGACCCAGTTTGGGCCAGAGGTGATTTGTTGGACGGAGGACTTCACATTTGACTGTAGAACATGTTGGTGAATAACTGAGGTGCATTTCTCCTCGACTGAAATGCTGGACATCAGTTATGAGATGTTTTAAATTGCTTGTTTTAAATCAAAAGTGACTGGGTGCACTGTGACTAAACATCAACACCAAGGGTGTCCAAAGTGTGGCATTTAATCAGAAATGTAAGAATAGTCTAAATTTGTAGTTGTCCATTTCGAGCAAAACAATATAAGACGTCCAAATGAAAAATGTAAGGTAGAACACAAGTTTTCTCTTTTAATTTGATTTATTTCACTTGTAAAAACAGTTTGACTAAAATGCAGACTTCCCGTTTCATAAACTTTCCAAAGATGTGACTTTATTTCCTCAAAAACTCATGGAATCTGTTGCTTTTCTTCTCTTTAGATGTAAGTTGTCGTAGGCCTTCCAAAGACCGATTGTTTTATTTACCTGTAACTTTTCATTAGTAAATCTAAAACTATTTTTGAAAGCATTGACTGCTACCAGAATAAAAAACATCCATGCAGGACCGTCTTCCTGCAAGTGCTAAAATATGGCAGTCATTTAAGTCAACTGAATTTGCCTTAATTACATTTGTGGTTCATTAGAAACAATGCTTTTGATTGATATCTATTGAACTTTGAACAAAATCGATCACTTCCATATAACTAAATACTGATTGTCTCGAACCTCTGAGTTGGGATTTTGTTTATTTAGACTCATCTTTAAATAAACCAAACTTTACCGATCAAACTTTACACAGGAGCAGATGAATGTCTTATTGTAAACATCAATACTTTTATTGATTTACATTAGAAACCATTGCATAGCACAGCTCAGGTTATGTGCAAACTGAACTTCTAAAATTGCTAAGAGGCCATTATTAATAGTGCAATATTGTGTAATTATTAGTACCTTTAAACAGTTTTTTCAGTTTAAAATAAGTTACACGTGTTGACATTGCAACAGAATGAGACTTTTAACATTTTGAATCAGTAATTTATACATATTTGTGGAACAAAACTTATATTTAAGTTTCAGACTAACTTGCATAAGTCTCACTTTTTCTGCATTGCATTGTGCTCTTATAGTGCAAATCAAGCCTGAACATCTAACGTTGTTAGTGCAAATCTAACTGATTTGTGCAAATTCTTTCAATAACAAAAATTATCTTATTTTCTTTTCCTTGCATAGACAAAGTAACGTTATGTAGCTTTGATTGCATGCACACAACAAAGTCCCTACAGTGTAAGCGCACAACATTCAGTCTTGATACTGAATGATATTAAACCTTTAAACTTTTAAACATCTAAAAAAAAACTTTATGCAAACTGCTTCAATTAGTGCAATATTTCAAGAAACAAATGATACATTCTCAGTCAGAAATAATAATAAAACTTTATCCTGAGTAAATAAAATAAATGTAACAACTTTGACATAAAGTCAGAGATGATTGCTGAGAGTCCCAAGATTGTCAATAAACTGAACCATTCAGATTCACACAGGACAAATATTTATCACCAACTATAAAACTTAAAAGCTAATGAAAATGAAGAAATTAAGATAAAGATGAAAAAAAAAATCCTTCCGAAAATAAAGCAAATCTATAACTTGACTACTTAAAATCACTAATTTTGTCAATTTCAGATTTTTATTTACATAAAAATACATAAATATGACTGACATCTCAGCTGAATTGTTGTTTTGTTTGTGTGTTTGTGAGAGAGATGCTGATCTGAGCTCTGACCTACATTAAAATCTAGTCCAGATGTTTGCTGAACATCTGTGCAGGACGGTTTCCCAGAATCCATCACTCTGTCCTTCGTATCGTTTGAAGTGTCCAACATGTCGAACTGTCAGTGTTTTCTGTATCCAACCGAACAATGTGAACTGATTTCTACCAGGTTGCTTTGTTTGAGATCTTTTCTTCAGCTTCATTCGTTGAGTAGTTTGTTGTAAAACTCCTCCAGATCAGAAACCTTAGGGAAGAAATAAAAGGATTAAAATCATTAAACGCTGTCAACCAATAAGATTTCAGTAAATCCCATTTTGTGCATCCTTCTGAAAAGTGATGCATCCCCAAATTTTTTAATATTTATAATGTAAACCCCCATAAAAGTTGAAATAAGTGCATTATATTCTTTCTAGAGCAGGGGTGTCAAACTCAAATACAAAGCGGGCCAAAATTTTAAATTGAACAAAGTAGTGGGCCAAGGTTGAACAAATGAATCTTTTAATATGGACCCAAACAAGTTCTGATTTAACAATAAATATTGAACAAGCAAGGCTTATATAACTTAAAAGGGCAGGCGTGCAAAATTGAGTTGCTAAAAATGATAAAACATATCAATGGCATATTAAATAAAATTTAAATAAAAATTGAATGCCTATTTTCTGACGTAAATGTCAAAATTGGCTTCGTACACAGGCTAATAAATTTGAAAATAAAATAACATAATTATGAATAAATTATTCAGGCCTTGAAGTAACAAGAAGAGGTGCATAGAAAACATATTTATTGCTCATTTTGCGACACACTGAACTACTCTGATGCGGCCAAGCCAGATACCTGGCATCTTTTCTTGGATGCCAGTTCATCAGTGTCAGGGCTCCGGGTTTGAGCTGAGGAAACCTTCATTATCAAACAAAGGTGTTTGCATCGCAAGGATTTTAAGTCTGTTTTCTAAGAAATATGTATGAATACTTCTTACTGCCAACTTTCTTCTCATTGAAAACATTGAAGCACTTCCTGCAAGACAGATCACCACCTTCCTAATACACTTTAGATGTGCCTTCCTGCGACAGATCACCACCTTCCTAATACATCCATGTACCATAAGTGCTATTGACACAGAGGAGGTGTCTGCCTCTGTCCTGATTACACAGAGCATTATGGGATTTGTAGTATAAGCGGTGAATGCGGCATCACAGCATTGCGAGATAATATCTCAGCCGGCTCTAAATTAATTTGAAATTGCCTCGGGGCCAAATATAATTACTGGAGAGTTTGACACCCTATGTTCTAGAGGTATTATTCATCAGAATCAGGTAGTTCCTCTGCACGATGAGCAAAAGATAAAAATTGTAGGAATGTTTCTTCAACTCGAGGTGAGATGCTTTTTTATGTTTTACAGCCTCTCATGTTTGTTACTGCAATACCCTGAATTAAGTTAGTTTTGACTTATTTCAAGTGTAATAAGATACTTGTACTAGAAACAAGACTAAAAATACTTGGTAAGATTGTGTGTTTTGCAGTGCTCTGTTGTCAATGCAGGGTTTCCCACAGTGTAAGCCTGGCGGGCCACCAGGCTTAGCATTGTTTATTTATTTTAGTTTTTTTTTTTAATTATTGCCTTTTTTAAGACTTTATAGTCGGTGTTCAGGTATTAATCATCCAGTCTTCCAATAACGCCTAACTATCAAGTGATATTTTCAAATTTCCTGTCAACTTTAAACATTTCTAATTCAAAAACATGGCGGCCGGCTGGAGAAGAGGTTGAAACATGGTGGGATCGATTATTGGACTCAATCCTTCCACTGGAAGCAGAAAGACCCAGCAGTTGTCTTGATTTAGTACTGGTTTGGTCTGGAGTGACTGCATAAAAATCTAATTTTTTAGATACAAAAATTGTCAAAACACATAGCCGGATTGTGTTTAGTCTTAATTTATCCCTGAAGCTCATGTCAATGTTCGATATGTTGCCTCCTAATAATGCGAAGGTGAAATATGCCTCTCCCACCCCATAAACACCCAAACGCCACAGCAGCCAGTCTAGACACAAGCTGCTCTTCAAATCACCACACCTCCTCCTCCTCCTCCCTCATCCCACCATCATTGTCTGAGCCCCCAAAGTGTTTTTTTCCCACGCTTTATTTTTCTCTGTCCTGTTTGCAGCTGAGGAGGAGGAGGAGGAAGAGGAGAGAGAGAGGGGGGGTGATGCGGTGGCCATGGAAACCCCACATTGGTGTTTCCCCTGATTGGAGTATCCAGTGACTAATTATTCAGTGCATATGCTTAAAAAAAACAATAAAGCGGGACGTATTGAGATGCAGAGCGTCGTAGGGGTGTAATTAGCATACGGAGCAGAAAATCCTGCTTTTAAGGAAAGCAGACCACTTTCATGAAAATTAGTGACTCAAATTATCTTTTTAGGCGAAGAGAGAAGGTTTAGTACTGTGGGATTTGATTAGAAAATCAATTAGCTTCATTAAATCCATCATATATATATACATAGATGGATTTAATTTAAAATATATATATATATATATATATATATATATATATATATATATATATATATATACTCTTAATGAGTCAGATTAGTCTATTGTACAAAATGTATACAGTATAAATTCATGTTTAGATTTATACTATAATTTAAACATTGATAAATTTTCTATTCTACATAGAAAATGTGTGTTTTGTATGTAAGACATGGATATAATAATTAAATGGTGTAAAGGGATGGGAATATAAAAAGTGTAAACTTCCTCTCACTCCTTTTCAAACACATACAGAAGCCAAAATGACTGATTATGTTGCCAGACATTGTTCCTTCTGTATTCTGATCTGCTTTCATATGTACATATCTACATGTGTTATTCACATATAGATGTATAATATATATATATATATATATATATATACATACTTTATATAAACTTTGTTATTATTATAAATATATAGTGGAAAAAGGAGGGGTTAAGTTATTAACAGTGGCGGTATTGTTTACCAATCTCCGTCGTCCATTAATCAGGACGATCCGGCTCTAATTGGCGTTTTGGTTAAGCTGCTCTTCAGACCCGGCTCCCTCCGCTGGCCTAAATAATGGCGTTCGCCACAAGTGCCGCCACACATTGGGGAGGACAATGTGCCGCTTGTCTGAGGGTCCAGGACAGGATCCCCACCCTCTCGTCTTCGCCTCCTTTCTTAGCTTCTCCCTGAGCCCCCCAAAATAAACCTCACACACAAACACAAAGAAGGCCTCACACTATTGAGATCTCTCCATCGCAGGCTCCTTCTCCTCGTCTGTCTGCCTCCCCCTCCTCTCATTCCCACACCCCTTCATCATCCCGCAGCCCGTTTAGCTTCTCAACCAGCAGTTGCATTTATTTGGCTCAGTAGTCGGGTAAAAAGAAAATCTGAATTTCTATACAGTGATTTATTTGACCTCTTTAAGCACAAGCAGCTGCTGATGAAGAAAAATCCCCGGTGTAGAAGAGTTATTTATCGGAAAACTACACACATACACTGCAGGTCCATGATAATCATTTTATGGTATTTACAGATAGGTGCACTGCAAAAACACACAATCTTACTAAGTATTTTTAGTCTAGTTTCTAGTGCAAATATCTTGAGTCAGAACTAACTTGTAGAAGATAGAGGAGCTTGTTTTAATTAAATAATTCCTTAATGTTGGTGAAAAAAGAACTTTATATATGAGGGAATTATTTTCTTAAAACAAGCTTCTATATCTTGCTGATAAGTTGCTTTTAAATTAGTTTAGTCTTAATTCAAGTGTAAAAAGATAATTTGCACTAGAAATTAAATTAAAAATACTTGGTAAGATTGTGTGTTTTTGCTTGTAGATAGGAAACTTTATTATTTTTTTGTCATCTCTGTTTCCCACATAAGACTCTGATACATAAAAATACTTAGAACATTAAAAATGTAAAGGTCTTCTGTAGCACATATGTAGTTAAAACTAAAGTAAATAAAAGTAAATAAGGTTAAAAACAAGAGTAGTGACTTTAGTAGCTGCTGGTGTGACTTAATTTATTCTATATTTACAGCTTTGGAACAAATTAAGAGGCCATTGCACTGAACCACATTGAAAACCTCCTGGTTATTCCCCCAAATAACCAGGAGCTCTGAACTCCTCCTGAGTTAAAACATTAGTTTTGTTGTTTCTAAATTAATATTAACTTGTTTTATTTGCATTATTTGAGGTCTGAAAGCTCTGCATCTTTTTCATTATTTTGACATTTCTCATTTTCTGCAAATAAATACTAAAGTTTTGCTTGTAATTTTAGATACATGTTGAGTAGTTCATAGAATAAAAGAACAATGTTCAATTTACTCAAACATTTACCTATAAAGAGTAAAATCAGAGAAACTGATCATTTTAAATGGTCTCTTAATGTTTCCCAGAGCTGTAGATTTAAATTTAACCCAATAGCAGATGATTAAAGATTAAAGTCAGGCTTGATGTTATTTAGACAAAATGTAATATCTATTAAAATACAAAATTACAATTCATAACCTATTCATAAGAATTACAGACCTACACATTGCAGCTCAAAAAATATCATAAAATAACTTATTTTTTGGGTTCTGTACTAAGAGAAAATTTTAAATTTATTTTTAAAAGTGGGACAATATGAAGGTTTGTATACATGAACTTATAGCCAGGAAGCTAATTTCCATTTTCCTCATTGTCTGGTTGAAATCAGTGTTGCTTTTTATATAAATATGTATATTTATATATCATGCCGAGGATTTTAAATATTTAATATTGTTTCTACTGTTCTAGGGTCCACTGCCCCACCCACACTTGTTGCTGCACATTGCTAGTCATCTTGGAAATGTTTCTGTGACTGTCAGGTATCTAAGCAGATTAGACTAATTAACCAGCTAATGGCTTGTTAAGCTCCAGGTTTTATTCCATAAAGAGCAGAAAAAAAATGTTTATAATCTGGACAATAAGAAGGAAACTATACCACTAAATTTGCCAAGTATTTTTGTTTGAGTCAATAAATAACAATAATGGATTGATTATAGGTGATCAGCTCAAGATAAGAATAAAATGAAATGATAGAAATATTATTATTATTACTTTGACAATCAATTTGCACTTTTTTATCAGTTATAAGAACAGTTCAGTGTTTTTCTGTTTTTTTAGGTCACATTTTTGTTTATAATTATAGTGAGAATCTCATATTGCCCCATTCTGGAATTTGATTTCTGGATGTTTTGGGTCTGGAGGAGCATAAAGAATGAAAACATATTTATATGTCTGAACTTTATTCAGTTTTGCTATCTAAAAATTATATCTATCTATTCTGTCATCCATCTGTCTGTCTCTCCATCCGTGTCGCTGCATTAATTTATTTATGATCCATTTATTTATCCATACAGCCAGCGACTCGTCTGGTATTCTTTGTGTTTCTTCCCATGTATAAACACTTCCATAGCTTTATGAATTCATTAGCTTTTTTAGTTTAAGTTTAAAAATGGGTTTTAGAAATGAAAGTGATTGGAGGTCAAATGCTCTACAGGCCAACCGAGTCATTTTTACAGTGCATACTGGGATTTTTTTCCATCTTTGCATAAATTTGCCTGTCAGATTTGTACCAAAACGTGTCGCAGTTTCTTCGTAAAACCTGGTGCTACGTCGACTGAACCGAAGATCTAAGCTAAAACACATTTTTCATGTGAGAACACGGCTAAGTCTGATTACAAGTGGAGATTTATGAACGCTGCTGTGCTGCTAATTACGGCTCCCTGCGTACATGTGGGAGGGTATAGCTTGTTTTTTTTTCTTTTCTTCTATTTCATCAAATCAAGATGCCGGCACGTTCATCTGGAATTAAAAGCTCCACATGCAGAAATACCGCCAGTTGTGCTAATTGCAACTCTTTTGTAATTAAAAACACTGAAACAGTTTAATTAACGAGACTTTTCCCGGGCATCGCCGTTAGAATCCCGATCAGCTGCAGCGAGACGACGGGCACGGCGGAAAGCGGCGCAGTTGCCCTTAAAATGCCACCTCTTCGACATTAAGACGCCGCTGGATGGCTGGCTGCACGGTTTTCTCCTATCTCATCCCTTCCTGCACGTCTCTGGGGGGGGGCGGCGGTCTCTGCAATTAACACGCGGGCGGTAATTAACACCGTCTCAAGGCGACCAATGGCGCGGAAAGGATGAGGGCATACGTGAAGTGGGGGAAGGTGCAGCGCCGGCTTGTCCACGTTCCCCGTTCAGCTGCCATTTTGTGCCAGTCTTAGCACCTAAGATGGTGGCGGGACTGTGACTTGCCATGCAGGAGAGGAGGACAAACTGGCAAGGGAGGGGTCAGAGACGAGGAGGATTATGGGATCGAGGAAGGAGTTTTTTATTTCCATTCTTCTAGTTGGTGCATCACTACCAAGACGGCGAGGGGGGGAGGAGAAGGAGGCATGATCGTCACATCGCTGTCCTACATGCACATTCAGGAGGAACTCTCCGCTCACAAACATGGCACAGAAAAAAAAACAAAAACAAAGTCACAGGAGGGAAACACAACTCCACGTGTCGGTCTGTTCGTTAAAAAAATGTAATAAAACGTCTAAATGTACACACGGTGCCCCATGCATGAGCAAACGCACACATTCACACAAACAACCAACACAGCCGTTCTCATGGTATGGTCTGCCCCTGAGCATGCAAATGACATTCATTATGCAAATGCATACAAATCAGAGCCAACCATCTGAGAATCTGAGCTGGGGAAAAAAAACACAAAGAATGAAATTAAATGAATGAGGGGGAGGAGGGAAGTACAGTCCGGTCAACAGAAAATGGATTACAACCTGCTTCATTAGGAGCTTAAATCTCAGTTTTACACTGATAAAAATACTCACACTTTGTCTGGTTATCAAGCACTGATAGATGTTTTATATAGCAGCTGGATAAACCTTATAGCATGCTGAGTGATGCTCCTTTCTCTTACTCTCAGCAGTTAACACCATTTAATGTGACCTTCTAAAAGCTTAAAATTGGGAGGAATTGTGCTCAAAATGTGCCAGAAGGGTCACGTAATTAATAAAGAGTTTGTTTCTTTTTCATGCGGTTTTAATGCCGCCTTTGAGTTTCTTTGCTTTTTTTTTTGTTATTTAGATGTCCTTTTGTTGTATTTTTGTGATTCCACAAAATCACCTGCAAAAAAAGAAAAAAGGCTTACAGTGGAGTGGAGATGCTCCAAACGAGGCAAAGTGCTGCTAATTGCCTTTTCGCTGTGCTCTTTGTTTTGTCTCCACCTCTGCCTCTGCAGGACGCGCTCTCTGAAACCCAACAAGAGCTGCAGTCTCATTATGTGCTTTTATGAAGGCTACCATAAAAGAAGCCAAACCTTGATGAGTTTGGATTAATATTCATGTGGGGTTGGGGGTGTGTGAATGTGTAAACACACGGCCTTTATGTGCAGCAGCCTGAAACGTGCATGAATCTGCAGCAGTTTGCTGCTAAATGCAGAAAGATATCGCAGCAAGTTACCGGTATGAGGTTTTATAAAGGCCACGGCTTCAAAAACAAACGTTCTCCACTGTTTAACGAGAGGCCAGAGGAAGAATTGTTCCTAACGTGATGGAGCATAGTAGCACACACTCTCCCCTCCCACACCTGTTGCTGGAGAGAGTTACACTCGGTGGAACAAGCTCCTCCTTTTTCACCTATCCATCCAGCTTTTGACTAATATATATTTTACCATTTTTATGTTTGCCTTTGTTTAAGGCTATTCTGCTGCAAAATAAATCACTGATGTTGCTGTTTATGTGTTTTGATGAATATAATAGTTTTTAAGTAATTTAAGCTGATCAAATACTGAAATCCATAAGGTAGTTTATTAGTTTTTGTTAATGAAAGAAAGTATTTAAAAGGAAAGACCAACCGGCAGCCTATAAACACCAATATATGGTGTTTATATATAAAGTTAAAAAGAATACTGAAATAGAGTAATATTTTAAATTGGATACAAACTTGAGCATCATTAGCAGTTAGCAGGGCATTAAACTGGTAAATAATTGTTTATGACGAGGCCTGCCAACTTCCTACTGTGACAATAAACAGTAAAACTGATGATGACATTTTTGTTCCTGAGCATTCATGCCACCCCTCCACAGTAAAACGCCTGGGGCAGAGAGCCGTATCAAAGCTATTATAGCTCTCTGTCAGTTTATAAAAAGTAAAGTCACAGAAATTGTTGATATTTTTCTCAATAAACATGTTGGCATATGTTTACCTTTCTGCTTAACTCTGTGCATCAGAAGAAAAATATTTTTAAATTTCATATTTAAATTAAAAGGCTGTACAGTGGCGCAGTTGGTAGAGCTGTTGCCTTGCAGCAAGAAGGTCCTGGGTTCGATTCCCGGCCGGGGATCTTTCTGCATGGAGTTTGCATGTTCTCCCTGTGCATGCGTGGGTTCTCTCCGGGTTCTCCGGCTTCCTCCCACAGTCCAAAAACATGACTGTCAGGTTAATTGGTCTCTCTAAATTCTCCCTAGGTGTGAGTGTGTGTGTGCATGGTTGTTTGTCTTGTATGTCTTTGTGTTGCCCTGCGACAGACTGGCGACCTGTCCAGGGTGAACCCCGCCTCTCGCCCGGGACGCAGCTGGAGATTGGCACCAGCAACCCTCCCGACCCCATTAGGGAAGAAGGGTGTTCAGATAATGGATGGATGGATGGATTTAAATTAAAATTGTATTTTTCAGTGTTCAGTATGGCACCAGTGGGAATAATTGCTGCTTTTGCTTTCTGAGTTAAAGAAGTTTGATTTTTACCATTGTAGTTTCACTATAGCAGCAGGACAGGCCCATTTCCACGTGACATTTGAAAAAATGTTTCAAAAACACAATCAATTTCACTTTGAGGGGAAAAAAAACAAGATTTAAAAAGCCACCATGGAAAATTATTCAAAGTAAAAAATATCTAGTAATGAATGTCTTCAACTGTATAAAATATAAAAACTGTTGTTGACTGTAAAAGTATACATGTCATGTTTTCTGGGACCTTTCTGGAAACATATCGGAGGGAAATATTTGTATCCATTTTGTTCCTGAATGAGACGATTAATTAATCTGAAAAGAATAATCCCTGTGATTAGGCTCTGAAATGAGGATTTGTAAAGTGTGTGTTTTAAAACATTCCTGAAATGTTAAAAAAATACTTGACACCAAAAATGTTTTCATATTTCTGTGAACCCAACTCTTACTTTTGTGATTTATGTAATGTTTTATCTCAATTTTTCAAAATAAACTGTTCTGATTACCTTCTCATTTTAGTGACTCTATTTTTAACATATTTTTCAAGAATAGCGGATCGGTGAGGTTTGAAATCACTAGTGAGTAATTGTTTAGTTGAAATTTAACCTTTTATAAAAAGAAATGAGCACACAGATGCTAACCCACAGTGTGAGTTTGCTCTTTTTAATCCCAGTTATTGTCTTTTCGCCCACAGCGCACACAGATGCGTCCCTCCCCTCTCAGTAAAATCGGCCCTTATGTAACGCAGCATCATACCTTCACATCATTGGTTAGCAGCAGCTGCCGTCCACCTCCAGCCCGATCCGCTGCTCTCTGGGCTCAATTTCCGCGCCTTTTTCCTTCTTCCTGTGCAGGCGTGTAATGGGATTCTTGTTACTTTCGGTTATCTAGCTTTATGAAGAATGTACGTCACTCATACAGCTAGATAACCAAAGATAACAGACAACCCCTCGGGCCTGCAGCATCGAATGCGCGACAGAAACCTCTGGATGCTCCTGGAAGGACAAACGGCAACAAAAAGGAGAAGACTTCAGGAATAATTCACCAAAACAAAGCTAATTTACTCTGGAATATATGCCAACCAGCAGGCAGAGGTGTAAATTAAGATAGTAATAGTCACACATTATATATGTGGAGTTTTAACACAGACGACTGATCACATGGTGATAAACGCATCCCTGTGAAATTGCTTTAATAAAAAAAAAAAAGCATCTGTAAAGATTCACAAGGAGAAACTGCTGGCAAAATGCATCCTCTAGCAATTAAATGTCATGCAAGTGAAATTTGAATTTTATTGGAATTCAAAGCAAAACCATCCGGTAAAAATCTGATTAAAAAAAACAACAAAACATTTTAATGGGAAAATGGATAAAGCAGCAACACTAAGGGGAACAATTCACATAAATTTAATAAATGCTCTAATTCTACAAGAAGTGTAATTCTATACTTATAATAATAGAAGAATAATAAACATTACACACTATTGTGAATAACTTCCCAATGTACTGGTTTACACTAATTATAAGAAATTAGAATTAGAAAACTAAAGTGTTTCAAACATGTTAAAGTAATTTTTGGAAGTAAAGAAAATTGTCTTAATTTTTGTAGCATGTGATGTCTTTGTAAAAACAAAAAAATACAATTATTGCTGGAAGAAATTAGAAAAATAAAGTTTATTTCAATGTGAGAGGGAATTAGTATTTTATTACAGCTTTTAGTAAACAGACTTTTATTTTATTAATTAGCTTTCTTTTGGGTTTAAGTGGAGGAGATGAGAAGCCTAATTAACACACATTATCACAGAAATAATTATTCTTTCTTTACAGTGTGGTGAAAAAAGGCCACTGATCCCATCTCTACACTTCAACCACAGGCTGACCAGATTAATGCTGCAGGGTGCCAACAGAAAACATCACATATATATTTATGAAGGGGAAACATGGTTTATTTTGCAGCTGCTTTCTTATAATCAGTGTTTGGGTTTTTGCCAGAAACAGCCATTGCTGCAGATAATTTCTCTGCGTCACGTCTCCAGGCCATGACGCACTCAGAAGGTTTTCATTCACTCAGACAATTTCTCATTTTTATAGAACTCCAGTAAAGTTTGTCATTAATTTTATATGTTTTTAAAATGATTATTTTGATAAATGTATTTAACTACACGCTTTCTAACGTGCTTATTTATCTGGCGTTGCATATTTTTAGAAAAGCGATGTAGATTTGTCTAGGGTGTTTTTGAACAACCTTTTTGTCTTCATCAATTCTTACTTTATTTTTTAGCTTTATTTAAATATAAAGCTAAATATACATATATATGCTTGTTTATTTGTTTCCTTTAATTCTACATAACAGGCCAGTAACGCGGTCTATTGTGTTTATTTGCATAAATGTAAAGTTTTTAAGCTTTTATGGCAGCGATAGAAACGATCCCGACCGGATTTAGCGAACATTTCCAAAACTGAAGTTCTCATTTCTGAAAAGTTTGCGCCATAATGCAGCGGGATTGTGGAAATGTCTGTCAATCATATATTCACCTGAAGATTTGGAGGATGTCTTGATCTTCAGTTCTAAAAAAAACCCCACCAACAATAATTAATAAAAAAAATAATTAAAACAAATATGGTGCGCCGGAACATGAAGTTGCACACGGCTTCATCCACGTGAATTTCTGGGTTTCGGGGGAAATCTCATGGGATGATGAGAACTCTGTGGTAAAAGCTGAGCAGGTTGTATCGCTCTGCAGCTTCCGTGACTGCAGATGATGCTGCTGTTGCTGCTGCAGACTCACAGCGACGGGCCCCTTCTCCATCTCAAACATGCTGTGCGTCACAGCGCATGGCTCAGCTGCCAAATTCTGGATTCTTTCCCCATCTTTGGACTTCAAGAGAAATTTCACGGTAGAAATCGCATATTTATACATGGAATAATCGATTTAAGTCTCTGGTTTTCTTTATTTGCGTAAAGATTTCGCGATGAAGCAAAAATACACAATAACAAAGAAAAATAACCTAAAATTTTCTCAAAACTGATGGGAAATAAGCAAAACGTCACTTTAAAATGATTCTTAGAAAAAAAGAGCATTTTAAGTTGACATTTATATTCAAAAAATAAAAGTACAGCAGAAGTAGGCTTGAACTTCCAGAGATTAAACAGGCCTTACGTAAGAGCCCTCCATAATCTCAGCCTGCAGGAAGTCCTGCTGCTCCTGGTAGCACAAACCAAAATCATGCCTTAAATTTCTTCACCTGTTCGTAATGTAGGCTAACTCTTGGTATGCAGAACAGGCCGAATGCATTAGCAAAATGCTGAGAAAGGTCGCAGCATCAAACAGGACAAACTATGCAGCATGAGGGTCGTAAATCTTGGAAACCCCCGGCTGTGAAGTTGAGATGCACAATAAAAACTGTCACATGTCTCTTTACACAGTAAATGGTGCATCGTGGACTTATGTAACACTAAACAGTAATAAGAGAGCATATGGCAGGTCTCGAGTCAGTTTTGCATGGGTAGATTCAGGTACATACGGTTTGAATCTGCGAAAACAACAACACCATCTAAAGTAAATAACCGAATTTTATTCATGTGGTTTTCTAAAATTTGCTAAACGTGGCGCAAATAAGTATATTTGCATCCTGTGGCGCTATTTATTGCGGTTATCCTTTAATAACTGTGTTGTGTTGAAGCTGCAGATCTCCAAACAAACGTGTTTGCAGCCACAAGTGAAGCTGCACGTCTCTTGCTGCTGACATCACATGATGCTCGGAGTCTTTATCTCAGATGCTGCTGCTGCGCACCATGCATGCATCTCTAACTCATCTCAACACAAATCCACTTCCCTGGAAACAAATCCGAATCAGATTTATTCAGTAAATCTTCACCTGATCAACATCCGGAGCCAAAAATAATAAACGATACACAGATTCTTATTCAGCTCAGCTCGCAACACTTAAAGGGCAGCTGCAGCCTTTTTGTAAAATATGTATATATCCAGACGAGGTTAGTGTTGAGAAATTATGTTTTTAAACAGGAAGCAGGTCTTACTTGTTCCTCCTCGGGTGCTCCAGGGCGGGCTTTTAGGGGTTCCTCCTTGTAAGCGGCGGTCCCTCCGGGTGTGCGGCATGCTGGGAGCCAAATGAGCGCGTTCATGAGCTTTGTGGCGACTACGCATCGTGACGTCCCCGCCGGCGCAGTCCATTTATGCTCCTGGCGGGTCTCCTCCGAGTCCACAGCTCCGTTGCTCCCCGCTGCTAACGCGGGCCTCGGAGCCGCCCTCACACCCCGGACAGCTTCATCTCCATCAGTGATGTCTCCCAAAGTGACTCAACGTCTCGTTTGTCCAAATTCATATAGCTGCGTCCAGAGGAAGACCACACCCCCATGTGGGTCGGTGAGGTAACACTGTTCCCACCCTCTTAGCTTTTTTTTTTTTTTTAATTTATGCAAAACGAAAGATGCCATTATAATACGGACCGTAAGGCTGGCAGCGCTGCTCACGCCCCCCAACAGATGCATGCAGAAGTGCATCAACCATGCATGCCTCTGAATCTAAAGGTCAAATATCCTAATTTTTTTTCATTTTCATATTTTTTCAGTCTTCCAACTCCCTGTAGTTAAATTAATTTCCATTCCTAAAATCATAATTAAATAAGTCAAACTTATTCAGACTGATAGTCACCAAACAAGTGGTGCATTTGTTTGGTAATACTGTAGCATTTACAATTAGAAAATACGCAAGTTCTACTTTTGGAAATGTGTTTTCTTTGGGTGAAATGTCTATCTGACATAAAAATTTATCATCAAACGTTGGAAACAGATGAAAGTTGCAGAAGTGAACTCTCTTAAAATTAAATTTTTGAAACTAAGAAAACTGAATCAATTATAAATCTTTCCCAGACTTTTCCAGCCTAATGCGGCAGATATGTAACCAACATCTGTTCGAATGGAAAGCTGGTTGAGGAAGTTTATTGGAAGATATTTTGGTTTAATTTCATCATTTGTTCCTCTGTAGTTCACACCAACCATCAATTACATAGTGGAGATTGTTCACATAAGTATTTTAACATAAAGTAAAGTAAAGACAATGATTTTTCTGTCGTTTAATCATTTCATCCATCCATCAACTATGCACCACATCTTTGCTCATTCCCACTTTATTTATCCCAAAAGGAAGTTAAATCATGTTACAACTCATCCAACTATCTCCAGAGTCATGGATGATGATGATGCTGTTAGCAGGAAGGATCTCCTGTAGCAGTCAGTCTTGCAACATATTTGAAGAGGCCTCTGACTGCAGCTTATTGTTGCATGACAGTTTCATGAAATGACAAACTGACAGCCCAATATTCAGGCAGCAGAGACAATATTTCACAATAACATGTCCTGGATGACACCGTCAGCTGTTGCAAACCACTGCTAATCCACCTCATTTGCTTTTGCTACTGCTTTTTAAATATCTGTCCAGCCAGAAGAATTAGTTTGAACGTCCTTCTTCTCTCTGCTCTGCATCCATAAAGTCTCCTCTTCATGGATGGAGAAGAGGATCCATGAAGAGGTTTGTGGTTTTAGTTCAGATATTATTTGACCTTCTGAGCTAATAATCAGTTCCTGGTTGTAAAAGCAATACCTTGTTACCTTGTTCACACATCATAGCAAATGTCCGAAAGTAAAAAAGTAAAAGCTGCACGGCATCCAGAATAATCAGTCAAGAGCAACGCCACAACTCTGATGGTGGAGGTATCATGATGTGGGGTGGCTTTTTGTTTCAGATGTAACTGAGATTTGTGTTAAAACAAATAAAACGTTGAAAGGTTTCAAATACTCGTAAGTTCTGACTCAAAAAAACCCAAAACATTATAGAAAGACATCAAAATCACCAAAACAATGGGTTCATTTGAAGAAAATAAAAGTTGTTTAATGACCAAGCCAGTTTCCAGAACTAAACCTGATGGGGTCACATAAAAATGGAAAAGGAGACGACCTAGAAGTTTGAAAGATTTGGAGAATTTTTTCTGGGCAGACAGTAAAGATATTAAGTCAAGATGTGGCCTCCTGCTAGACATCAAGGAAGATTGAATGCTGCAATTAAATCAAAAGTTAATTCAGCAAAGTGTTCAACCAAGGGTGAACAGACTTGGTTATTGCAGATTTTTATAGTTTCCCCTGACAGATTTGTTTGTTTTTAATATAAAGGTGTAAAATTTAAAATGATTCTTCATAGCCTAAATTATTCAAAACACTGGGAGTCACTGTAGTGACAGCAATACATAAATGTCTTAAACTTCATTTAGAGTTCAGAAATGAAAGATTTATGTCGGGATTTGTTCACCAGTAAAGAAAAGGAGTTTTCTTTCTGAATGCAGTATCCTGGAGACCAATCAAACCAGTACTCTACCCAGGGATTTAAATGTTTTCTGCATGGACCTCTGCTGGAATGTAGAAGAAAAGCTAAACTACTGACATGTACAATTCAGACTGCTGCTGCAGAAAACCAATGTTACTCACTTGGCTCAGACACAAAGCTGCAGGTGAAGCTAATTAACATAAACATGTAGGAGGGTGTGCTACTGATTAAACAGAAACATCAGCACATTTCACAATGACAGTAAAATTTGCTTTAAAAGAGAATATTTTTGTAGTTAAGTCAAAGTTTCCAAGTGATTCATAATCCTGGGAGATTAATTGTTTTCAACAGAGATGGATTTTAATGAGTTTAGAGAAATTTACCTATCCTCCCTACCTGTGTTCATATCTATGGAGCTGACTACTTCCTGTATAAATCATCTTTAAAATAAAGGAGTCTCTCTAATAGAGTGACTCCTTTTAGTTGTTCCACATCCATCTGACATATTCCTGTTTTTTATTAAGTAATAACTTTTTATTCTGTATAAACTGTAAAGAAATAGACTTGAAGATTGAACCATATTTTATTTATAAGCTTCCTGTTTCAGTGCCTCTTACATACATCTTCTGTTTTTAGGCCATGTTGTCATATTAAAGTTTCAGATCGTCAAACTAATTTTAAGATCTGATGAAAATAAGCCGAGTTAAGATAAGAGTCCATTGTCAAATCATTAATTTCATTCTGACCTGATTGCAGCCTAGATAAATGAAGAAATCACTTAAATAGAACCTGTTTGACAACATGAAGTAGGCTAAAAGATCTAAATATATTTATACATTACAAAACCATTTTTAAGGCTTTGGGACTTTAACGAAACACAAAAATCACTTGTGACCAAAAACAACACAAAAGCTCATCCGTCCAAAATATCCTAGAGGGCATGTATTAAGCAAAGTTCACATTTTTTATGATTCTGTTTACATTTTGTGTTTCTACCACTTCTAAAAACAACCCAAGTGCTTAAAAAATGTGTAAAGTGGTTCTTGGCAATAATTGTATGTTGTTTTTTTTGTGTCTGGAAAAGACACTAGCCTGTTACCTAGCAACCCCAGCGAAGCCCAGCCCGTTACCTAGCAACCCCATCAGAGCTCCAGCACATTTGGTTACTGCTGTATTCACTATACAATGGCTGCTGGAAAAGACAAGAGTTTTATTGTTGACTTACCATCCAGAAACCACTTGCTTCATTCTTGTTGGTTGTGCAGGAGGCTCCACTTCTGCTTTTCAAAGATGTATGATTGTATAATTGCACGTCTGTTTGCAGCCATTTTTGCAGTTTAAACAAGTGTAAACATTGAGTTGCCAGCAGCAACTTATCTGGATTTAAAGTGACTAGAGGCCCTAAAACAGCTCATTCTGAATGGAGATCAAAATAGGCAGAATTGAACAGACTAAAACCTCACTATCCAAGAGTGATTTTGTATAAAAAAATGTAATTAAAATGTTTGTATCGCCCATAAACCTATCCTAACCTGTTCAAGGAAACATAGTGTCTGCACCTTTAAGGATTTCAGTAAATTAGCATCAAAGCTAGAGTCAAACATGGCGGTGGTAGTGTTCTAGGATGACTCTGTTTTTTCAGGATCAATCATTTAATATTTAAAAATTACATAATCAGATGGAACAAAATATAAAGTTTAGTGGGATTTTTGGTATTTTAAAGATGAAAATGACCATAAATCAAATCAATCAATTCAAATTTTCCCAAGTCGGTTTCTTTTGATAAAAATCTTATTCAACTTTAATAAAAACTGCAGGTGTGTGTCTGTGTCTGGTTCGAAACATGTTTGTTTTTCATTCAGTGGGTAGAAAATCCAGAAATTTTACTGAATTAATAGTAGAAATACTAATAAAATTACTCAAGAAAAAGTCAAAAGTACCGCGCTTCTAAAAGTAAGTTTTTTTTTTGGGGGGGGGGGGGTCTCTTCAAAAACTCAAATAAATATAACAGAGTACTACCCAACTCGAATCCCTCTTCTTCCAAAATGATAAAATAATAATATAATTTGCTTCACTGACTCCAAAACTCAATCATTGGAGGATGCGGAAAAGGGACCGGAGTGACTGATCGCTGCTTTCCGGCTTCTTCCTCTTCTTTTCTTTAAGGCGTGAGAATCAGACCGTCTTCTGGCTGCTTTGGGTCAAAGTCTGTCTCGGTTTCCTCCATTTCCATCCCTCCATTGTTTTACCGCTGCCAGGCCAGACGCCGCACGCAGCGCCTCACTCGCAGACTGAGCGGGAGATTCCCTGCGTGCGTGGACGCTCACGCAACTTTAGCTTTAGCGCACGCTGGAGGTTATCTGGAGGTGTGAACCCCACAACTGACCTCTCACTGTAAATGTAAACTAGATCAGAGTGGGTATTGTCACCCACTCAGACCTGAGAGTGGGTTTGTGCCACGCATGCAGATCTGGCAGCCTTTCACCCCGCGTCGCGCCAGTATTCAAATCGCGATCGGCTGGATTGTAAAGGAGCTTAATGAGACGTGCTGGTGTATAATGGGCTGCGGGAAAAGCAAGAAGCAGCGACTGAAGTCCCGAAGCACAAGAATTTCAAGCATTTAAAACATTTTTGCTCATTTTCTCCTTTTTTATGTTTTATTTCAGCAACATCCATAATGTGACTTGTAAGGAAATCTGCCTCTGAAAGCAGAATCTCTTTTTTGTTTTGTATATTTTAAAGTTGTTTAGACTTTAATTAACTCATCTGGAGCTCTGAAAACGATCATGAGCTCTCTGCCATCCTCTCAACAGCAGCTGAGATTTAAAATCAGCACAACCAACTAAGCTGAGTTTTCTTGGGGAAAAAATAGACAAGGAAATGTAGCTGATTTCCAAAGCTACTATAAATAAATTGAAACATTTCATTTATAGTCAAAAATTTAGTTTTTCAATAATTAACAGATTTCCGTAACACTGTAAGAGTGAACTAAAGCATTATTCTCTTTTCTATTAGATGCAATTATTTTAGCAACAGATTTTCACCATAACTATTCTTGTAAAAATAAAATAAAAATATATTAATGTCTCTCTCAGACCGTCAGACTTTTGTGTTTTGCAACAAGTTATTATAAAGCTATTCATATTAACAACTTAATTCCAACTGTAAATAATAATAAATATGATTTTCTAGATAAGATTAGCTTTAATAATTCTAGATTAAAACATCACACAATCTATATTAAAATGATAGTGCTGCAAACATTTTGGACTCATTACAGATTAACTATTTGGACCTTCTTCAAAATATTTTAGATTTGAGGTCTTTAGTGACTCCTAATAACTTGAAATATTTTTAAAATATAAAAGAATTTGTTAAAAATGTGTCTAATAATAAAATGTTATTTAACATTTCTGTGTAAGTTCATGACATTAATGCTATTAATACGTCTACTATTGATTCCAACTTAATTTGTGTCTAAAAACTTTTCAATTGACTATTTTTTATCGTAGAAAAAATAATTCAGTTATCAGAAATAGCGTGATATATTCAATTCTTCGCCATTCAAACTTTGATTTCTGTTCAAAATCCATTAAAACGCCGTGGTTCGTTCAACAGGACGTTTCTTCGCCTCCTGCCAAATGGAAAAACTATTCCGGTCAATTTGAAAATAAATGCAACAGAACGGTCGTAAACCCACATCGTTTTGCAGTTTAACACTTTAATTATTAACTTTATCAAGACATTAAAAGTTTTCCTCCAGGACTTTAAATTTCCCTTCAAATTCTGAGAACTATCTCGCATTTTTAGTGTTCAGCTTGATTTGCGGAAGCTAAGATGTTTTATGTGTGATAAAATAGTTCTAAAACAATATAAACGAAAGGAAATATTCTATTAAAGATACTATAACGCAGTGAATTTACGTTCACGTTGTGTTCAAATATCTGTATTTGACTGAAATCATGCGGGATTTGTCTTATTTTCTACTTAAAAAAAAGTCTTCTTTTTTGGACACTATCACTTTTTTGGACACTGGTTTCAAAAAATTGTGGTTTTTGAAACCAGCCTTAGATGTGCATATTAGCACAACAGCTGCCAATCATTGGCTTAAAATCCTGATCTAAATCTCAACATTCATTGTTGCTGCTTTAAAATTCGGCAACTTCTTTTAAAATCTTGACTAAAGATCACTATAGGAGCAACTCAAGTGATACGAATTATAATAAGTACAATTGTAGATACTAGGCAGCATTATAAACGAGATAATTTATGTAGTCTGAGGGTAAATCACGTTTTTGAATCGATAATGAAATCCATATTAATAAGATTTGTCATAATGATGAACTTCAGCTGAACTCCTTTCTTTTGTTTTTAGTGAGTAAACAATATAGAATATATTCTGTTTAGCCTGCTTGTTGCTTCACTTATTTTTACTACGTGTGGAATGAATTAAGCAGAAGACAATCGATCAAATTCAGATTTCTTTTCATTTGCTGCCATCGTGTGGACATTTTGTGCATTGCAGGAAGAGCCTCAGTGAAGTCATGATTTCTGGTGTTCTGCTGCCCCTTCAGGTCAAACTTTGCATAGCCGCGCCTTTTAGAGAGTAAATCCGGAAGCGGCACTAATAAATACATTTCTAATCAAGCGGGATAAAACAAGGACTGTTTTTGAATAATGGTTTGGGAATTTCTGTCCGTCCTCTTAGGCCGAAACAGAAGAGATTTCACTTTAAGTAACAGAAAAAAAGAGAACATCAGTGCAGTTTTCACTAAATATTTCACTGGTTGGTTGATGCTGGAAAAACAACAAACATGCAAGTTTGTAAAAAAACAACAACAAACAAATAAAATAAAATGAAACTGCACAGATTTTGGGGTTCAACACAAAAAATTAATGACAAAGTTGATTGATTGATTGATTGATTGATTGATTGATTGATTGATTAATTGATTGATTGATTGATTGATTGATTGATTGATTGTTGATTGATTGATCAGTCAGTTGGCTGGTTGGTTGGCCAGTTGATTGGTTGGTTAGTTGATTGGCCAGTGGGCTGGTTGGTTGGTTGCCCGGTTGGTTGGTTGCCCAGTTGGTTAGTTGGTTGGTTGGTTGGTTGCCCCGTTGGTTGCCCGGTTGGTTAGTTGGTTGGTTGGTTGGTTGGTTGCCCGGTTGGTTGGTTGGTTGGCTGGCTGGTTGATCATTGGTCAATTGGTTGCTTGATTTATTTCCACAATCATATTCCAAACAATTTATTTACTAATAAAAGTGGAAAGATGAAGTTGAAACTTACTTAATCCCACTCTCCTTTAAGGAAGTAATCCATACCCAGACAGTGTTCCTTATAAGAACATTATAAACATATTACATACACACATAACCTAAAACAAGTGTAAAAAAACACCATATATGTTACAAACAATTTAAAAAAAACAACACTCTTTCCCACCTCACTAAATCCATGTATGGTGTGTTGTGTTTCAATAAGTCATGTTTTGACATTGTGTAGATAGCTATAGAAAAGCTTCTTGAGGCCACTACTGTGCAATTCATTTTGTCCTTCAGGTTAGTGTTAGTATATTTCCCTCTTGGTTAGTAATTTTCTTTGTGTCTAGTTTAGTTTCCCCATGTTCTCTCAGTCTCTCTGTTTTGCGCCCCTCCACAGCTGTTCTTTACCCCCCTGGTTTCCTCACACGTTTCTAATATATAAGGTCATCCTTCACACCTCCTGCAGAATGCTCCCTGATTTTCATGGCTCATTGTTGATTCCTCCACACCCTTCTCTGTAAATTCTCCTTTTTTATTAATTATTAAATTGCTCTGCTCTTTCTCCACGTTCAGAGTCTGCAGTTGGGTCCTTTATTAGCCATAAAACATGACAAAACATCATGGAAATGGGTAGAAGAGCCCTGACAGCACACACAAAGCAAAACTGCAACACATTCAAGTTCAAGTGTTCTGATTTTGTATTTTGGATATAATAATAGAATTAAATGAAACGTCAGCTGTCAGTGTCATGATTCCTCTTTAAACTCCTTTAAATATTCATTATTTTATTTTTGTCTCTGATTTAAGATGAGTTCATTCGTTGTCATCAGATAAAAGTGACGAGGTGCTTCATAGCACAACAATCAGAAAGAATAATGACCAAAAACCAAGCTGAGATTATGAAAAATACAAAATTTAATCAGTTTGTTGTTTTTAAGCCTTTTTCAATTAAAATCTTAATAATAAAGAAGCTTCAGTTTCTTCTTTAAACAAAAGGGAGAAAGTTAACGGAGCATAAACACCAATGATAGTTAATTTTACTGCTGAGCAGCCATTTTTATATAGTTATGTCTGTCTGCTGTTAAATAAAATGGGAACAATTATCTATTAGCAGACCAGAGTGGAAATGTTAACATTTATAAGGTCTGAAAATTTAAAAATAATGGTGGTAAAACAAAAGTTTCCATTTAATCAACCAACGACGTATCAATGCACACATGTAGTTTCTCACCAGATTAATCCTCAGACATTAAATTAAAGCAACTTTATAAATCTTTCTGTCTTGTCAGGTCAGTTTAAAAGCTCCTTCATATGTAGAAATAAAGATTTGTTTCTGGTGGATTATTACATTTTTTTTCACTTGCCTAAAGTATTTATGATTTTTCCATGTTGTCACGTAATTATAACAACATTTAATTTGTTCTTCTGTGGTTTTCCGTCCTAAACTTAAGTGGAAAATGTGCATGGTTATAAGTCTGAAAAGAAACGTACATATGATGCAGTAACAGCTGCAAACCTTAGTTTTGCATATTTAGAGACAGAAATTCATGATTCATAATTACTATAGATTAACTAGGCTGCTTTTCTGATTTTCCTGGAACACAGTGGTGGCAGCATGATGCTGTGGGGATGCTTTCTTCTGTAGATACAGAGAAATGGATCAGGATAATCCTTGATATGGAGGAGAGGTTCATCTTCCAGAAAGAAAACAACCTAAACATTCAGCAGAATTACAATAAAATGAATTTTATAGTCCAGATCTAAATATTTTACACTGATCGCTTAAATTGCATTTAAGTAAACCTCTACCAAAGTAACTGTACATTTACTTGAGTACATTATTTTTGTCCTCTTTCCACCTCGTTAAGCTTGTATGTTTCATCTCTGACGTGTTTCAATTAAATCCACATTAGAAAAGACAGTTTGACCCAGATTTCAAATCTTCACAGATATTCTCACGCCTGAAATCTCATCTCAACAATCTGCTTTAAATTTACAACTGAAGCAGAAAAACAAGTCAGAGTGTCAAAGAACAAAGAAAAGCTGGAGAAAGATAAAGTCAGTGAGGAAGACTGTATTCTGTGGTCACTTTGCTGTGTTCCAGCAAAAATTAAATCATTAAATAAACACGTTTTATTTGTGGAAAAAGCAAAGAGTTTTTGCAAACGGTACAAAGGTTGGTTAAAAGATGATCAAGGTGGTTTCTATAACAGGAAACATCTGTGTCTGCCTTCCTATAAAGGGGTGCAAAATGAAGGTTTTCTCATGACTCCAAACTGTCCGTCGACCCACAGTTGATTAAAAACAGACCTCAAAAGAGCAGAGCACACAAGGTGGTGAGAGTTTCTCAGAGAACAAGGAGCCGTTTGCAAGAAAAATGTCTGAAATGACTCCAAAGAGGAACTGAAAGAATTTCAGCTGCTAGAAAAGGAGAGGAGGATTAAACGCTGACATGCTTAGGAACGTTGTTCCTTCTTCTCATTTTCAAAGGACAAAGGACGAAAATAAAATGTAATCTTACACAAAGCTCTTCAAATAATATATTCTTAGCTGTATAGCTTGTGGGAATGAACACAAATGTTTATAGAGCTGCAACTGGTTTTCTTTATTTTCTTGCTTTTTGTTGAGTGAGCAGCAGATTTACTCCTGAAGCCCAAACGACTAGACTGCTGCAGCAATTTTAATTCACAGCAAAGGGCAAAAGATTCAACCCAACACAAATAATCATCGAACCCCAGCTATTACCCCAGGTTTTCAGCTACTTTGGGAATCACCTAGTTGATTCTTAGTTACTTTTTATTTGTAAAACTGTTTTATCTTTGGTAATTTTGATAGACTGCTGGTGGAAAAGTGAAATTTTATACCCAAAACTAGATGAATTCATGAAGTCAAGAACGTTTTCAAGGTTCCTGACTTCATAGAGTTAGGTGACTGAACAGATAAGAATCTTTTGTCTTTTTTTTAATATATATATTTGCACTGAATTTCCATTAAAAATTACACTATAAGTACTAGTAATGTTTTTAGATATTCTTTCCTTGTCATTAATGTTTATTCAACATTTTTTTCGTCCTTTCAATATGTAGTTACACTAAAATGCAGCAAAAACAAAATAACAAATAGCACCTCTTCAAGTAATTGACTTAAAAACCAAATAAAAAAACTAATAAAAATAAATTATTGTACAGTTTCCATAATGTTGTCACAATTCAAAAATAAATTGTAATTAAAAATAAATATATACAGCAATTATAACAATTATTTCCTGCCAAAGTGGTTATTGACAGGAGCCCAGAACTCTGTAAGTACGTCTAGTTTTGCAGTAAGTTTTTTCCTTTATGTAGACATTTTTTAAACTTTTTGTCACTGAAGAAGAGAAAGTGTTATAATTTTTATTGCCATCATAAAACAGATGTGAAGTATCTTAACTTTCTCTTTTTTCCAATCCACCCAATGAGATTAAACACATTGTGGATCGAGTGACAAATTAAGTTTCTCCTTGAAACTCTTGCCTATGTCGGGGTTTCCCCCAGTGTATTATAAGTCTGGCGGGTCGCCAGACCTTTCTTGTGCCCCTGCCAGGCTTAACCTTGCTTATTTATTTATTTTTTTATGTTTGCATTTTTAGTTGGTGTTCAGATATTAATCTTCCAATCTTTCAAAAACACATAATTATCAAGTGATATTTTCAAATTTCCTGTCAACTTTAAAAAAAATTTAACACAAAACCACGACGGGCCACTGGATGAATGACTGCCAAGAGCCCAACCGCCAGGCTTAGCAAGTTTTCTAGGGGAAACTTTTATGTGCTTAATAAAAATTTATTGTATTTTATTATTATATTTACTTTAAATCCTAACAATATCAATAAAATGTTCGTTCTTTAAAAATTCCAAGAAATTTCCTGAAGGAGATAGTTATTTTCAGCTCTAATGAGTTTTATTTGTCTTCCCAGACAACAAAATGTCTCTTTAAGTTGTAAACATTGCAGACAACCGGCCTGGACACAGTGTGACCCAGAATCCAACTGAGAAGCTGCAATGTGTCCTCAAACCGGCTGCTCACGCTCAAAAACACCACATGACAGCAGCTGTTGCCTCCAATGGGAGCTCAATCAATTATTAGGTTTAGGGAGCGATTTTCCAACCAGGCTTTTTTTTTTTTTTTGAGAGCTTTCTTCCTTCATTTGAAATGTTTTTTTAAAAATATTATTTACTCAGGTCATCTTTGTCTAATATTACAACTTGTTAATCTAAAATAAAAACATAAGGAATTTGTAAATAAATCCCCACTGCATTGTAAGCTCTGAGGGGCATCAAGTGGCTCAGGTCTCTGTGATAAAGATGAGTTCATGGGAGAGTAGCATGATGGCTGAGCGGAGTGTGTGTGGGTGGCAGCGTGGGACAGACCTGCATGAAGTGCACTTTGGCTTGTTGTTGTTGCTGCAGTGGAGAACGTAAAGCACATTTCCAGGCATCTGATGACCTATCCGGTTTACATATGGATGGAGACGCTCTTATCTGACAACACACAGGCTTATTGAGCTGCTTGTTTTGAAGTCAGCACAACTGAACAAGGAGATTTAGTTGTAAAAATAATGTAAATTCCTCTCTATGTTTGCATATTTACTTTTAAACCAACATTAATTTGGTCTGTATGTCAAACTGATCCAGGTTTAATCAATTGATCTTCCATTATAATGACAAAAATAATAAATTATGAGCAACCAGCACACTTAATGCAGGTTTTTTTTTTTTACTAAATATTTTTTTTTCCTACACAGCTAAACATACATGTACAAAGACAATTTAATACCATAAAAATAACTAAAATTACAATA
Source organism: Gambusia affinis (assembly GCF_019740435.1). Classification (NCBI taxonomy): domain Eukaryota; kingdom Metazoa; phylum Chordata; class Actinopteri; order Cyprinodontiformes; family Poeciliidae; genus Gambusia; species Gambusia affinis. The sequence goes on along the minus strand of NC_057881.1, from coordinate 10,278,584 downwards.
CAGTTAGTACAGAAAGTCACACAAATCCTAGCTGATTTACAACAATAACTTTTTTTTTTCATTTAACCCAGATCTTTTCAAACTTGGTACCTGAAAAAATAATTATTTCCGTCCCTTACAAATCCTATACGATTTGGTGCCAGTCATCCAGGGATGACAACAGCCATCACTATCTTCAATAACTCTTTGAAGAATCTAAATTAATGAGTCACAACAACATTTAATTTCCCTTTGGAATTAATAATGTATTTTTGAATTTGAATGTAACTTCTATGCTTCATCATTTTTTTGTGTCAACCTTTCTGAGCACTAAGTTGAAAATACCAAATAAGTGTTTATAGACTGTGACTCCTCGTCTACTAAATACAAAAATTCAAATAAAAACTCATCACACTTAATGCAGTTTTTAGTATGAATACAGTCCTGCCCAGTTTTTATTGATCAAGCATCTAATTTCTTATGTAAGCGATATTTCAACATTTGCAGGATTTCTGTCCTCTATTTTCATTCCCTGCTGCAGCTTCTTTCCTCTATATGTGCTTCTTATTATACCTCTGTGTCACTATCTATACTGATGTCTCCTCCTGGAGCAATTACTACAAAATCTCACTCTGACTCATCTATATTCTTTTTTTGGGGTTGTGATTTATGCGTTTTAATCCGAACAAATCGAGCCAAGCTTTGACGCTGTTCGTCTAATCCAAGCGGCCTTTTATTCTCCAAGATGCCTTGTGCTTTATGCCTGTGAGCTTTTCTATTCCCTGCTGCTCCAGTGCATGTTCTTTAACTAGGACAAGTTTGGAGGGAAAGATGAATACCGTTGGCTCTAATTTGTAAGAGGTGAAACATCTCTTTATGTTGGGTATAAACTTTAAGGACGGAAACAAGTTCATCACTTTCATCTCAATGTCATTTCAACATTTGGACATGTTGGGAACTTTGTTGTATTTTATTCTGCTTCTATAATTCTATGAGATAGAACAACACAGTAGACAACTGTGTAGGGAAATAAAAACCATATTTTTGCATTTTTTGAAAAGCAAACGTGTCTGAAACGTGTGTTGTGCATTTATATTTAGCCTCCCTGACTCAATGCTTTTTAGAACTACCTTTTTCTACTATTTCAACTGTCATAAAAGAGAATCCCCACAGCATAATGCTACCATTACCAGGTTTCACAGTGAAATGAGGGGTTAAATTAAAATTTTTCAATGGAAGCCTTATCATTACAGGCCAACAGATTTTCCCTCGGCTAAACAGAGGATACAAAATAGTAATATGAGATTATATGATATTCTTCGTAGCCTTTGTATTTCTTACCAAGACAAAATATATTTTAGGCTGTCAGATTAAAACAGTCCCTGAAAATTAGGTTCTCAATAAGAAAATCTTAAAAAAAAAAAAAAAAACTAAATCCATTTTGTGGTATTTCAGTTTCAAAAGTGAAACTCATATTTTATAAGCTTTATAAGATATTAATTTCTGATCTCATATCGTCATGTTTTCTTACAGTGCATTATGACTAGATGATAGAAAATTAGAAAATTTTCTATCATCTGTCCTTTTGTGTTTCAACAATTGACATTTAAAATTCAAAGGTGTGCAAAGACTGATGAGAACATTGTTAAAATGGAAAATAGCTATTTGTTATCAATATTTCCATTGCAACATTCAACAATAATATTTACAATTTCCTTTTTTAAAATACTATATAGTCCTAAATGGGTTTTAATGTTCGACTGAAGATTACTGTATAAAGTAATTAAAGTATAATGACTGCTTTGGGATGTATGTTTTTGAATCTGTCTAAATAACGCTACTGTACAGGCATGAATTATCATAAGTTAATAATAACTCTCTGTATAACTGGATGTGGTTGTTCTGATTTGAAAACAAACTGCAAATCACTATGGTATATCTTTTTTGCAGCTAATATTGACTCAAGTGAGCTAAACAATCAACGTTTTAGTTGCACAGCCTGGTTTTCTATAAAATACCTTAATAATTATTTGGATTATTTATCTATTTCTGCATAAAAATGTACACAGTGACAGGGTGTAATTAAGTAAGATTCAAATAAATCTGTGAATATTAAATAGCTTGACATAGCGATCTAAAATTAACACGAGACTTAAACACTCTTGAATATTCTACATTTCCCTGTTCTAAAAACATAGAAACGAGATTCTATTTGTTTATATTGTGTTAACAGTGGTGTGGTAGTAACCGAGGAGAAAAACAAATGTCCTAGCGGGTTGTCTTATGGAAAACAGGCAGCGAACAGCAGGGCTACAGTGACATTTTCCCCACATGCAAAATCATGCAAAAGGTAAATACTCCGGCGGAGGGATACAAACACCATACCAGAACATGGCCGCCTCCGTCATGTCCTCTCTTACAGTCCCGCCCTTCACAGGCGGTCTCGAAATCTGATTGGTCTTGAGTTTTGCAGCGAAGCCTCTCATTGGGTTGTTTACAGGTCAATCGCGTGCTAACGTCAATGACGCCGATCGTAGACTGGGTACGCTTGTGTAGCCTGGGCGGACAGTGTGGTTACATTAATATAGAGTGGAATAAAATGCCGTGGATGTGTGTAAATAGAGACGCCTCTTCAACGCGATTGTATACTGCCTCTTAGTTAAGACGGGTCAACTCCGAAGAAGGCTGCGCCAGGGCTAATTTCGGGGTTTATCAGCAATATTTCAGGGTAAGTGGAGTGATACATTTCCGTCCTGCGTCTTTTTTTTCCTTTCACGGTTGAAAACTCCTTTTATTATTCATTTATAGCGAAACGACAATCCCGCTCCTCTTCATTAATTTCTCGTAGACATACAGTTAATATTATAACGGGAAGCATTCATGATTTCCTCTAAAGTAGTGCGTAGTCCGGTTCGTCTTGCCGAGTTACACGGAGGGAGTGAGGAAGGTAATGGCTGTCGGGTCGGACTCGTAACTAGACAAATTGTGAAATGGCCTGGGTACAGTAACGTTAGTTTGTCCTTTTACTTTGCCAAGCAAGCGCCAGTAAAAGGGGCTCAGTTGAGGATATTTAATTCCGCTAAAATCGGGACACAATCTGACAGCAAGCTGAGCTCCCAGCGTCAGATTAAATCTTGAAGGGTTTACCTGTCTGCCGTCAGTTGGCCTGTTCATTCTCCAGACTCCATCTGTCATCGCCTTCATCACACTTTGTTTTCCTTGTAGAAAAACTCTATTAGCCTCATGTGCCCCCCCACATATCAGATTCCTACTGCAAATAAAAAAAGATATTGCTTTTTTTCCCCTCTCAGCCTTGTAACAAAAGCTCATTACTGTAAAGGCCCTGAGGAAGAATACTAATATCCTCCTTCCTAGTTCTGCTTCTAGAGGATTTAAATTAATATTAAAGTGGGTTAGATTTCATGCAGAAAAATCACGCAGAGTTTCATATAGCAGGGGTCAATCTGGGTTGCTGATATTTGCATGGCCTTAGTTTACAGTAGGGCTAACTGTACCTGAATCAAACAGCAACTGGGCCACTCATTATGCAGACAGCAGTATGATGAATCCAGAAGCTCGATTTTTTTTTCTTATTAATAATATAAAAATGTAAAGAATACAACATTTTTATGGTGAATATTGTGTGCAAATTCATCATGGCTGTGCACATTACCAGGGTTTTTGTGAAAATCTGTTCATAGTTTGAAAAATTATTGTAGTTACGTCATTAAGAATGGAAACTGCAGGATATATGTAATTATCCACATCATTATTAATATGTTAGTATTATTTGACAGCAAAATGGGCAGATTTTTATTATCAAACATTACTGATAAACACAATTCTAAACACTATACAGCCAGATTTCAGATTACTGTAAACACTTTAAGAAATGTTTGTTGATGTTCATAAAAAAGGTTAAATATCTTTAAGGTTGTTATTGTGAAGATTTGCAGGAACTCTTGTCTCTGTTCATATGGTTTAAAAAAAATGTTTTTGAGGTAGGCATTTGAGAGAAATTAACCATTTTCTTTATTCTATCTTCCACTAACATAGATCCCATTAGTAGAAACTGGAGTATGGTCAAAATAACACAAAGGCAGTGTTTTCAGACATCAAACCAGTTCATTTTCACTTTAAAAAAAACACAATATTTTGATTTGAACACATAAAGAGTTCAGAAATGTATCCCAATCCTTAATGACTACATGAATGGTCGTTCAAGATACCAACAAGCTAAATCAGTAAACCCAACCATTCTTCAAAGGTGCTGAGGTTCTGTTCAGACCTCAGCACTGAACAGTATTAGCGCCTGTTCTTCATCTGATTCCAGTTTATTGAGTTATTTACCAACTTTTTATACTCTCACTCTTGTATAACAAAAAACATAGAGGAAATAGAGAATAAATAATGTGGGACTTTACAAAGCTCAGCATCAATGCGCATGGATTTAAATCCATACAATCACACCGCAGTAAAGCATTTGTCGACTCGCTTGCACAATTTTATTTGTTTACTAATATGCACTGCTAAAATGTGTTAGTACATTCCGGAGATTTTGTTCTTTGCATGAATAATTTATAGTGTGGTGACCACAGCAGTTCAATCAGCTCCAAAAACATCAGTTAAAAGAAAAATCACCCTAACAGTGTCCTGATATCCACCGTTCAATAAAACGCTGACTGTTCAGAGAAGACAGTTTTTACTGAGGAGGATTCCAACAAATAAAACCATGTAGTAGTTTTGAATCCACTGACAGCAGCATGGCTTTTTGGCAGCAGATGTTATAAAAACATTTTATTTGGTTGTTGAAGATATTCAGGTAATAATTGAGTCCTTGTTGGTCCTTCAGTATAGGGCTGTTGTAAACCAATATTTTAGTAATCGAGTAATCTATTGATTATTCTTACGATTAATCGAGTAATCGTGTTAAAAAAAAGGTAAATCTTAACAGAACAGCAGTGTTACTATTGCATATCAACATCAATTCAATTTTTCACATTTGAGCTTCCCTAACAATAACTTTTCTGTAGTTTAGAAAATTAACCTGTAACAATAATAGCTCACTTTCCAAGTTGGCCTGAAGAAAAGTTATACAAAAATTAAAAATTATATTCAATTTAATAATAAAGAGGCAGGCTTACAAATATGCTTATAAAAAAAGTCTATACTCCAGCTTTTGGTTTATGCATTCATCTTCAGTCAGTTTAATAGTCTAGCTCTCACCTTGCCCAGACATTTATAGTTTTGTGTTCAGCAATAATAGCGACGGGATTTGGCACCTTCGTTTGTCACACACAGAAACATCTACCAGGTATGTAACGCCACCCATTAGTGTAGACTGGAATGATCTAAAATTTATTTTCCGGTGCGTAAAGCTACGGATGTAAAGCACAGCCACCAGCAGTGTTCAGTCTATCCGCTCACCTGTATTAGTAATCTCGCCGTGCTCGCTCCCACCGTTCGCGTTGAACAAGCGGCACAGGGAGGAGAAAAGCTGCCATACTTCAGGCATCGCGCCAGTCATTTTAAGAAAACCCGGACATTATCATGAATCAATAAAATCCCCAGGGGCCGAACTTGAAAATCGGACCTTATGCTGCTAACACTTAGCTTTTGTCAACAACTCAGGCGGAAGTGAGAGCACTGCGTAACGCCAAGTAACGACCCGGCCGGAACACGGTGCGGTAAATAATAAAACATAACTTAACGAAGCTTCGAGGCAGGTAAATTTTTCTTGAGGAATTTTTATAATCGAGGTTCTTGAATCACTCGAGGGTTCCTAGGACTACCAGTCTAATGCAGATACAATCACCTCCTTGTTTATTTTTTGTAAATCCACACATTTTTTGCACGATCTGGACCCATTCGGGTCACTCAGGATGCAGGCCAGGTCAACACTTATAGGGTTTCCTGCAGAAAACTTGCTAAGGAGCAAGTAGGAGCGCTAGCATTCATAGGCCCTTGTTTTTGAGTTAGAAATGTTTAAACTTTACAGGAAATGTGAAAATATGACGAGGTGATTATGTGTTATTAGAAGACATTATTTGCAATACCTAAACAGCAACTATGAAGTCTTAAAAAAGTTGTTTAAGTTGTTTCTTCCGAATTAAATAATTCTTAGCCTGGTGGGAGTGCAAGTAAAGCCTGGTGGCCCGCCAGGCTTATACAAACCATGGGCGAATCCAGGGTTTTAACACTTGATCCTCTTTGGGAGTTGAATTAACCTTATTGAATGTCTGATATGTTGCATTTGGTCAGTAAAACAAAAACAACAATGATAGTTTCATCTTCAAGCTGCTGAATTACAATTACTGTGAATTGCAATCTTAAGAGTGTTGAAAAAAATCAATTTCATATAAAAGAGTTTTAATAACCTGCAAAAAGCAATAAAAGATGATTTCTTATTAAAAAGATTTAATTGTTAATCACATGTTCTGCTCTCCATGACATATTATATTAAATAAAGTTATGTTTGTAAATGTAAAGTATAATATTTTCTCCATTTAAAATCAGTGACGGAGAATATTTTGCCCTAAAGCAAAAAGAAATTAGCTATTGTTCTTCTTCAAATGTAACATTGTGGTAAAATCCTGAAAATAAGCATTAAATTCTTTCTAGATATTGCTGGACTCTGGACCTTATGTGGGTCAATTCAGTTCCTCTCTTTGAATCAAAAGAATAGCAAAGACAGGCAGATATCTATTCAAAGCTGGGTTTTATTTCCATTTCTCTAATGAAGGCTCATTGTTAGAAAGAGGCTGAAATATTTTCCTGCTTAGCTCTGCTTCTGCACAATTTGAATTGATGCAAAAGTAAATTTGATTTTATAGAAAGACATTTGACAAGCAAGGGTCTAGCCATGCCACTGATATTTGCATGATCTTATTTACGGCAAGCCAGCTGTACCTGCAGCAGAAAACAGGTGCCAGCTGGAACAGCGGCTTGGTTTTGATGAATTCAGAGGCTGGGTTTTCACTGCCTTAGCTGGGCAGATACCAAAGCTGCTGGGCTTGAAGTAGGCCACTTTAACAAGGTGATCTGCTGCTATGAGGCGTCCCTGCAGATGGATTCACATTACAGTCTGCAGTTATGAAAACCCTCAGCGATCAGGTTATTGATGTGTGAAGCAAATATTATGGATTGTGATGTCCCTCTGAACTCTACGTTAAAATTGTAGTATTTTATTAAGAAATTAATACTAAGTAGTTTTCTTTACATTATTTGAAGTCTGAGAACGCACATCTTTGGTATTTTGGCTTGGGATGGGCATTTATCATGATAATCTGTAAAAATTTTGATTTATTTTTGTCACAATAATGTGACAATGTTTAATATCCCCCAAAACTGTCTGTATTGTTTTTACAATTTTCTACAATGTTTGTTCAACAATAGTATCAATAAATGTAAAAAATATTCTTAATTGCAATTACTGTGTGCAAATAACATTTTATTTTATTGATTTTCAAGAACTGTGTTTTTGTTTTTGGTACTAATCTGCTATGGAGTTACAGCTGTGAAATGATCTAAAAAAAGGAGTAATAGACATTTCTTATTGCCACTTTTATTCTTAGTAGCACAAAATATCTTGATATTTTGTGCTACTAAGTTGGTAGCAACTACATTTTTTATGTCTGAGAAACTGAATGAATAAAAGAAAATCTGATTTTTTATTATTTTAGTATTTTACATGTTAATGACCAATCACAGCAGCTTGGTAGAAAATCGGTAGACCCTGATTTTTGACCGATCAATTGGTGT